>NC_134397.1:245788785-246145935 GCF_050003625.1 Haematobia irritans | reverse complement strand
AGATCAGATTCTGGACAGAACCTATTTTGTTTGAGTTTTAGAGAATTATAAACATATCGTGTATATGATGAAATTACGCCTTGATTTGAAATCTTAAATCTGTAGATTTTTTCCGCCATTATTTAAACAAATACGATGAGGTAAATCTGGAAATTCTACTTTCAGTTCCAAGCAATTTTCATGACCATGAAAGAAATGTTTTCTTTTTTGAGAAACGTAATTTTAGACAAACAAAGTTTTTTTTTGGACACAAATTTTAGAGACAATCGTTGAATAAACGAAAATACTTTACAAGAAAAGGAAATTTCGTTTGTCTAAAATTTCATTATAGATTACTAATTTCCAGCAAATCGTATAAAAACTACGGATTCTAGAATCCCAAGAAATAAAGCCGGGAGATCGATCTATATTGGGGCTATACCATAACATGGACCGATAGGCATCACGTGCTACTCACATATTTGTGATCTTAAAATACATCCATATTTTCAATTTCAAACAAATCGGCTAAAAAATATAGTCTAAACGCCCAAGAAGTAAAAATCGAGAGATCAGTCTATATGGTGGTTATAACAAAAACTGGACCTCGATATACCTCAATTTCGGCACACTTATTAGTGGTCTAAAAATACATCTACATTTCGAATTTCAGGCAAATCGGGTAATAAATAAAGTTTTTTAGAAGCTCAAGAATTTCAGGCAAATCGTTAGTTTCTAGAAGCCCAAGAAGCAAAATCGGGAGATCGGTCTATATGGGGGCTATACCAAAACATGGACCGATGGGCACCATTTTCGACACACCTTTTTATGGTCCCAAAAGAACTCTAGATTTTCAATTTCAGGAAAATCGGATAGAAAATATAGTTTCTAGAAGCCCAAGAGGCAAAATCGGGAGATCAGTCTATATGGGGGCTATACCAAAACATGGACCGATGAGCACCATTTTCGGCATACCTTTTTATGGTCCTGAAATACCTCTAGATTTCTAATTTCAGGCAAATTGGATAAAAACTACGGTTTTTATAGGCCCAAGACTCCAAATCGGGAGGTTGGTTTATATGGGGGCTATATCAAAACATGGACCGATACGGACCATTTTCGACACGCCTCTTTATGGTCCTAGAATACCTCTAGATTTCCAATTTCAGGCAAATCGGATGGAAAATACTGTTTCTAGACGCGTAAGAAGCAAAATCGAGAGATCGGTCTATATGGGGGCTATACCAAAACATGGACCGATACGGACCATTTTCGACACACCTCTTTATAGTCCCACAATACCTCTAGATTTTCAATTTCAGACAAATCTGATAAAAACTACGGTTTTTATAGGCCCAAGACCCCAAATAGGGAAGTCGGTTTATATGGGGACTATATCAAAACTTGGACCGATGTGCTATATCTTCGAACTTGACCTGCCTGCAAACAAAAAACGAATCTGTGCCAAATTTCGGGACGATAGCGCCATTATTGATGGCTGTAGCGTGATTACAACAGACAGACAGACGGACAGACGGACATGCTTATATCGTCTTAGAATTTCTCCCTGATCAAGAATATATATACTTTATATAGTCGGAAATCGATATTTCGATGTGTATAAAAATGCATCGCTTCTGCGCCAATTCCGGATCCAAAAGTAAAATTTTCACTACTTTTTTGGCTACGTTTTTTGCTGGGTAGCTAATGATTTAGCCAGCAAAAAAAGAGCTTCCAAAAAAGTAGTTTGGATCCCCAATCTGTGATCCGGAAGTAGTGCAAACTTGGATCATCTCCAATGAATTTTACATGGGCTTGTCATAGGACGGAAGTACTCCCCTTTTGGATCCTTTGCATTGCTTTAGAAGTTGTGCCCTGAAAGTTAATTTGAATGAAGAAATTTAAAAAGCGAAAAAAAAAATTTTTCACCCAATTTCAATTTTTTTCATCAATATGTTTCATTACACAATTATTTTCCTATTATCTAATTTTTACAATTTGAAAAACTTTTTCGCTCCGACCAGGGGTTGAACCTGGGTTTGCTGGCACCATAACAGAACGCCTTAGCACACTCAGCCACAAACGCCATTGAACATAAAGCGTCGAAAGGTCAATTCAAATGTTTGTGATATGATCGTAATACGACACCAAGGAATAACATTCTAATTGCTTCTCGAGATGTTCTTTATTAGTATGAACGAAAAAATAAGAAACGCAGGTTCAAATCTCACCAGCGGCAACCTTTTTATCAAATATTTTTCTAAAAAATTATTTTTTTACGTTATGCATCGTTTTTATACCCTTCACCACTACTGTGGTACAGGGTATAATAAGTTTGTGCATTTGTATGTAACGCCAAGAAGGAAAAGTCTGAGACCCATCGTTTAGTATACCGATCGTCTTAGAATTAAATTCTGAGTCGATTTAGCGATGTCCGTCTGTCTGTCTGTCTGTCTGTCTGTCTGTCCGTCCGTCTGTCTGTATATGTAATTTTGTGCACAAAGTACAGCTCGCAATTGAAGTCCGATCGTCCTCAAATTTGGCATAGGGCCGTTTCTTGGGGCAGAGACAATCGCTATTGGTTTTGGAAAAAATCGGTTCAGATTTAGATATAGCTGCCATATATATTTATCCCCGATTTGGTTATAGTTAGCGTGTTTCACAACCTATTTTCTTGAAATACCGTACATCCAAATATTTTATGAATCTCGAAAATCTTGCAAAATATCAGCCAAATCGGTTCAGATTTAGATATAGCTCCCATATATATCTTTCGTCCGATTTAGACTCATAAGACGACAGAGGCCAAAGTTTACTACCGATCTTGCACAGAGGGTAGAATTGATATTCTACCAATGTTTGGTAAATTTGATTGAAATCGCTTCAAATTTAGATATAGCTCCCCTATATATCTTTCGTCCGATTTGGACTTATATGGTCTCAAAAGCCAGAGTTTTGCCCTGATTTACTTCAAATTTTGCATAAGCGATACTTTTAACGATACTATTGTATGTGCCAAATATGGTCAAAATCGATTCAGATTTAGATATTGCTCCCATATATATCTTTCGTCCGATTTGAAGTTATATGGCCTCAAAATCCAGTATTTTGCGTGATTTGCTTCAAATTTCGAACAAGCAGTACGTTTAGTAGTATCGGTAATTGTGCCAAATTTGGTTGAAATCGGTTCAGATTTAGATATGGCTCCCATATATATCTTCCGTCCGATTTACACTCATATGACCAGGGGGCCAAAGTTATACTCCCATTTACGTGAAATTTCGCATAGATTGCAGAATTATTATTCTAACTATACATGTCAAATTTAGTCAAAATCGGTTCAGATTATATATATTATATAAAAAAATTGTCTCCTTTATATAGCCTCCAGCAAATGTGAAGTTGAGATGGTAACACAAATTTTGGCCTACATAGGGGTGAAGGGTATAATATAGTCGGCCCCGCCCGACTTTAGACTTTACTTACTTGTTATTTTTTATTTTCGGCATATATTTTCGTATAAATATATTTTTTCTATTAAAAATCAACAAAAAAAATTAAAAATTCTCGTAATTTGCAAAACCTTCTCACAAGAACTTCCATGGAAGCGAAAAAGTCAAACGGCACAGGTTCAAATCCCAGCGGGGATGAAATGTATTTTTTTTTTATTATTTTTTATTAATTTCTGTTTTTTAGTTTTTTATTAGTTTTCTATTTTTTTTTTTTTTTTGTTAAATTTAATTGTACAAAATTTGCACTTAAAATAGCCTGATTGCGTTCTTTCTAATACTTGTCCACAAGGACTGCATCGGAAGTAGAAAAAATCATTGGGGGATCCCAAGATGTGCTTTAGAAGTAATGTTTGTGGACTTGTCCAAAAGGACTGCATCGGAAGTTGAAAAAACTCAATGGGGGATTCTGGGATGGGCTTTAAAAGAAATGTTTGTGGAACAACTTCCAATTTTTTTTTTGCTGGGTATCTCTCGCTCCAGAACCCAGCAGTCTAGGATGAATGTCGAAAATTCAGTCACTCATCACGAAACTTTGTTTTGCGATCTCTCCCAACCTTACAAACCTAAATCCGTATGGACACACCCAGTCGAGGCAGCAATTCCGTCACGAACTCTGTCAATCCTACATCAAATCAAAGAAGCTCCCTTCGTTAAACTGGATAGGGAACCTCTTAATGAATTTTAAACATTTTACCAATGCTGTGGCCTTAGACTAATCCAGTCTTTGCAGGGTGACACTATCAGTATGGAGATCCAAAACAGCTGTTTTCTCACCAGCTTGAACTGCATTTTTTTCTCCCAGATAAGCCTATTAATTACTTGTCCAATGATATATTTTCGTATGTAAAACTTTTCAAAATTCTGTTAACTTAGTAATAGTCGTCAAGAAAATTACACTTATAAATTTAATTTTAATCTGTTTTCGGAATGAATCAATATTTCTCCATGTAACAGAGTATCCTTTGTTCTAGCACGTCCATGATTTATTTATTTGAAAATGCCACAAATTCTATTCATCATGTCGAGTGGGAAAAAATGAAACAAAAAATACAAACCAAAAAGGCCATAACCAAAAAAAATATTATTTTAGATATTTACCGGACGGAATCCCATACATTTTATTTCACGATTTTGAACACGCTCATCAATAGGGTCACAGAGCAGCAAAATCCTTTTTGCCTAGTTTTGTTGTTGTTGCTGTGGGTGTGATGGGTGTGAGCCATTTGTGGTTGGATATAATATTAACAGCATCAAGGGATAGACACAGGAAAATTCCAAAACGAAAAAACAAAAACATTTGCTTGTTGTTTGCAAATGGGGTGAATTTGGATGGGATTGACTTATGGTAGAGATGCCTAGCTGGCCTGGTTGGGCTAACTGGGAGTAAGGTTGGTTGTTTGGTTGTTGGTCGATAGCTACATGGTTGGCCGGTGGAGTAAAGCTCACAAATGTTAATAAATCTTATTTTTATCATTGGGCAATAAATAGTGAATTTTTTAGCCATTGCCAATTTATGACCATTATTTATGTACCACAAGGTACCAATCGTTAAAAACTCCTCTCCGAATCATTTTATTTTTACCCCGCTATTACTACTCAAACGGATTTTTTTATTGGTGTTGTTGCTGTTGCTGTTGTTCCATTTTCCACATCGTTGTCGAAGAGCCATTATTGAGCTATAGGACAACACACACACACACAGGATATCAAGTCCATGGTATCCAGAGACCAAAAAATCTCGCGTTTAATCGGAATTTGTTTGGTGTCATTGTTACGCTGGTGGTTTTGACAATAAAATTTGTTCAAAATGGAATTTACACCTGAAATTTACACGAATTCATTTGAATCCATTTCATTGGAATTGTGTACCTCTATGATCAGCATTCTGTGTAATTTTACATCCTAAGAGACGCAGATAGATAAGATGGTGGTGGTAATGTCATTATCCATGTTCCCAGAGGACAAATGGAAAATTATATAAAATGTTTAAGGAGGTGCAAGGGGATGGGGGACAAGAAAGTATCTATTATAGGAGCATTCGTAAAAAATGCAGGATATAATTATTGACAGTAACAGGTTGGCTGATAAGTCCCCGGTCTAACAAAGAAAAACACATTTTTTGTGTCAAAATTCGTTTTTATTATTCAACATAGTTCCCTTCAATAGCGATACCACGATTATAACGACCTTCCAATTTTTTTATATAATTTTGGTAGTACTCCTTCGGTTTTGCCTCAAAATAGGCCTCAATTTCGGCGATCACCTCTTCATTGCAGCCAAATCTTTTCCCTGCAAGCATCCTTTTGAGGTCTGAGAACAAGAAAAAGTCGCTGGGGGCCAGATCTGGAGAATACGGTGGGTGGGGAAGCAATTCGAAGCCCAATTCATGAAGTTTTGCCATCGTTCTCAATGACTTGTGGCACGGTGCGTTGTCTTGGTGGAACAACACTTTTTTCTTCTTCATATAGGGGCGTTTTGCGCGATTTCGACCTTCAAACGCTCCAATAACGCCATATAATAGTCACTGTTGACAAGGCCGTAGCCAGGATTTTAATTCGTGGGGGGGTTCAACTTTAAAAAAAATATTCATATAATCTTATGTGTAGAAAATTTTATTTATGCATAGGTATGTATACAATATTTTTATAAATATTAAATTGAGCCGACGGGCTTTTTTGGCAGCAAATAAATCAATGACTTCTTCAGTCGGCACATTTATTCGGCGATGAACCGACGTTAATGCCAATCCATTGAGTCTACTCTCGCCAGTCGAATTTCTAAGATACGTCTTTAATCTCTTCATTTTTGAAAATGAACGTTCGGATGAGCACGTAGTAACTGCAGGGATGCAAAATGCAGTACTAAAGTACTTTTTCAATACTTTTTCACCCCGGTCAGTACCGTAGTACCCCCGCGAATGATTTAGTACCTTTTGTGTAGACATTTTTGAGTCGATATCAGATTTATGGTACAATAGCTTTGACAAAATATTTTAATATTTTGAGAAAGTCTTTATCAAACTTATTTGCTAATAGTCTTTTACAAATATGGCAAAACAGACATGTTCATGTGGGAAGAAAATCTCGATTTTGTAAAAGATATAGTCAAAAACAGGATTTTATTGAACTTCGAGAATGTTTTAGTCGAAAAAAGAATGCGATTCTATATTATCAATTTTTTTATTTCGGTAGAAAATGTTGTCTAAATTTTATTTCTATATAGAATTTTTGCAAAATTTTATTTTTATACATAATTTTGTCAAAATTTTATTTCAATTGAAAATTTTGTAAAAATGTTATTTCTATAGGAAATTTTTGTAAAATGTTATTTCTATAGAAAAAAATTTGCAACATTTTTTTCTATAGAATTTTTTTGCAAAATTTTATTTCCCTTCGTTTTGTTTTGTTATTGTTGGTTTTGTTCTTTAAGCTTTGTTGTTGTTTTTTTATTGCAGCTTAAAACCATACATTGACTAAACTACAAGTGTAGCTTAACCAACAGAGGAAAAGAATGTTTGTCAAATTTATTTGGGCAAAGCCCTATAGACTGCAAGATGGTTGGATGGACGCACGTTTCGGAATTACCACATTCCTCCTCAGCATCCCCTACTTGCAGCAAAACTATCAACCAATTATAAGAATAAATTCAGGCAGTTCATTAAACCCAACAATGAACCACACTTGAACCTTCCGAAAAAAAGGTTTTTGTATGATAGCCGGCTATAGAAAATTTTAGCAAAATTTAGTAAAAAATACCTTTCCGCTCAAAAAATACCTTTTTTGTACTTTCTTAAAAATTGTATTTTCCATCCCTGAGTTACTGGCAAGGTGACCAAAATTTTTAAAAGAATATGCACGTTTGGAAATATCTCTTTATTGCACTCTCCAAGTGCTTCCATCGCTGAATTAGGCAGGTTCTTTTCGCAGGTTTTGCGCCATTTCATTTACACATGTGTGTTTGGCTGTTTCCTTGTTGTTGCTATGGCCAAACAAAGCGAGTCATGTTCACAAAAAGAACAACAAACACACATAAAAAGCAGAAATACATTTTCCAAAAATGAAATTTGTGGTGCGAGAACAAAAACAATTTGTCGTTTGACGGGCTTTTCAACTAGTATTCTAGGATTTGTGCAAGTTTTATAGGTAAGCGTCTTCAAAATAAAACCTTCAGCTTTCCTTCAACATCTTCGATAAGATTTTTCTATGCAGCTAAAAATCCCCCTCACCCCCCCCCCCCCTGAATACGGCCTTGACTGTTGATGGTTTTTCCCTTCTCAAGATAATCGATAAAAATTATTCCATGCGCATCCCAAAAAACAGAGGCCATTACTTTGCCAGCGGACTTTTGAGTCTTTCCGCGTTTCGGAGACGGTTTACCGGTCGCTGTCCACTCAGCCGACTGTCGATTGGACTCAGGAGTGTAGTGATGGAGCCATGTTTCATCCATTGTCACATATCGACGGAAAAACTCGGGTGTATTACGAGTTAACAGCTGCAAACACCGATCACGTTGTTATTTTTGGTCAAATGTGAGCTCGCGCGGCACCCATTTTGCATAGAGCTTCCGCATATCCAAATACACTAGGCAACAAATAACAAACTTTTCTCTGTGAATTGTTTCTAGCATATTTTTTCTTATTGATTATGACCTACTAAACACGAAAATGATTTTTAAAAAATAATAATGATTATAAAAATTCATATAAAATATAAAAATTTTTTGTTTTTCTACGTGTAGCTGGAATCTTTACAAAGAAATTAAGCCCTTACTTAACAAAATCTGACAACAAATAGCGGACTTATAATTTTTTTTGGTAAAACCTAAACTAACAAAAGTAACCAAATCAACGCCCAAAAAAGAAATGAGTAGAAACAAAGGTATAACTGTACATTTTATGCCATGTGGAAAAACAGCTGACTTCTTCTTTCGATCTTTTACCAAAAAAAATATTTTTTTATATTTTATATGAATTTTTATATGTTTTTTTTGCCACATTTTTACTTAAAAAACACCGTTTTTTTACCTTTTTAAGCCGCTAACATCCAAACTACTTACCCGATTTGAAAATTTTCTGAGAATGAGTTGTAGACGGCTCAATTTTCTTTAATTTGAGTAGTATTAGGATCAAAAAGGTCAAAGAAAACGAAAGATATGCTCAAAATTGTAGGTGTACCTCCAAAAATTAAAAAAAAAAAAAATTAAAAAAATTATATCTCGAAAACCAATCGACAGAAATTTTTTTAAAAATCATTTTCGTGTTTAGTAGGTCATAATCAATAAGAAAAAATATGCTAGAAACAATTCACAAAATGGTTGTTGGCTAGTGATATTGATGAATGATATGACCAACACGTTCCTTTGATATCTTTAAGGTCTCTGCTATCTCGATCAACTTCATTTTACGGTCATTCAAAATCATTTTGTGATTTTTTTTTTGATGTTTTCTTCGGTAACCACCTCTTTCGGGCGTCCACTGCGTTCACCGTCCTCCGTGCTCATTTCACCACGCTTGAATTTTGCATACCAATAAATTATTGTTGATTTCCCTTGGGCAGAGTCCGGATACTCATCAAGCCAAGTGTTTGCTTCCACCGTATTTTTCCCCTTCAGAAAACAGTATTTTATCAAAACACGAAATTCCTTTTTCCATTTTTTTTCACGATAACAAAAGTTTCTTCACAAAAGACGCTCTATCTCACAAACTAATTGACTTACAGACGTCAAATTTTGACACGAATCATTTGAAGGTTGGTACTATATAAAAATAATATGCATTTAATACTAGCGACGCCATCTATGTGTAAGACCGGGGACATATCAGCCAACCTGTTATTTTTATTAGAGGCTATCTGAAATGGATTCGTGTTGGTGCTTAGCTATTCTTGGATTTCCCGTCTGACAGGTAGTCAAATCGGGGGACCGGGGAACAAATGTTGCATATTTACCTAAAATCGTTTTATACCCACCACCATAGAATGGTGACGGGGGTATAATAAGTTTGTCATTCCATTAGTAACACATCGAAATATCGATTTCCGACTATATAAAGTATATATATTCTTGATCAGGGAGAAATTCCAAGACGATATAAGCATGTCCGTCATTCTGTCTGTTGTAATCACGCTACAGCTTTCAATAATGGCACTATCGTCTTGAAATTTGGCACAGATTCGTTTTTTGTTTGCATGCAGGTCAAGTTCGAAGATGAGCTATATCGGTCCAGTTTTTGATATAGTCCCCATATAAACCGACCACCCGATTTGGGGGTCTCGGGCTTATAGAAACCGTAGTTTTCATCCATTTGCATGAACTTGTAAACCTAGAGGTATTTTAGGACCATAAAGAGGTGTGCTAAAAATGGTGAGTAGCGGTCCTTGTTTTGGTATAGCCCTCATATAGACCGATCTCCCGATTTTAATTTTTGGACTTCTAGAATCGTTAGTTTTTAATCCAATTTGCCTGAAATTAGAAATCTAGAGATATTTTAGAACCATAAAGAGGTGTGCTAAAAATGGTGAGTATCGGTCCATATTTTGGTATAGCCCCCATATAGACCGATCTCCCGATTTTACTTCTTGGGCTTATAAAAGCCTTAGTTTTTTTCCAATTTGCATGATATTGGAAATCTAGAGGTTTTTAGGACCATAAAAATGTATATCACTCATACAGACCGATCTCCCGATTTTACTTTTTGGGCTTACAGAAATCTTAGATGTTATCCAATTTGGCTGAAATTGGAAATCTAGAGGTATTGTAGGACAATAAAGAATTGCGCCGAAAATGGTGAGTATTGGTCCATATTTTACTATAGCCCTCGGCGAACTTACTGCTGTATATACTTGTTAAATTTCAAGCAAATCGAATGAAAATTGCGATTTCCATGCTCTCAAGAAGTCAAATCGGAAGATCGGTTTATATGGAGGATATATCAAAACAAAAAGAAAACACATCTCCATTCTATGGTGGTGGGTATAAAAAGGCAGACTAAATATCTATATAGGCCAATTGAGTTTTTAGTTTATATGATGGAGTGTATAATTACAATTTTACAGAAATCAAATCAAGAGACCATAAAATAACATGACGTACCGAATTTCAATCGGATCAGATGAAATTTTCACCTCAAAGAGGCTCCGCAAGTCAGATCTAAGACATCGCTAGATCGACTCAGAATTTCACCACTTCACAAATTGCCTCTAGAATTCAAATTTTTACAAAATTTTCTTTAGAAATAAAATTTTGACAAAATTTTCCTATAGAAATAATATTTTGACAAAATTTTTCTATAGAAATAACATTTTGACAAAATTTTCCTTTAGAAATAAAATTTTGACAAAATTTTCTATAGAAATAACATTTTGACAAAATTTTTTTAGAAATAACATTTTAACAAAATTTTTTTAAAAATAAAATTTTGAAAAAATTTTCTATAGACATAAAATTCTGACAAAATTTTCTATAGAAATAAAATTTTGAAAAAAGTTTCTATAGGATTAAAATTTTGCAATTTTTTTCTATAGAAATAAAATTTTGACAAAATTTTCTATAGAAATAAAATTTTGACAAAATTTTCCTTTAGAAATAAAATTTTGACAAATTTTTCTATAGAAATAACATTTTGACAAAATTTTTTTAGAAATAACATTTTAACAAAATTTTTTTAAAAATAAAATTTTGAAAAAATTTTCTATAGACATAAAATTCTGACAAAATTTTCTATAGAAATAAAATTTTGAAAAAAGTTTCTATAGGATTAAAATTTTGCAATTTTTTTCTATAGAAATAAAATTTTGACAAAATTTTCTATAGAAATAAAATTTTGACAAAATTTTCCTTTAGAAATAAAATTTTGACAAAATTTTCTATAGAAATAACATTCTGACAAAACATTTTAACAAAATTTTTTTAAAAATAAAATTTTGAAAAAATTTTATATAGACATAAGATTCTGACAAAATTTTCTATAGAAATAAAATTTTGAAAAAAGTTTCTATAGGATTAAAATTTTGCAATTTTTTTCTATAGAAATAACATTTTGAAAAAATTTTCCTTTAGAAATAAAATTTTGACAAAATTTTCTATAGAAATAAAATTTTGACAAAATTTTCTATACACATAAAAATTTGACAAAATTTTCTATAGAAAAAAATGTTGACAAAAATGTCTAAAGACATAAAATTTTGAAAAAAAATCTTCTATAACAATAAAATTGTGACAAATTTTTCTATAGAAATAAAATTTTGACAAAATTTTCTATAAAAATAAAAATTTGACAAAATTTTCTATAGAAATAAAATTTTGATAACATTTTCTATAGAAATAAAATTTTGCCAAAATTTTCTATAGAAATAAAATGTTGATAAAATTTTCCATAGAAAAAAAATGTTGATAAAATTTTCTATAGTAATAAAATTTTGACAAAATTTTCTATAGCAATAAAATTTTGACAAAATTTTCTATAAAAAATTTTTTTGACAGAATTTTCTATAGAAATAAAATTTTGCCAAAATTTTCTATAGAAATAAAATGTTGATAAAATTTTCTATAGTAATAAAATTGTGACAAAAATTTCTATAGAAAAAAACTTCGACAAAATTTTCTATAGAAACAAAATTTTGACAAATTTTTCTATAGAAATAAAATTTTGACAACATTTTCTATAAAAACAAGTAAGGAAAGTCTAAAGTCGGGCGGGGCCGACTATATTATACCCGGCACCACTTTATAGATCTAAATTTTCGATACCATATCACTTCTGTCAAATGTGTTGGGTGCTATATATAAAGGTTTGTCCCAAATACATACATTTAAATATCACTCGATTTGGACAGAATTTGATAGACTTTTACAAAATCTATAGACTCAAAATTTAAGTCGGCTAATGGACTAGGGTGGAACACAGTGTTAGTAAAAAAATATGGGAAACATTTAAATCTGAAGCAATCTTAAGGAAACTTCGCAAAAGTTTATTTATGATTTATCGCTCGATATGTATGTATTAGAAGTTTAAGAAAATTAGAGTAATTTTTTCAACTATTCGACTAAGCATTGGCGATTTTACAAGGAAAATTTTGGTATTTTGACCATTTTTGTCGAAATCAGAAAAACATATATATGGGAGCTATATCTAAATCTGAACCGATTTCCCCCAGATTTGGCACGCATAGCAACAATGCTAATTCTACTCCCTGTGCAAAATTTCAACTAAATCGGAGCAAAAAATTGGCCTCTGTGGACAAAGGAGTGTAAATCGGGCGAACGCTATATATGGGAGCTATATCTAAATCTGAACCGATTTGGATGATATTTTGCAAGTTTTTCGAGACTCATAAAATATTGGGAAGTTCGGAATTTGAGGAAGATCGGTTGATATACACGCCAATTATGACCAGATCGGTGAAAAATATATATGGGAGCTATATCTAAATCTGAACCGAAATCAATAAGGATCGTCTTTGAGCCGAAACAGGACCCCATACCAAATTTTAGGAAAATCGGACTAAAACTGCGAGCTGTACTTTGCACACAAAAATGCATCAACAGACAGACAGACGGACAGACAGACAGACAGACAGACAGACAGACAGACAGACAGACAGACAGACAGACAGACGGGCATCGCTAAATCGACTCAGAATTTAATTCTAAGACGATCGGTATACTAAACGATGGGTCTCAGACTTTTCCTTCTTGGCGTTACATACAAATGCACAAACTTATTATACCCTGTACCACAGTAGTGGTGAAGGGTATAAAAATGTTGACAAAAATGTCTATAGACATAAAATTTTGAAAAAAAAATCTTCTATAAAAATAAAATTGTGACAAATTTTTCTATAGAAAAAAAATGTTGACAAAAATGTCTATAGAAATAAAATTTTGACAAAATCTTCTATAGGAACAAAATTTTGACAGAATTTTCTATAGCAATAAAATTTTGACAAAATTGTGTATAAAAATAAAATTTTGACAAAATTTTGTATAAAAATAAAATGTTGACAAAATTTTCTATAGAAATAAAATGTTGATAACATTTTTTATAGAAATAAAATTTTGACAAAATTTTTTTTTATAAAATTTTCAATAGAAATAACATGTTGATAAAATTTTCCATAGTAATAAAATTTTGACGAAAAATTCTATGGAAAAAAACTTCGACAAAATTTTCTATAGAAATAAAATTTTGACAATAATGTCTATAGAAATAAAACAAAAATTTTCTATAGAAATAAGTTATGACAAATTTTCTGTAGAGAAAGTTTCTATAGAGACTAAATTTTGACAAATTTTTCTATAAAAACAAAATTTTGACTAATATTTCCATAAACTCTATATTTTTGGCAATTTTAAGTATTGTTTTAGTTTTTGTTCTGCCTTTTTAGAAGTAGTAACATTCTTTTGTTGGTGTAATAAAATTTTGGCAAAATTTTCTATAGAAATAAAATGTTGACAAAATTTTCTATAGAAATAAAATGTTGATAAAATTTTCTATAGTAATAAAATTTTGACAAAAATTTCTATAGAAAAAATCTTCGACAAAATTTTCTATAGCAATAAAATTTTGACAGAATTTTCTATAAAAGTAAAATTTTGACAAAATTTTCTATAGAAATAACATTTTGATAACATTTTCTTTAGAAATAAAATGTTAATAAAATTTTTAATAGAAATAAAATGTTGATAAAATATATTTTATCTATATTAACAAAATTTTGAGAAAAATTTCTATAGAAAAAAACTTTGACAAAATTTTCTATAGAAACAAAATTTTGTCAAAATTTTTTATAGAAATAAAATGTTGACAAAATTTTCTATAAAAATAAATATTTGACAAAAATGTCTATAGAAATAAAACAACAATTTTCTATAGAAATAAATTATGACAAATTTTCTGTAGAGAAAGTTTCTATAGAAACTAAATTTTGACAAATTTTTCTATAAAAATAAAATTTTGACTAATATTTCTATAAAATCAATATTTTTGGCAATTTTAATTTTTGTTTTCGTTTTTTTCTGCCTTTTGTAGAATTAGTAACTCTCTTGTTGGTGTAATAAAATTTTGGCAAAATTTTCTATAGAAATAAAATGTTGAAAAAATTTTCTATAGAAATAAAATGTTGATAAAATTTTCAATAGAAAATGTTGATAAAATTTTCTATAGTAATAATATTTTGACTTTTATTTCTATACAAAATTTTGTCAAAATTTATTATAGAAATAAAATGTTGACAAATTTTTTTATAGAAATAAAATGTTGATAAAATTTTCAATAGAAATAAAATATTGATAAAAAAACTTCTACAAAATTTTCTATAAAATTTTTTTTTTTTTGTTTTGGTTTGTTTCTGCCTTTTGTAGAATTAGTAACTTTCTCTTGTTGGTGTAATAAAATTTTGGCAAAATTTTCTATAGAAATAAAATGTTGAAAAAAATTTCTATAATAATAAAATGTTGATAAAATTTTCAAAAGAAATAAAATGTTGATAAAATTCGCTATAGAAATAAAATTTTGACAAATTTTTCTATAGAAATAAAACAAAAATTTTCTATAGAAATAAAATTTTGATAAAATTTTCTATAGAAATAAGAATTTTACAAAATTTTCTATAGAAATAAATTTTGACACATTTTCTATAGAAATAAATTTGACACATTTTCTGCAGAAAAGAAAAGTTTCTATCGAAATAAAATGTTGACAAATTTTTCTATAAAAATAAAATTTTGACTTCTATAAAATCAATATTTTAGGAAATTTTAATTTTTTTTTTTAGTTTTTTTTTCTGTTTTTTGTAGAAGTAGTAACTTTCTCTTGTTGGTGTAAACTAAAAATATTTACAACTTCGACAGATTTACAATTCAGGGGATCTATTTTTCATAATTTTCTTTAAAAAAAATAATAAAATATTACTTTCGAACAAACATTTTTGTCATAATAACCACAAAAAAAACTTGATCAAACACTTCAAAATCAGATTTCTTTATTTGGTAGTGTTTTGGTAAATATTCATAAAATTTTGTTTGATTATTTTAGGCTCGAGTGGCAACCGTGGCCTGAGACCAATATTTCGATGTATTGCAAACGAAATGACAAAGTTAACATGCCCTCCGTGCTATGGTGGAGGGTATAAAAAATCCATATGTTAAACAGACAATTTTTGTTTAAATTAAATAAATAAAGAGTGCAACATATTAAGAATAAATCTTTGTATATATTTAAAGCTTTTTCTTAGCACATTCCGATATTTGAAATCGTTTATAGCAAAAATTTATTTTTCTTACAATATAACGAAAAATCTCAGTATTCAATTTGTTTTCAAATTGAACTTATCACTAAAGAAAATTATATTCCCTATTTTTTTAATTTATATGTTTCAGTTCTGCATGTTTGCTTTTCCTAGAGTATTTAAAATAAGTTTTCACCACTCAACCTCTGCTTCCCATTCGTTGATCCCTCAATTAATTTATTATAAATAAATAAAAACTATAATAAACATTAAAGTACTAGCTGCAAAGACTATGGAATTCATAGTGAACTTTTCGTTTGAGAGTATTATTTATTCTGTTATAATTTCGAATCTCAAGAAAATAATGAAAGAATAGATAAATAAAATATGTATCTTAATTTGAAGAAAGTTAGAGACGATATTCTTCCTTAAAATATAATAAAGTTTTCATGAAATCGCGTCTTTGAAATTTTATAGAAAAATTTTCTCGTACTTTATTTGTAGACACTAAAAATTACAACATGAATCACCATAAAAAAAATAATTGCCCCCTAAAATTTCATTATTTCATTTGCCATTTTAACTGTGGCATATAGAATCTGTAAACTACAATCCACAATTGAGCTGAAAATCACTGGACTTTGCCAGTCAATACAATTACGCAGTTAAAGTGATAATGTTCAGTGATAATCACACAGAATGCGCCAACAATCTCTCCAGCAGCGACATTTACGGTCTGTTTTTCGAACTCAGGCTATGAGCAGATGTGGTGGTCAATATCGTGATATAAGCACCTCCTCAAAAAGCAACCACCACATAAAGGAGGGATGGCAATTTACAAAATTTACTTAAACTGTATTGTGGCTAAAAGTAACCATACCATACATATTAACGACCAGTTGGCCATATTGGCAGTTTTTCGTGCATGCAATTGAGTTTTGGGCCAATGGCCACTGAAATATCCATGGTTAGTAAAATAGTCCACTCTTTTGTTTTGTATTGATGATGAAAGTGGCAATGCATTTAAAGTACTCAAGGACTCAATTTGATATTTATGAGCTGAAAATTGACGAAGTTTTTTTTTTTTATTAAATAAAATATTGAAAATATATCCAAATAACTAAATGGGTATTTTTTTGTGCATTTGCTTTTTGATATATTTTATTTAATCTAATATACGAGTATAAAAATAAGTCCTTCCTGACGCTTTAAATCCAGAACGCACGAACCGATTTCCACGGTTTTGCATTCGTTGGAGGTTTATAACAAAGAAAATTCAAGAAAAGTTTCAATTCAAGAAAATTTTTTTTTACATTACATATTACAAAAAATTATAATTTGGATTCATCGCTCGATCTCCGAGCTTGAAAACCCATGAATTTATTGCAGTTGCTTTTGTTATAAAATAATTTTATTTTTTCACATGAAAAATGTTCGGAGAACGTAGAGGGTAATCATGTGGTGAAAATAGGGTACCTCATTTTTTAATATCTGGTGGATATTAAACAAGTATATACAGCAGTAAGTTCGGCCGGGCCGAATCTTAAATACCCACAACCATGAACCAAATATTAGGGTTTCCTTTGAAATTTCAGGAGGGTGAGGACACTTCCGGAAGATAAATTTAAAGATTTCACCTATGAGGACTATATCAGGATCTGGATTTATAAGAACCATTTTTGTTTGAGTTTTAGAGGAATTATTAACATCTCTTGTAAGTGTGCAAGAAAATTATAAAATAACGTCTTGATTTGAAATCTTAAATCTGTAGATTTTCACCCGGGAAGTAAAATTTGGAAATTTTACATTGAGTTTCAAGCAATTTTCATGATCAGTTGGCCTTCTACACCCTCAAGAAGTGAAGTCGGTCTATATGGAGGCATTACCAAATGGACCGATAAAAACTTAATCCGATACACGTTTTTCTGAGCCTCAAATACCAGAATATTTAGAATTTCAGGCAAATCAGATAAAAACTACGGTTTCTAGAAACCCAAGGAGTTAAATCTGGAAATCGTTCTTATGGCGGCTATACTAAAATATGGACCGATACTCACCGTTTTCGGCACACCTCTTTGTGGCCCGAAAATACCTCTAGATTTCCAATTTCAGGCAAATTGGATAAAAACTTTGGATTCTAGAAGCCCAAGAAGTAAAATCGGGAAATCGGTCTATATGGGGGCTATACCAAAATATGGACCGATACTCATAATTTTCGGCACACCTATTTATGGTTCTAAATACGTCTAGATTTCCAATTTCAGGCAAATTGGATAAAAACTACGGTTTCTATAAGCCCAAGACCCCAAATCGGGAGGTCGGCTTATATGGGCACCATACCAAAACATGGACCGATGCTCACCATTTTTGGCACACCTCTTTACGGTTCTAAAGTACCTTTTGATTTCCAAATTCAGATAAATTGGATAAAAACTACGGTTTCTAGAAACCCAAGGAGTTAAGTCTGGAGATCGGTCTATATGGGGCTATACCAAAATATGGACCGATACTCACCATTTTTGGCACACCTCTTTATGGTCATAAAATACCTCTAGATTTCAAATTTCAGGTAAATTGGATAAAAACTACGATTTCTATAAGCCCAAGAAATAAAATCGGGAGATCGTCTATGTGGGGGCTATACCAAAATATGGATCGATACTCACAATTTTTGGCACACCTATTTGTGGTCTTACAATACCTCTAGATTTCCAATTTCAGATAAATTGAATAAAAACTGCGGTTTCTATAAGCCCAAGAAGTAAAATCGGGAGATCGGTTTAAATAGGGGCTATACCAAAACATGGACCGATACTCACCATTTTTGGCGCACCTCTTTATGGTCATAAAATACCTCTAGATTTCAAATTTCAGGCAAATTGAACAAAAACTGCAGTTTCTATAAGCCCAAGAAGTAAAATCGGGAGATCGGTCTATATGGGGGCTAACCAAAATATGGATCGATACTCACAATTTTTGGCACACGTATTTGTGGTCCTACAATACCTCTAGATTTCCAATTTCAGGCAAATTGGATAAAAACTACGATTTCTATAAGCCCAAGACCCCAAATCGGGAGGTCGGTTTATATGGGGACTATATCAAAACCTGGACCGATATAGCCCATCTTCGAACTTGACCTGCCTGCAGACAAAAGACGAGTTTGTGCAAAATTTCAGCACGATTGCTTCATTATTGAAGACTGTAGCGTGATTACAACAGATAGCCAGACAGACAGACAGACAGACGGACAGACGGACATCGTTATATCGTCTTAGAATTTCTCCCTGATCAAGAATATATATACTTTATATAGTCGGAAATCGATATTTCGATGTGTTACAAACGGAATGACAAACTTATTATACCCCCGTCACCATTCTATGGTGGTGGGTATAAAAAGTTATCTGATTTGGGTGAAATTTCCAAGGAAGGTTAGGGATGATGTCTAGACAAAGACCCGCTACTTTATTTTTCGATATTTGGTCGCGGAGATGGACCACCCCTTTATACGATTTTTGTTTAAAGGAACGTAAAAAAAAACAAAAATTCTCTGATTTACTTGAGATTTACAGAGAACACGCCGTGAAGTTATGAAGTTATTATGGGGAACCTGATTTTTTAATATTTGGATGGGAAGGGGGACCTCCCCCTTGCCCGACTTTTTGAAAATTGGAACAAAATTATTTGCGATTGGCTTGAAAGGGGCATCCAGGCAAATACCTGCTTCTTTATTTTTCGATATTTGGTTGAAGAGGGGGCCTCCCCTTTGTCCGACTTTTTTAAAGTACAGTGAAAAAAACTAAAATTTGTCGACTTACTGAAATTTTACACAGAAGTTGGGGCAGAATATGAAATTTATTTGAGGTACTAGCGTAACCCGGCCCGCTTCGCTGCGCCTTCCAAAGCGTATTTGTAGGAATATTTTGCGTTAAGTTAGTCAACCATATCCTTCGTGCTGAAAGCAAATTCGAAAAGCTTTGAATTCTTTCAAACAAATCCGACTACGTGCTTTTTCGTTTATAGGTACAAATACGACGGATATGCATACGTAAAACGGTTCGTCTTAAAAAATGTCGGGGAGAGGGTGTACCCTTTCCTCAAAATTTTTTAAATAATGTTCTGTATTCAAGTAGTTGGACAATCTTCTATATTTCTTGTGAATTTTAAGTGTGGTTTGTCAAGGAAAGGTATCCTTCTTCTCAAAATATCTGAAAATTGAGCACTACATTATAATAACATATAAAGAATTACTGTTTCCCATTCAATAAATCGGAAAAAGCAAAAGTAGTAAAAAATTTTACCACATTAATATTTGCTAAAATGTTGGAAAATGATGCACCCTCTACGTTGGCTGCCAATTTCATGTAAATGTAAGTTCTTTACTAAAAAGAAGTCAGACAGAAGCCTGTGCATAAAATATGTCATAAAATTATGTATCGAGTTCCCATTTACAGAAAACCCTCTACTTTCAATTTAAGAAAAAACGGACAAAAGGGAACCCTCTCCCCACCTTCGCTCTACTCCGACCTGATATCGAACTATCACGTACCCTATATTAATTTCACAAACTATTCAATGGTCCCTATAAATTCTATCGAAGTAAATCGACAAAGTTTATTTCAATTTTCCCCTTCCCCAACCAGATATCGAAAAATCATATACCTACTAATCATCAATCATGTATACATTTAATCACCTCCTCCCACGTTCCCTGTAAATTTCAAGTAGATCGGAGATGTTTAAATTTTGCTCTATTGTTTTAAAGGGACGTCACTTTTCCCGATACAATATCGACAAATACCGTAGTGAATAGCATCCCTAACTTTCCCTGAAAATTCTTGAAACTTTCCTTCAAGCGTGGGGCAAGGAAGGTTGCCTCTTCGTTCATAACCTTCCCCCACTGCTTTTGTTAATTTCAAGAAAACTTAAGAATTTTTTTTTTTTTTGTAGCTTTAGAGGAGGAACTCCTCCCCGACCAAATATCGAAAAGTGATGTAGCGTATCTTTTGTAAACGTCCCAGAAAATGTAAAGCAAATTATAAGCCTAAAGGGGCGACCTCTCTTCCATTCAAATATCACAAAATCAGGTATCAACTATTAATATCGTAACCTCTCCCCAGTCCTCTGTAAATTTCAAGTTTTATTGTTTCTCTGTATGTACTTAAGAGAAGCGGATGTCTCCCTATGCCCTTTTATGTTTATTAAAAAATCAGGAACCTGATATAAATTTCATAACCTCACCCATTTGTTCCGTAAAATTTCAGTCGGGGGAGTTTAGTTTTGTTTTCACTGTACTTTAAAAAAAAGTCGGGCAAAAGGGGTGGCGCCCCTCCCCGACCAAATATCGAAAAATAATGTAGCAGATTTTTGTCTAGATGCCAACCCCAACATTCTATGAAAATTTCAAGCAAATCGCATAATTTTTCCAAGTTTCAAAAAGTTGGCAAGGGGGGGACCTCCCCCGTCCACATATGAAATCATCAGGTACCCCATATTAATTCCGCATGTTCTCTGTAAATCTCAGATAATTTAGAGAATTTTAGTTTTTTCACTGTACTTTAAAAAAAGTCGAACAAAGGGGAGGCCCCCCTCCGCCACTAAATATCGAAATAAAAAGTAGCGGATCTTTGCCTAGATGCCAACCCCAATCTTCAATGAAAATTTCAAGCAAATCGGTCAACTTTGGTCTAATTTTCAAAAAGTCGGACAAAGGGGAGGTTCCTCTCCGCGACCATATGTCAAAAAATGAGGTACCCTATTTTCAGCACATGAGTGCCCCCCACGATCTCTGAAAGTTTCAAGTAAATCGGTTCAGCCGTTTTCGCGCCAACCCGGAACATACAAATAAACAAACAAACAAACAAACAAATAAACAAACATAATTTGAATTTTATATATAGATATTATTTTTATACCCACCACCATAGAATGGTGACGGGGGTATAATAAGTTTGTCATTCCGTTTGTAACACATCGAAATATATATAAAGTCGATTTCCGACTATATAAAGTATATATATTCTTGATCAGGGAGAAATTCTAAGACGATATAACGATGTCCGTCTGTCTGTCTGTTGTAATCACGCTACTGTTTTCAATAATGAAGCAATCGTCCTGAAATTTTGCACAAATTCGTCTTTTGTCTGCAGGCAGGTCAAGTTCGAAGATGGGCTATATCGGTCCAGGTATTGATATAGTCCCCATATAAACTGACCTCCCGATTTGGGGTCTTGGGCTTATAGAAATCGTAGTTATCCAATTTGCCTGAAATTTGAAACCTAGAGGTATTTTATGACCATAAAGAGGTGTGTCAAAAATTGTGAGTATCGATCCATATTCTGGTATAGCACCCATATAGACCGATCTCCTGATTTTACTTCTTGGTCATATAAAAACCGTAGTTTTTATCCAATTTGCCTGAAATTGGATATCTAGAGGTATTTTACGACCACAAAGAGGTATGCCGAAAATAGTGAGTATCGGTCCATGTTTTGATATAGCCATATATACCGATCCGATAATATAGACCGATCTTCAGATTTTACTTCTTGAGCTTATAGAAACCGTAGTTTCTATCCAATTTGCCTGAAATTGGAAATCTAAAGATATTTTAGGACCACAAAGAGGTGTGCCGAAAATGGTGAGTATCGGTCCATGTTTTGATATAACCCCCATATAGACCTATCACCAGACTTTACTTCTTGGGCTTATAGAAACCGTATTTTTTATCCAATTTGCCTAAAATTGGAAATCTAGAGGTATATTAGGACCATAAAGAGGTATGTTGAAAATAGTGATTATGGGCCCCCATATAGACCGATCTACAGATTTTTATTTCTAGGGCTTATAGAAACCGTAGTTTTTATCCTATTTGCCTGAAATTGGAGATCTAGATGTCTTGTAGGACCACAAATACGTGTGCCGAAAATGACGTGTAGTGGTCCATGTTTTGGTATACCCCATATAGACCGATCTCCCGGTTTTACTACTTGGGCTTATAGAAACCGTAGTTTTTATCCAATTTGCCTGAAATTGGAAATCTAGAGGTATTTTAGGAGCGTTAAGATGTGTGTCGAAAATAGTGAGTATCGGTCCATGTTTTGATATAGCCCCCCATATAGACCGATCTCAAGATTTTATTTCTTGGGCTTATAGAAACCGTAGTTTTTATCCAATTTCCCTGAAATTGGAAATCTAGAGGTATTTTAGGACTATAAAGAGGTGTGCCGAAAATGGCGTGTATGGGTTAATATTTTGGTATATCCCCCATATAGACCGATCTCCCGATTTTATTTCTTGGGCTTATAGAAACCGTAGTTTTTATCCAATTTGCATGAAATTCGAAATTTAGAATTATTTTAGGACCATAAAGGGGAGTTCCGAAAACGGTGAGTATCGGTCCATGTTTTAGTATAGCCCCCATAAAACCGATATCCCGATTTCATTCATTGGGTTTCTAGAAACAGTAGTTTTTATCCGATTTGCCTGTAATTGTAAATATTCTGGTATTTTAGACTCACAAAAACGTGTATCGGATTTAGTTTTTATCGGTCCATTTGGTAAGGCCTCCATATAGACCGATTTCACTTCTTGAAGGTATAGAAGGCGCACTGATCATGAAAATTGCTTGAAACTGAATGTAATATTTCCAAATTTTAATTCTCGTAATCATTTAAATAATGGGGATGAAAATCTACACTGAAAAAAAAAAACATTCCCGGTTCCAAAGATTTTTTTCTTCATATGCTATCAAAGTCCTTTAAAAACGAGTTAACGACAACTTTTTTTTTCAAATTCAGACTCGACTTCCAGTAGAAATTATGCTATGTTGTTTCAAGTAAAAACGTCTTTAGAATAAAGTTTTGAAAAACATGTCCTATTTTTGAACGATTTTTTGCTTTGTAGTCAAGATGCAAAAAGACAACAAATTTAAGGACAATTTCATTAATTTTAAAGAATTTTTCTGAATTTTTAAAGTCAAGTTGACCTTGCCTCAAAAAATGTTTCTTTCATGTTATGATACCCATTTTTAAGTTAAATCACTTAATTATAAGGACAATGCGACTTTATTGAAAAGTTTATCCCATTTTGGACAAAGAAAAAAATTTTATATTAGAGAAATGCGTCTTTTATGCGAAGCAAAATTTGCATTCGTATTTTAAGGACATGAAATCTTTGGCCTCACGACAATATTTTTTTCATTGTACATATTTTAGATTTCAAATCAAGGCGTTATTTTATCATTTTCTTCCACACCTACAAGAGATGTTAATGATTCCTCAAAAACACAAACAAAAATGCCTTTTAAGGCTTTATGGCCTTAAAAGGCTTTATTATGGCCTTTTAAAAGCTTTGAATTGCTTAAATAAATGGTTCCAGAATCTGATATAGTCTTCATAGGTAAAATCTTTAGATTTATCTTCGGAAAGTGTACTAGTTGAACTGCTCTATTTGGGAGAATATATGTCATCAAACCCCCTGAAATTTCATAGGAAACTATAATATTTGATTCATGGTGCTGGGTATTTAAGATTCGGCCCGGTCGAACTTACTGCTGTATATACTTGTTTTTAATTAACTATTAACTATAAAACAAATGAAATATAAAAAATAAATTAATTTGTTGAAAAAAAAAAACCCAATAAAACAAGTATATACGGCCGTAAGTTCAGCCAGGCCGAAGCTTATGTACCCTCCACCATGGATTGCGTAGAAACTTCTACTGAAGACTGTCATCCAAAATCGAATTACTTGGGTTGCGGTAACACTTGTCGATGGCAAGATATCTTAAAACTTCCTAATACCGTAATATATACCACATAGTCCATACGTGGTATATATTAAACTAAAAAAGGCCGATTAAATACGTATATAGTTAAGTTTAAAGTTTCTATAGAAATACAATTTTGACAAAATAAAATTCTGATAACATTTTCTATAGAAGTAAAATTTGGAAAAAAATTTCTACAGAAATAAAATTTTGACAAAATTTTCTATAGAAATAAAATTTTGACAAAATGTTGTATAGAAATAAAATTTTGAAAAAAATTTCTATAGAAATAAAATTTTGGCAAATGGGAAATAACATTTTGACAATGTTTTCTATAAAAATAAAAGTTTGGTAGATTATTTTTGGCTCGAGTGGCAACCATGATTATGAACCGATAAGGACCAATTTTTGTGTGATTGGGGATCGCCTATATATAACTATAGACCGATATGGACCAATTTTGGCATGGTTATTAGCGGCCTAATACTAACACCACGTTGCAAATTTCAACCGAATCGGATTAATTTTGCTCCTCTAAGAGGCTCCGGAGATCAAATCTGGGGAACGGTTTATATGGGGGCTATATATAATTATGGACCCATATGGACCAATTCTTGCGTGTTTGTTGGAGACCATTTTCTAACACCACGATCCAAATTTCAACGGGATCGGATGAAATTTGCTTCTCTTAGAGGCTCCGCAAGCCAAATCGGGGGATCGGTTTATATGGGGGCTATATATAATTATGGACCGATGTGGCCCAATTTTTGCATGGTTGTTAGAGACCATATACTAACACCATGTACCAAATTTCAGCCGGATCGGATGAAATTTGCTTCTCTTAGAGCAATCGCAAGCCAAATTTGGGGCTCCGTTTATATGGGGGCTATACGTAAAAGTGGACCGATATGGCCCATTTGCAATACCATCCGACCTACATCAATAACAACTACTTGTGCCAAGTTTCAAGTCGATAGCTTGTTTCGTTCGGAAGTTAGCGTGATTTCAACAGACGGACGGACGGACATGCTCAGATCGACTCAGAACAGCGTTGCCAATTTAGCTTTTTTCCCGCTAGATTTGGCTTTTTTTGAAGACGTTTAGCGGGAAAAAAATGCATTTAGCTTTTAGCTTTTTTTCTGGCTTTTTTTCTTGACCCTTTTAGCTATTTTGGGCTTTTTTATTTTCGACATGTTCCTATTGAAATATGAAATAATTCGAAGCTCAATTGTAGCATTAATAATTATTCCAGCCATTATCCGGGCATTTTGGGAGCAAATACACCTTGTTGTAAAGTTTTTTCCTCGCATTCGTACACTGTTAGAAAAATATGTTTTTCATATGTTCCGATATAAACAAAATGTGTTTCGGGCACAATTTTAAAACACAATATATTTAAGTGCAAACATGTAATGTTCCTAAACTAACACTAAATGTTTGGGACATCTATTTTAATATGTTAGAATATATTATGTTTGGGGCATGAATGTTTCATAAAAATCATATGAGTTGACGAAAGATATCAACATAACACAGCGAAAGAATCAAAAGAGAACACTTTCTGTGAAACCGCTTGTATATTGTTTCGGAAAACTGTTTTATGATAAGGCCAAAAATTTGATATGCTTAAGTCTAAATATTATTTAATTTGAATAAAGAGAATAGACATTCGGAACCAAGAGAATAGACATTTGAAAAACAAACAGCATATGTTTTCGCCTTGCGAGCAGCATTTTATGTATGTGTGGACATGTGTTTTGTTAATCATTTAGGCATTATGGGCACATTTTTTTTTTGTTGGTTCGTTAAAAGAAATCAGGGGTCTTCATAAAAATAACGAAAGTGCAAGTGAACCCAAGTGAACTCACTATTTCACTAAAGCCAATTTCGTTTAGTTCATGGATTAATTATGTTTGGAGAAAGTTTCCTCTACTCTAATAATTTTTTGTGTACGTTAGTTAAATTAACTAATACCGAGGAAAAAAATATACACAAATGAAGGATTTTGCAATTTTGAACTCCAATTTTTTCCTTCAAACTACAAAATTTTCTTTAACAAGTGAAAAAACTTAATTATGTCTAATAAATTTTCTTGAATTTGTCGAAAAATATTTACTTATTTTTATGATATCGGCGTGATGCCAGCGTTTGTTATACTGTTTAGTTAAAGTTTTCTAAAAATATTCAAAATTTTCTAAAATTAACCGAAATTTTTCTTCCTGGTGGGTTCACTGTTTTTTCAGTGTACTCTTTTTAGAGTTGGGACAGTGAAATGAAATAAGGAGGAAATAGTGAAAAATTACACAGCAAAACGTATAAAAACAAAGTTTAGTTCCTCTCTATTAATAAGTAGTTCACGAGGAGTTGACGGACACCTTCAAATATAAAAGCGGGCATTAAGTTCGAGTTTTGCAGCTAAAACAATTTAAAAAGTTTATTTTCTTTAAAATAAATTATTAAAGAAAAATTAGAGCGATGGTGTTAAATGCTACTAAAAAACTGTTCACGCCTAAATAAATTTAAGTTTATATTATAAAATTATTTATGTATGTTTATACTCGTCTCTACGTTCTTCTTTTGTTAGATTTTAAAGTTTTGTACCAAAAACAGTTTTTTGTTACAAAATTGTTATTTTTGCAATAAAAAAATAATATTTTAAAAAGCAAAAGCAGTCAATTTCGTTTATATCAAGCACTGTTACTGACTATAAATCTTTAGTAACCCACATTTCAAAGTTTCATTATAAAAATTTAATATAGTATAAATATAAATGTGTAAATTAAAAAAAAGTGTTCGGTCGGAGCAGGGATTGAACCCACGACCCTTTGCATGCAAGGCAGACATGCTAACCACTGCTCCACGTGGCAAACAAATGTATGTTTCTGTTAAATAATGTTATGTTTGCATGGGCTCGTGGGCGCTGCAAACTATGCTATATAAATGTAACTTATAACGATAATTATCTACTGGTGACTATAACAGCTACGTAGTCCAGTGGATAGTGTGTTGGCTTACAAACTGTATGGTCCTCGGTTCGATTCTCCGTACAGGCGAAAGGTAAAATTTAAAACAAATTATAAAAGTGAATAATTTCTTCAACATTATTTGTATTACAGAAAAAGGTGCCAAAAACTAAAATATTTCGTGGAAGTGAAAATTACGAGTATGTTAGGCAATGAGCACAATCGTCTTTGGGAAAAATTCTTCCAAGCATATAATATTTTTGGGCTCCAAATGCTTCCAAACATATAATATGTTCACATAAAACAAACATATTAATGTTTCGGCAGTGTCCAATAATATATGTGCTTCCTGCAAAATATGTTTGGAACATATGTTAAAGAAGCGATTTTTTTTGAGGGTGTAAAAGTTATCGTAAACTTTAAATCTACTATTACCATACAAATTCCTTATATAAACTGTCAGTAAATTATTAGGAATATTAGCATTTGACTCGTTTATCCTTTTTATGTTATTATAATATTCTAATTTTATTATGATATTACTAAACTAAAATAGTAGATGTGAATTGCTTTGTACACTAAAAAAACATTGTCGTGAGGCCAAAGATTTCATGTCCTTAAAATACGTCCGCGAATTTTGGTTATAATAGCATTTGTGAATTTCTCTTATATAAACTTTTTTCCTTGTTCAAAAGCCGATAAAGTCGTTTTGTCCTTATAGTTAATTGATTTAACTTAAAAGTGGGTATCTTTACATGAAAGAAGGCTAGGGTCAATTCTACAAAATTCTTAAAATTAATGAAATAGTCTTTAAATTTGTGGAGTTTTTGTATCTTGACCACAAACCAAAATAGGGCTCAAAAATAGAAGAGGGTTTTCAACATTTTATTTTAAAAACGTATACATAGAATAATTTCTACTTAGAGTCTGAATTTGGAAATTTAAGTTTTTGTTAGCACATTTTTAAAGCACTGTGGTAGTTCATGAATAAAAAGCTGAAAAAACGAATAAGTTAAAATTTGACTCGGAATCAATACCAAAATCATTAGTGTTCAAAATCTTTGGAACCGAACATAGAAATAATATAATAATAATACATAAAATAATAATAATAAAGTTTTGAATGTGGTATTATTTTTTTAACATAAAAATATGCAATAAAAAAATTCGTAGTGATAGGATCAAAAAATCTGCTATTTATTAGAGGAATGGATTTACATTTACGAAAATTGGACAACAATAGGTTTGTAGGGAAATTTTTGAATAAAAGTTATTCAGTATAAACTTGCAAGATAGTTAGAATGGGTTTTATTCTCTTGGGAAATATTAGGAGAAGTGTACTCGTTCACGAATTTATCATTAATTCAGTTAAAATGAAATATGTTGATATTTTCGAATGCAGTTCTATGTGACATTGTGCAATATATCGCACATTTGACTTGTTGATGATTAACCAGCTGATAATTGCAAGTTTACTGGGAAAAATTTTTTACTAGGAAATATAAACGAAGGACTTCCAGTAAAAATTTGTGATAGTAATCCAAATGTATCGAGTACGCAAACAGAGCTAATATGACTTAGATTTTCTTACGGTCTCACAGAAATGGAAATAAAATGAATACAATTAAAATAATATGCATTTTAAGTGAAATAAAGCCTTTAAATTTGTTAAATTTCAATCAAAAACGTGACTTTTGATACAAAAAAATTTAGCTTTTTTTCTAGCTATTTTTTAAATTTTTTTAGCTTTTTTTGGCTAGTTTTTTGGACAAATCTAGCGGTTTTTGGTGAAACAATTCTGGCAACGCTGACTCAGAATTTCACCACGACCCAGAATATATATACTTTATGGGGTCTTAGAGCAATATTTCGATGTGTTACAAACGGAATGACAAAGTTAATATACCCCCATCCTATGGTGGAGGGTATAATAAATAATAAATGCAGAAGTAAATGTAATTTAACAAGGAATATGATTTTAACTAAATTTAAATTCCACTAAAAAATTGATTTTCTTATTTAATAAAATATTATAAATTTCATTAAATCAATTTGAGAGCAGCTTTTTATTTTTTTTATTTTATTTTTTCATCATGTAATTTGAAGCCACTTAGCGGCCAATTTATATAAATTACAACGGACTACTAACTAAGTTTGTGAAAAAAAATTAAATGAATGTATTAATTAATTAATATTTCAATAATAAATATTAAAATAATAAACTAAGTCAATTGTAACTGATTTTATTAATAATGGCATTGAAAGATAATGTAAATAATATAAATAAAACTACATGAATTATTTTTAAAATAAAACATAACATAATAATTTAACAAACAATGTATTAAAAGCAATTAAATAAATTGAAAAATAATTTAGTGAAATAGTTTTAATTTCGTTGAATAGTTTTTTTTGTTTCATTTACTATGTGCCGAATAAAAGAATTATGAAAAATGTGATTATTTAAAAAAATGTGATTTTAAGTACATAGATCAGCTAGAAGTTAATTAAAGTAATTTTAGCAAATATTTCAAAAATAATAAAATAATATTTTCTTTTTTATTGACAAAATAATATACATTTCATGAGGACAGTTTTATCAAAAACTTTCGGTTTTTCGTCCAAATTAATTACTTGACATATTATTACAATTTTAATATGAGCTTTTTGGAAATAAAGATTAACGAATTGGAAAATAAAAATAAAAAATATGTATTATAATAAAAAATATTAACTTTACATCTATTAAACAAATTATAAATACAATTTAATAAACATTTATTATATCCTAGTCCTTTAAACAATTTTTAAAAAAATATTTCAATTGACGTTCAAATGTTTAATTCAATACCTTTAGGTACTTTTAAAGAATATCACAATACCTTTTCTCTCCTCCAAAGATGGTCTTTTTTCTCTTCAGTTCCATCAGAACGTAAATAAAGAAGATAGTGGCACGTGATTTACTAATTATGACTCTTCACACCACACATACACGTGGACTATTGTCTATTGTGGACTACAAGTCCATAAGCTATGGCGGATGTGTCAACGTGTATCCTCAACACGCGACCATGATAATGAATAAAGAACAAAGCCAGTCCATCTTTATAGAGTCTTCCACATTAAGACAGCATACACAAGTGCCAAACAATGACAAACACTCTAACCGGCGGAAAAATAGATGCAATTCGGAAATGTCTACTTCCATTGCTTTGGTTAATTTGATATGGATCTCTTTCTAACCTTGATTAGAGGTAGTGAAAACAAAAATTGCGACTTATGAAGGCTCATGTAACAAAACGAAAGGATAGTTTATGGGGCTGTATCGATATTTAGTCTAAATTTCAAATTGCCGGTTTAACCAGCTTCTTTGAGACGAATAAAAGTTTTTACTCCCCTCAGTAATGCTGGTGAAATTTTTAAGTGTTTAATGTGAAACACCGTTCAAATTCAGCTATAAACAAGTAAGGAAAGTCTAAAGTCGGGCTGGGCCGACTATATTATACCCTGCACCACTTAGTAGATCAAAATTGTCGATACCATATCACATTCGTCAACCGTGTTGGGGGGGGGGGGGGGGGGGGTTTGTCCCAAATACATACATTTAAATATCACTCGATCTGGACAGAATTTGATAGACGTCTACAAAATCTATAGACTCAAAATTTATGTCGGCTAATGCACTAGGGTGGAATACAATGTTAGTAAAAAAATATGGGAAACATTTAAATCTGAAGGAATTTTAAGGAAACTTCGCAAAAGTTTATTTATGATTTATCGCTCGATATATATGTATTAGAAGTTTAGGAAAATTAGAGTCATTTTTATAACTTTTCGACTAAGCAGTGGCGATTTTACAAGAAAAATTTTGGTATTTTGACCATTTTTGTCGAAATCAGAAAAACATATATATGGGAGCTATATCTAAATCTGAACCGATTTCAATCAAATTTGGCACGCATAGCTACAATGCTAATTCTACTCCCTGTGCAAAATTTCAACTAAATCGGAGTTAAAAATTGGCCTCTGTGGTCATATGAGTGTAAATCGGGCGAAAGCTTTATATGGGAGATATATCCAAATCTGAACCGATTTCAAGCAAATTTGGCACGCATAGTAACAACGCTAATTCTACTCCCTATGCAAAATTTCAACTAAATCGGAGCAAAAAATTGGCCTCTGTGGGCAAATGAGTGTAAATCGGGCGAAAGCTATATATGGGAGCTATATCTAAATCTGAACCGATTTTGCTGATATTTTGCAAGTTTTTCGAGACTCATAAAATATTCGGATGTACGGAATTTGAGGAAGATCGGTTGATATACACGCCAATTATGACCAGATCGGTGAAAAATGTATATGGCAGCTATATCTAAATCTGAACCGATTTTTTCCAAAATCAATAGGGATCGTCTCTGAGCCGAAACAGGACCCTCTACCAAATTTTAGGACAATCGGACTAAAACTGCGAGCTGTACTTTGCACACAAAAATACATCAACAGACAGACAGACAGACAGACGGACAGACAGACAGACGGACATCGCTAAATCGACTCAGAATTTAATTCTAAGCCGATCCGTATACTAAAAGGTTGGTCTATGATTACTCCTTCTTGGCGTTACATACAAATGCACAAACTTATTATACCCTGTACCACAGTAGTGGTGAAGGGTATAAATATGGGAAACGTTTAAATCTGAAGCAATTTTAAGGAAACTTCGAAAAAGTTTATATATGATTTATCGCTCGATATATATGTATTAGAATTTTAGGAAAATTAGAGTCATTTTTACAACTTTTCGACTAAGCAGTGGCGATTTTACAAGGAAAATGTAGGTATTTTGACCATTTTTGTCGAAATCAGAAAAACATATATATGGGAGCTATATCTAAATCTGAACCGATTTCAACCAAATTTGGCACGCATAGCTACAATGCTAATTCTACTCCCTGTGCAAAATTTCAACTAAATCGGAGTTAAAAATTGGCCTCTGTGGTCATATGAGTGTAAATCGGGCGAAAGCTTTATATGGGAGATATATCCAAATCTGAACCGATTTCAAGCAAATTTGGCACGCATAGTAACAACGCTAATTCTACTCCCTATGCAAAATTTCAACTAAATCGGAGCAAAAAATTGGCCTCTGTGGGCAAATGAGTGTAAATCGGGCGAAAGCTATATATGGGAGCTATATCTAAATCTGAACCGATTTTGCTGATATTTTGCAAGTTTTTCGAGACTCATAAAATATTCGGATGTACGGAATTTGAGGAAGATCGGTTGATATACACGCCAATTATGACCAGATCGGTGAAAAATGTATATGGCAGCTATATCTAAATCTGAACCGATTTTTTCCAAAATCAATAGGGATCGTCTCTGAGCCGAAACAGGACCCTATATATATATATATATATATATATATATATATATATATATATATATATATATATATATATATATATATATATATATATATATATATATATATATATATATATATATATATATATATATATATATATATATATATATATATATATATATATATATATATATATATATATATATATATATATATATATATATATATATATATATATATATATATATATATATATATATATATATATATATATATATATATATATATATATATATATATATATATGTATTAGAAGTTTAGGAAAATTAGAGTCATTTTTATAAGCAGTGGCGATTTTACAAGAAAAATTTTGGTATTTTGACCATTTTTGTCGAAATCAGAAAAACATATATATGGGAGCTATATCTAAATCTGAACCGATTTCAATCAAATTTAGCACACATAACTATACTACCAATTGTACTCCTTATGCAAAATTTAAAGTTAATCGGGATAAAACTCTGGCTTCTGGGTCCATATAAGTGCATATCGGGCGAAAGATATATATGGGAGCTATATCTAAATCTGAATCGATTTCAACCAAATTTGGCACGCATAGCTACAATGCTAAATCTACTCCCTGTGCAAAATTTCAACTAAATTGGGCCAAAACTCTGGCATTTAGGACCATATTAGTCCATATCGGGCGAAAGATATATATGAGAGCTATATCTAAATCTGAACCGATTTCAATCAAATTTTGCACACTTGACTATACTACCAACTGTACTCCTAGTGCAAAATTTCAACCAAATTCGGCCAAAAATCTGGCATCTGGGGCTATACAAGTCCATATCGGGCGAAAGATATATATGGAAGCTATATCTAAATCTGAACCGATTTCAATCAAGTCTTGCACACTTTACTATAGGACTAAGTGTTATGTTTGTACAAAATTTCAAGCAAATCGGTATAAAACTCTGGCTGCTGGGTTCATATTGGTGCATATCGGGCGAAAGGTATATATGGGAGCTATATCTAAATCTGAACCGATTTCTTCCAAAATCAATAGTGTTCTATTCTGACCCAAATCAGGAACATGTGCCAAATTGGAAGGCGATTGGACGTAAATTGCGACCTAGACTTTGATCACAAAAATGTGTTCACAGACAGACGGACATGGTTATATCGACTCAGGGACCCACCCTGAGCATTATTGCCAAACACACCATGTGTCTATCTCGTCTCCTTCTGGGTGTTACAAACATATGCACTAACTTATAATACCCTGTTCCACAGTGTGGCGCAGGGTATAATAAGATGTGCTGAATATTGTGTGTATCCCTCCATGTTTTTGGCATTAACCCCATTAGACCGATCACCCCATTTAACTCCTAGGGTTTCTAGAAATTGTAGTTTTTATCCGATTTGTCACAAATTGAAAATATACTGACATTTTAAACCTATAAAAAAGTATATATGATTTAGGTTTTATCGGTCCATTTGGTAAGACCTCCATACAGAAGGTGCACTGATCATGAAAATTGCTTGAAACTGAATGTAAAATTTCCATATTTATTTCTCGTTTGGAGCCACCGTGGGGCAATGGTTAGCATGCCCGCCTTGCATACACAAGGTCGTGGGTTCGATACCTGCTTCGACCGAACACCAAAAAGTTTTTCAGCGGTGGATTATCCCACCTCAGTAATGCTGGTGACATATCGGAGGGTTTCAAAGCTTCTCTAAGTGGTTTCAAAAAAAAAAAATGGGGGTGAAAATCTGCAGATTTTAAATATCAAATCAAGGCGTTATTTTATCATTTTCTTGAACACTTACGAGAGATGTTTATGATTCCTCTAAAACTCAAATAAAAAATGGTGCTTATAAATCCAGAATCTGATCTAGTATTCATAGATAAAATCTTTACATTTATCTTCGGGAAGTGTACTAGTTAAGCGGCTCTGCTTGGGGGAATATCTGTCATCAAACCCCCCTGAAATTTTCAAAGGAAACTAGTATATTCGATTCATGCTGGTGGGTATTTAAGATTCGGTCCGGCCAAACTTACTGCTGTATATACACTGTTAGAAAAATATGTTTTTCATATGTTGCGATATAAACAAAATGTGTTTCGGGCACGATTTTAAACCACAATATATTTAAGTGCGAACATGTAATGTTCCTAAACTAACACTAAATGTTTGGGACATCTATGTTAATATGTTAGAATATATTATGTTTGGGGCATCAATGTTTCATAAAAATCATATGTGTGAATACAAACATATATAAATTTACAAATTTCGACTAAACATACATATGTTGTGATATTTTATTCAAAGCGACAGAGAGAGTATAGAGAGAAATAGAGATGGAAACCGGGAGAGTTGACGAAAGATATCAATATAACACAGCAAAAGAGTCAAAAGAGAACAATTTATGTGAAACCGCTTGTATGTTGTTTCGGAAATCTGTTTTACGATAAGGCCAAAAATTTGATATGTTTAAGTCTAAATATTATTTAATTTGAATAAAGAGAATAGACATTCTGAACCAAGAGAATAGACATTTGAAAAACAAACAGCTTATGTTTTCGCCTTGAGAGCAGCAGTTTATGTATGTGTGGACATGTGTTTTGTTTATCATTTTGGCATTATGGGCACAATTTTTTTCTTGGTTCGTTAAAAAAAATCAGGGGTCTTCATAAAAATAACGAAAGGGCACTATACACTTTTTAGAGTTGGGACAGTACAATGAAATAAGGAGGAAATAGTGAAAAATTACACAGTAAAATGTAAAAAAACAAACTTTAGTTCCTCTTTATTAAAAAGTAGTCCACGAGGAGTTGACGGACACCATCAAATATAAAAGCGGGCATTAAGTTCGAGTTTTACAGCTAAAACAATTTAAAAAGTTGATTTTCTTTAAAATGAATTATTAAAGAAAAATAAAAGGAATTTTAGAGCGATGGTGTTAAATGCTAGTAAAAAACTGTTCACTCCTAAATAAATTTATGTTTATATTATAAAATTATGTATGTATGTTTATACTCGACTCCACGTTCTTCTTTTGTTAGTTTTTGAATTCCTTCCAAATTTTAAAGTTTTGTACAAAAACAGTTTTTATCCAAAAATCAGTCAATTTCGTTTATATCAAGCACTGTTACTGACTATAAATCTTTAATAACGCACATTTCGAAGTTTCATTTAAAAAAAATTAATATAGTATAAATATAAATGTGTAAATTAAAAAAAAAAAAAAAAAAATTCGGTCGGAGCAGGGATTGAACCCACAGCCCTTTGCATGCAAGGCAGACATGCTAACCACTGCTCCACGTGGCAAACAAATGTATGTTTCTGTTAAATAATGTTATGTTTGCATGGGCTCGTGGGCGCTGCAAACTATGCTATATAAATGTAACTTAAAACGATAATTATCTACTGGTGACTATAACAGCTACGTAGCCCAGTGGATAGTGTGTTGGCTTACAAACTGTATGGTCCTCGGTTCGATTCTCCGTGCAGGCGAAAGGTAAAATTTAAAAAATTTATAAAAGTGAATAATTTCTTCAACATTATTTGTATTACAGAGAAAGGTGCCAATAACTAAAAAATTTCGTGGAAGTGAAAATTACGAGTATGTTAGGGAATGAGCACAATCGTGTTTGGGAAAAATTCTTCCAAGCATATAATATTTTTGGCTCAAAATGCTTCCAAACATATAATATGTTCACATAAAACAAACATAGTAATGTTTCGGCAGTATGCAATAATATATGTGCTTCCTGCAAAATATGTTTGGAACATATGTTAAAGAAGCGATTTTTTTTGAGGGTGTACGTGTTTTTATTAACATTGTGCTCTGCCCCAAAGGCATTAGGCGATTTAAATTTAAAGCCTAGAGATTTTGTAGTAGTCTAACAAATTTTTGTCCAAACCGGTTCAGATTTAAATATACGTATATGGGAACATAAACCTTTATTGAAGGGTTTGGAATGGTATTGAAAAAAATCTTTAGCTACAAGTAAACTTTTTTTTTTGAGTGTACGGATATTAGTCAGTGTCTAGACACAAAGCTGAGTTTAGACAAAGAATACTAAATTTTTAAGAACTTTCCTCTTCTAATTTCATAATGTTTTCAAGTGGTCAAGTGTGACGCCTGAAAGTATGCCCAGAAAATCTTCCATATTAGCTAAGCCGCGATATTGTCCTAATCTGTTAATTTTGAGGGGAATATCGTTTGATAAAATGCAGATAATGATTAAAACAAAAACCTAGAATAAATGCATTTAATTCGTATTTTTATACCCTTCACCACTACTGTGGTACAGGGTATAATAAGTTTGTGCATTTGTATGTAACGCCAAGAAGGAGTAATCATAGACCAACCTTTTAGTATACGGATCGGCTTAGAATTAAATTCTGAGTCGATTTAGCGATGTCCGTCTGTCTGTCTGTCTGTCCGTCTGTCTGTCCGTCTGTCTGTCCGTCTGTCTGTCCGTCTGTCTGTCTGTCTGTCTGTCTGTTGATGTATTTTTGTGTGCAAAGTACAGCTCGCAGTTTTAGTCCGATTGTCCTAAAATTTGGTATAGGGTCCTGTTTCGGCTCAAAGACGATCCCTATTGATTTTGGAAAAAATCGGTTCAGATTTAGATATAGCTGCCATATATATTTTTCACCGATCTGGTCATAATTGGCGTGTATATCAACCGATCTTCCTCAAATTCCGTACATCCGAATATTTTATGAGTCTCGAGAAACTTGCAAAATATCAGCACAATCGGTTCAGATTTAGATATAGCTCCCATATATAGCTTTCGCCCGATTTACACTCATATGACCACAGAGGCCAATTTTTAACTCCGATTTAGTTGAAATTTTGCACAGGGAGTAGAATTAGCATTGTAGCCATGCGTGCCAAATTTGGTTGAAATCGGTTCAGATTTAGATATATCTCCCATATATACCTTTCGCCCGATTTACACTCATATGAGCACAGAGGCCAATTTTTAAATCCGATTTAGTTGAAATTTTGCACAGGGAGTAGAATTAGCATTGTTACTATGCGTGCTAAATTTGGTTGAAATCGGTTCAGATTTGGATATATCTCCCATATATAGCTTTCGCCCGATTTACACTCATATGACCACAGAGGCCAATTTGTAACTCCGATTTAGTTGAAATTTTGCACAGGGAGTAGAATTAGCATTGTAGCTATGCGTGCCAAATTTGGTTGAAATCGGTTCAGATTTAGATATAGCTCCCATATATATGTTTTTCTGATTTCGACAAAAATGGTCAAAATACCAACATTTTCCTTGTAAAATCGCCACTGCTTAATCGAAAGGTTGTAAAAATGTCTCTAATTTTCCTAAACTTCTAATACATATATATCGAGCGATAAATCATAAATAAACTTTTTTGAAGTTTCCTTAAAATTGCTTCAGACTTAAACGTTTCCCATATTTTTTTACTAACATTGTGTTCCACCCTAGTGCATTAGCCGACTTAAATTTTGAGTCTATAGATTTTGTAGAATTCTATCAAATTCTTCCAGATCGACTGATATTTAAATTTATGTATTTGGGACAAACCTTTATATATAGCCCCCAACACATTTGACGGATGGGATATGGTATCGAAAATTTAGATCTACAAAGTGGTGCAGGGTATAATATAGTCGGCCCCGCCCGACTTTAGACTTTCCTTACTGGTTCCTTTATGAAAAGTGTGTCACTTTATAAAAATAAGTGCGCCACCTTTTATTTTTGTGGCACTTTCTAGATATTTTTCTAAATTTTTTAATTTTTCTAAAATTTTCTAATTTCAAGTCAACAGAAATCGTGTGAAACTGTGTGAAATTACCACAAATCCCACGTGCTCAACCATAAGCCTTAAGTGAGTAAATAAATTTCTCATAATTTTTAATTGATTTGTAAAATAAAATTGGCAATTTTTTTAATGCTCATATTGTTGTACAGCAATTTGATTGCGATATGAAGACAATAAATAATGGGAGGAGAATAATATAATTTCATATCAGATTACAGTGTGAAAATCTAAAAGGAAAATAAACCACCACAAACCCTTTCCATCTATGGACCATGGCGTGTGGGTTGATTAGTTCTCACTGCCGTCAATCAATGTCATTTTGCCATATGGTTATGCCATTCGATTGTTTTTTTTTCAAATTTTTAAGGAATTTCCTTGCGCCATCAAGAGCAGGCTATTTGGTTTGGCAGGTTGCTTCCTTTACCATGTGAAAGCTGGAAGGGCTATGAACGATTTGTACAACAGGATTGTCACATTGTCCTCAATGTAATTTTTTTTCCTTTTGTCCAAGGATCATAAATTTTAAGTTGTGTGTGCGGCACCAGTGATATTTGATACTTTCAGCGGGTGCTTGTGTCCTTGGTCTCTTTTTATGGGTCATAGAGGAGGATGAGGACGACGAGAAGGAGGACGGAGAATATTAATCCAAAATCTCATTTAGAAAATAGACTGAATGAATGAGGGATATTCATTAGAAGAACCGCAACATTATGCCTTACACATTCACTTGCACCCCATAGCAGAGACTGTGTGGGGTGCAATGATATTCAGTTAAGGTGACATTAATATTGGCTAAGTAAAACAACCCCCTTTTGGGCGGTAGAGATACACGCGTTAGCGCTTAAGAGGCAGTTTAGCACCCTCTTGATCCGTTTAGTAACGTCCTTGTCCTTGGTCTCGTCCCTGTCCTCGTCTTTCTGTTCTATTATGATTTGATTTTTGTGCTTACATTTTACATATGTTACTTGTATCCCCGTGGGATATTTTTTTTCGTCCTGTTTTGCCATCATCATCAACGTGTTTATGCGTAAGGACTATGGAGTATGCAGAATGACAAGAATTTAAGTCTCATTCATTGTTCAATGATTTAAAAACTCATTGCCATCTATGCACTGTAGGTCTAAACATTTTTGTGGATATTTAGTTTAGTCAACTTAAAAAAATATATTTCTATAGGAAATTTTGTCAAAATTTTATATCTATAGAAAATTTTTTATCGAAATTTTGTTTCTAAAGAAACTTTTGTCAACATTTTATTTCTATAAAAAAATTTCCCAAAATTTTATTTCTATAGAAAATTTTGTTTGTAAAGAAAATTTTGTCAACATTTTATTTCTATAGAAAATTTTGTCACAATTTTATTTCTAAAGAAAATTTTTTTTTTGAAGTTTTATTAAAATTTTATTTCTATAGAAAATTTTGTCAACATTTTATTTCTATAGAAAAATTTTGTATTATTAAGAAAAATTTGTCAACTTTTTATTTATATAGCAAATTTTGTCAAGATTTATTTTTAGAGAAAATTTTTGTCAAAATTTTAATTCCATAGAAAATTTTGTCAAAATTTTATTTCTATAAAAAAAATTGTCAACATTTTATTTCTATAGAAAATTTTGTCACAATTTTATTTCTAAAGAAAATTTTTTTTTGAAGTTTTATTAAAATTTTATTTCTATAGAAAAATTTGTCAACATTTTATTTCTATCGAAAATTTTGTCAAAATTTTATTTCTATAGAAAATTTTGTCAAAAATGTTTTTCTATTCTAAAAATAAAATTCTATTATTAAACTTTGTTTTTATAGAAAGTTTTGTCAAAAATTATTTCTATAGACAATTTTTGCAAAATCTTAAAATTTTATTTCTATAGAAAATTTTGTCAACATTGCAATTCTATAGAAAATTTTTGTCAAAATCTTATTTCTATAGAAAATGTTGTCACAATTTTATTTGTATAGAAAATTTTGTCAAAATTTTATTTTTATAGAGAATTATGTCAAAATTTTATTGCAAAATAAAAAATTGTCAACATTTTATTTATATAGAAAATTTTATCAAAATTTATTTCTATAGAAAAATTTTTCAACATTTTATTTCTAAAGACAATTTTATCAAAATTTTTTTGCTATAGACAGTTTTATCGAAATTTTATTTCTATGGAAAATTTTATTAAAATTTTATTTCTATAGAAAATTTGGCAAAATTTTATTTATATAGAAAATTTTTGCCAAAATCTTATTTCTTTAGGAAATTGTTTTTATAAAAGAAACATTTGTCAACATTTTATTTATATAGGAAATTTTGTCAAGATTTATTTCTATAGAAGATTTTCTCAAAATTTTATTTCTATAGAAAATTTTGTCAAAATTTTATTTCTATAGAAAATTTTTTATCAAAATTTTGTTTCTAAAGAAACTTTTGTCAACATTTTATTTTTATAAAAAATTTTCTCAAAATTTTATTTCTATAGAAAATTTTGTAAAAATTTTGTTTTAAAGAAAATTTTGTCAAAATTTTATTTCTATAGAAAATGTTGTCAAAATTTTATTTCTAAAGAAAATTTCTGTAGAAAATTTTATTTCTATAGAAGATTTTGTCAAAATTTTATTTCTATAGAAAAATTTTGTCAAAATCTTATTTCTTTGGAAAATTTTGTCAAAATTTTATTATTAAAGAAAATTTGTCAACATTTTATTTATATAGAAAATTTTATCAAGATATATTTCTATAGAAAATTTTGTCAAAATTTTATTTCTATAGAAAATTTTGTCAAAATTTGATTTTTATAGAAAATTTTGTAAAAATTTTGTTTGTAAAGAAAATTTTGTCAAAATTTTATTTCTATAGAAAATTTTGTAAAAATTTTGTTTGTAAAGAAAATTTTGTCAAAATTTTATTTCTATAGAAAATTTTGTCACAATTTTATTTCTAAAGAAAATTTCTGTAGAAAATTTTGTCAAAATTTTATTTCTATAGAAAAATTTTGTCAAAATCTTATTTCTTTGGAAAATTTTGTCAAAATTTTATTATTAAAGAAAAATTTGTCAACATTTTATTTATATAGAAAATTTTGTCAATATTTATTTCTATAGAAAATTTTGTCAAAACTTAATTTCCATAGAAAATTTTGTCAAAATTTTATTTCTATCGAAAGTTTTGTCATCATTTTATTTCTATCGAAAATTTTGTCAAAATTTTATTTCTATAGAAAAATTTGTCACAATTTTATTTCTATAGAAAATTTTGTCAAAAATGTTTTTCTATTCTAAAAATAAAATTCTATTGTTAAACTTTGTTTTTATAGAAAGTTTTATCAACAATTATTTCTATAGAAAATTTTTTTCAAAATCTTAAAATTTTATTTCTATAGAAAATTTTGTCAATATTGTATTTCCATGGAAAATTTTGGCATAATTTTATTTCTATAGAAAATGTTGTCACATTTTTATTTCTATAGAGAATTTTGTCAAAATCTTATTTCTATAGAAAATTTTGTCAAAATTTTATTGCAAAAAAAAATTGTCAACATCTTATGTATATAGAAAATTTTATCAAGATTTATTTCAATAGAAAAATTTGTCAACATTTTATTTCTATAGACAATTTTGTCAAAATTTTATTGCTATAGAAAGTTTTATCAAAATTTTATTTCTGTAGAAAATGTTATTAAAATTTTATTTCTATAGAAAATTTTGTCGAAATATTATTTCTATAGAAAACTTTTGTCAAAATCTTATTTCTTCAGAAAATTTTGTCAAAATTTTATTACTAAAGAAAAATTTGTCAACATTTTATTTATATAGAAAATTTTGTCTAGGTTTATTTCTATAGAAAAATTTGTCAACATTTTATTTCTATAGAAGATTTTGTCAAAATTTTATTTCTATAGAAACTTTTGTCAAAATTTAATTTCTATAGAAAAGGGAGCCACTGTGGTGCAATGGTTAGCATGACCGCCTTGCATACACAAGGTCGTGGGTTCGATTCCTGCTTCGACCGAACACCAAAAATTTTTCAGCGGTGGATTATCCCACCTCAATAATGCTGGTGACATTTCTGAGGATTTCAGAGCTTCTCTAAGTGGTTTCACTGCAAAATGCCGTTCGGACTCGGCTATAAAAAGGAGGTCCCTTGTCATTGAGATTAACATGGAATCGGCCAGCACTCAGTGATAAGAGAGAAGTTCACCAATGTGGTTCACAATGGACTGAATAGTCTCAGTGAGCCTGATACATCGAGTTGCCACCTAACCTAACCTTCTATAGAAAATTTTGCCAAAGTTTTATTTCTATAGAAAATTTTGTAAAAATTTTATTTCTATAGAAAATTTTGTCAACATTTTATTTCTATGGAAAATTTTGGCATAATTTTATTGCAATTATATTTGCTTAGTTCGGCTTGAGGTCATGTGAATAAAAACAGATGTTGTTGTTTTTTGAGTTGTATTTTTATATTTAAAATTTTCCAATATTTCGAGACATCTCCGATGCTCGTCTTCAGGGAAATTAATTTAAATTTAAAGAACAGTGAACTTCTTTACAAGGGAGTATATTTACAAAAAACAACAACATCTGTTTTTATTCACATGACCTCAAGCCGAACTAAGCAAATATAATTAAAAGTTTAAAGGTCAATTGATTAAAACAACATAATTTTATTTCTATAGAAAATTTTGTCAAAATCTTATTTCTATAGAAAATTTTTTCAAAATGTTATTTCTATAGAAAATTTTGTCAAAAATTCATTCCTATAGAAAATTTTGTCAAAACTTTATTCCTATAGAAAATTTTGTCAAGATTTTATTTCTGTAGAAAATTTTGGCATAATTTTATTGATATAGAAAATGTTGTCAAAATTTTATTTCGATAGAAAATTTTGTCAAAATCTTATTTCTATAGTAAATTTTGTCAAACTTTTATTTCTATAGAAAATTTTGCCAAAATTTTTTTTCTTAGGAAATTTTTGTCAAAATCTTAAAATTTTATTATTTCTATGGAAAATGTTGGCATAATTTTATTTCTATAGAAAATGTTGTCAAAATTTAATTTCTATAGAAAATTTTTTCAAACTTTTATTTCTGTAGAAAATTTTGCCAAAATTTTATTTCTATTCTAAAATTAAAATTCTATTGTTAAACTTTTTTTATATATAGAAAATTTTGTCAAAAATTTATTTCTATAGAAAATTTTTGTCAAAATCTTTTTTCTATAGAAAATTTTGTCAACATTTTATTACTAAAGAAACATTTTTCAACATTTTATTTCTATAGAAAATTTTGTCAAAATGTTATTTCTATAAAAAATTTTGTCAAAATTTTATTTCTATAGAAAATTTTGTCAAAATTTTATTATTAAAGAAAAATTTGTCAACATTTTATTTATATACAAAATTTTGTCAAGATTTATTTTTATAGAAAAGTTTGTAAACATTTTATTTCTATAGAAGATTTTGTCAAAATTTTATTTCTATAGAAAATTTGGTCAAAATTTTATTTCTATAGAAAATTGTGTCAAAATTGTATTTCTATAGAAAATTGTGTCAAATTTTTATTTTTATAGAAAATTTTGTCAAAATTTTATTTCTATTCTAAAAATAACATTTTTTTGTTAAACTTTTTTTTATAGAAAGTTTTGTCAAAAATTATTTCTATAGAAAATGTTTGTCAAAATCTTAACATTTTATTTCTATAGAAAATGTTGTCACAATTTTATTACAAAAGAAAAATTTGTCAACATTTTATTTATATAGAAAACTTTTTACCAAAATTTTATTTCTATAGAAAATTTTTTCAAAATTTTATTGCTATAGAAAATTTTGTCAAAATTTTATTTCTATAGAAAATTTTGTCAAAATCTTATTTCCATAGAAAATTTTGTCAAAGTGTTATTTCTATAGAAAATTTTGTCAAAACTTTATTACTAAAGAAAAATTTGTCAACATTTTATTTATTTAGAAAATTTGGTCAAGACTTATTTCTATAGAACATTTTTTTCAAAATTTTATTTCTGTAGAAAATTTTGTGAAAATTTTATTTCTATAGAATTTTTTTTCAAAAATTTATTTCTATAGAAAAGTTTGTCAAAATTTTATTCCTATAAAAAGTTTTTTTCAATATTTTATTTCTATATTTGCCAAAATTTTATTTCTATAAAAAATTTTGTCAAAATATAAAATTTTCTAATGAAAATTTTGTCAAAATTGTATTTGTTTAGAAAATTTTAAAATTTTTTTTCTGTGGAAATTTTTTTTTGCTGTAGAAAAATTGGTCAACATTTTATTTCTATAGAAAATTGCCAAAATGGTTTTTTTTATTTTTTTTATTAATGTTTTTCTATTTGTGAAGTACTTGTTAGTTGGAGAGGAATATTTTGCAAAATCTAACAAAACATTACAAATTCTACCAAACAGTACAAAATCCACCGTTTTTTGGTAAAATCCTATCAATTATTGCACCACTTTCGGATCCAAAAAGAACATTTTCTCTACTTTTTTGGCGAATTGTTTTTTTGTTGGGTTAGTCATCGCTACAATTCCTAGCGCTTGGCCACACTGTAAAGTTCGTTACAAACACAGACATTTCGTCAGGATAATCTTATAGTCTAACGGTACATAAGTCATGTGAACCTACATTTTACTCGCTCTCAGTCAATGTTATAGGTGGCGGCATCGGTTAGAGAAAAACTTATCGCCGTCATTCTCTGCTGTTCACTTTATTAATTTTTGTTGCATTTGTTTCCACTGTGCATGGATTTTTTCCCACTTTTAAATTTCTTTTTTTTTCCAAAGGTGGTTGTTTTATTTGGAACAATAGCTTTGCTAGCTAGCCAAGGAATATTATTTAATGGACATTTATTTATGATGACGAACGAATGAATGATACCAGCAATGATTTTTCCACCAACACTTCGACCACTAAACTGGTGGTGGGGGGACGTCTTATTCACAATAGACCCAAAGTCATAGAGTTAATCCTTGATGGTGTAAATAATACGATTAACTTCTACACTCCCCTGCATACAAAACTCCCCCTTGCGCGTGTACACCAAACACATTGAGATGCTGACATTTGAATGTGAGAGAAAGATTTTAATTTCTCTCAATCGGTAACCACTACCATGTTGTAATGAAGGGCAAGAATTGTGTGTGTGTGTGTAGGCTTTACTCACAAGAGCTACTGCTACAGGATTTGTGGCTAAAGACTTTGAGTTCTTTTTTATTGTTACTCCATGGGCAGAGGTTTGAAGTTTTCCTATCATAAATCAAATAAAATTATAACGCACCACACACACACCAGTTTGGTAAAGATTAAAAGGTACTTTGTAGTCCTTGTGTTCTGTTGATCCTTTGACAGGATTCAGTTACAAGGCACACGCAAAACATTTCTGTAAGTTTTTTTTGGTTTTGCACTAATCATTGTGCGAAATATTTGAGTCGTGTGACTTTGGATGCCCATTTTCCCAAAGAAAAGTGCAATAAAATCTCTCTCCCTATAAAAACGTAATTTGTGAGTGTTCTCTGGCTTCATATTTTTCTCAATTTTTGGGTAGGGGATTTGCTTTTGGTTTATGAAGAGAGCCATGGGGTGGTGGTTTTGATTGCTCCTTTATGGTTGTCATAAATCGAGTTATGCTACATTTAAGCAGTTCATAATATCATCAAATATGTATGGCTGTTGTGTGTCACTTGCTCTCCTTATGTCGATGTCAGTGATTTGGAAATAATTACATTAAGGTATCTCCTCAAGAGCTCCTAAGCTGAATTAGCTGTTCCACTCAGTGATTGTTATTTTTGCCATTTGAATTTCTCTTAGTAGGAACAATAGAAATTTTCTATAATAATCTCATTAAGATTTGCCGGCAGTTGATTTCCTTAAATGAATTGTTTTGCTTTTATTTGCAAAAATTCTATGTGCCTATGCAGTAGATCGTGGGAGGATTTTTAGCACAAATGTTAGCTTATTACGTGTTAAAGATATCTGCAAAATATTGATAAACATTAGAAATTTCAATAGAGAAAATAAGAGAGGGAGATAGAGGTGGAGTGACAGAAAATTTTATTTCTATAGCAAATTTTGTCAAACTCTATATAACATATAGAACATTTTGTTTAAATCTTATTTCTATAGAAAATTTTATTTCTGTATATATATATATATATATATATATATATATATATATATATATATATATATATATATATATATATATATATATATATATATATATATATATATATATATATATATATATATATATATATATAGTAATTATACATATTTAGAAAATTATAAAAAATTCTCTGAAAATTTTATTTCTGTGGAAAATTTTGTCTAAATACTATTTCTATACAAAATTTTGTCAAAATTGTTCTTAAATTGTAAGGGCCGATGTTGAATGTGAACCACACCTAAACGTCATATATATATATATATATATATATATATATATATATATATATATATATATATATATATATATATATATATATATATATATATATATATATATATATATATATATATATATATATATATATATATATATATATATATATATATATATATATATATATATAGATAGATAGATAGATAGTAATTATACATATTTAGAAAATTATAAAAAATTCTCTGAAAATTTTATTTCTGTGGAAAATTTTGTCTAAATACTATTTCTATACAAAATTTTGTCAAAATTTTATTTCTATAGAAAATTTTGTCAAAATTTTATTTCTATAGAATATTTTGTCAAAATTTTATTTCTATAGACTATTTTGCCAAAATTTTATTTCTATAGAAAATTTTGTCAAAATTGTTCTTAAATTGTAAGAGCCGATGTTGAATGTGAACCACACCTAAACGTCAAGTTCTTTTTCCGAATTTTATTTGACATTTCTCTATTTCAGACTTACTCAATTTGAACCATGGAGAGATACACAATCCAACAACGTGTTAAAGTTACCCAGACTTATTATGAAAATGGGCATTCAAATCAAAATTCATATCATACATTTCGTGATTTTTTGGTCAATTTGATCGTCTAAATGTGCGTACAATCGCAAAAATCGTGGAAAAATTCGAGCAAACCGGGTCTGTAGAAGATGTGAGAACACCAGTGCATGCTTGTACAGCTCGTACTGCAGAAAATATTGCTGCTGATCGCGATAGTGTGGGAAGAGCCTTCCACCTCAACTCGTCGTCGTGCCCAACAATTGCACCTCTCACGCTCGTCGTTGATGAACATTATGCATAAAGACTTGCATTTACACGCTTACGAGGTGCAATTGGCTCAAGAACTAAAGCCTCTTGACCATTACAAACGTCATGAACGGGCAGAATGGTTCCAAGAAATAGTGGATGATCAATTTTCGAAGAAAATCATCTTCAGGTATGAGGCACATTTTCACCTCAGTGGATTCATGAATAAACAGAATTGCCGCATTTGGGCGAATGAGAATCCAAGAGTGATTGTCGAAAAACCAATGCACCCACAAAGAGTGACTGTTTGGTGCGGTTTATGGGCTGGCGGCATCATCGGGCCGTATTTTTTCCAAAATGAGGCCGGTCAGGCAGTTACTGTGAATGGTGTTCGCTATCGTGAGATGATAACGAACTTTTTATGACCCGAATTGGAAGATATGGATGTGGAAGATATGTGGTTTCAGCAGGACGGTGCCACTTGCCACGCAGCCAACGAAACAATGGCTCTTTTGCGCAACAAATTCAATGGCCGTGTTATCTCACGTAATGGCGATGTCAATTGGCCGCCAAGATCATGTGATTTGACACCGTTGGACTTTTTTCTTTGGGGTTATTTGAAAGAAAAGGTGTACGTCGATAAGCCAGCAACAATTCAAGAGCTAAAGGATGAGATAATTCGGCACATTAAGGGCTAGAACCTCCATTATGCCTCAGCATCATCGAAAATTTGGACCATCGGATGAAGGTGTGCCACCGTGGTCGCGGCGCCCATTTGGGCGATATTTTGTTCCATACATAATTGAGTAATACCAATATATCATAATAAAATAAAATTATAATAATTTCCTAAATAGTTTGTGTTTTATTCAAAATCAACATCGGAACAATAGAAAATTTTGTCAAAATTTTAATATTATAGAAAATTTTTCGAAATTGCATTTCTATAGAAAAATTTCGTCAAAGTTTTTTCTATAGAAAAATTTTGTCAAATTTTTTTCTATAGAAAAATTTTGTCAAATTTCTTTCTATAGAAAATTTTGTCAAAATTTTATTTCTATAGAAAATTTTGTCAAAATGTTATTTCTATAAGAAATTTTTTCAAAATTTTTTTTCTATAGAAAATTTTGTCAAAATGTTATTTCTATAGAAAATTTTGTCAAAGTTTTATTTCTATAGAAAATTTTGTTAAAATTTTATTTCCATAAAAAAATTTTATTAAAAGTTTATTTCTATAGAAAATTTTGTTAAAATTTTATTTCTATAGAAAATGTTATCAACATTTTATTTCTATAAAAAATTTTGTCAAAATTTTATTTCTATAAAATATTTTGTTAAAATTTTTTTTCTATAGAGAATTTTGTCAAAATTTTATTTCAAAACTTTATTATTAAAGAAAATTTTGTCAAAATTTTATTTCTATAGTAAATTTTGTCAAAATTGTATTTCTATAGAAAATTTTGTCAAAATTTTATTTCTATGGAAAAATTTTGTGAAATTTTTTTCTATAGAAAAATTTTGTCAAAATTTATTTCTATAGAAAATTTTGTCAAAATTTTATTTCTATAGAAAATTTTGTCGGAATATTATTTCTATAGAAAATTTTGTCAAAATTTTATTTCTGTAGAAAATTTTGTCCTAATTTTATTTCAATAGAAAATTTTGTCAAAATTTTATTTTTATAGAAATTGTTGTCAAATTTTTATTTCTTTAGAAAATATTGTCAAAATGTTCTATTTTTATAGAAAATCTTGTAAATTTTTTTATAGAAAATTTTTTAGAAGTAAATTTTTTAGAAGAAAAATTTTGACAAAAAGTTCAATAGAAATTTTTATCAAAATTTTATCTCTACAAAAAATTTTCCCAAAATTTTATGTCTATAGAAAATCTAGTCAAAATTTTATTCTTGTAGAATATTTTTTTAAAATTTTATTTCTATAAAAAACTTTGTCAAAATTTTATTTCTATAGAAAACTTTGTCATAATTTTATTTCTATAAAAAATGTTGTCAAAATCTTTCTATTATAGATAATTTTGTCAAAATTTTTTTTCTAAAGAAAATTTTGTCATAATTTTATTTCTATACAAAATTTTGCAAAATTTTATTTCTATAAGAAATTTTGTCAACATTTTATTTCTATAGAAAATTTTGTCAAGATTTTATTTCTATAGGAAATTTTGTTAAAATTTTATTTCTATAGGAAATTTTGTCAAAATTTTATTTCTAAAGAAAATTTTGTCAAAATTTTAGTTCTAAAGAAAATTTTTTCAAAATTTTATTTCTATAGAAAATTTTGCTAGAATTTTATTTCTATAGAAAATTTTGCTAAAATTTTATTTCTATTTGGTCAAACTTTTATTTCTATAGAAAATGTTCATAATTTTTTTTTTCACGAATATTTTTCAATATCTGTTAAATTTAGAAAAACTGCGAAATAAATTTAGTTGTAGCTCCCATATTATGTATCTCCTTCATTTATTATCAAAAGTTATTTTATTATTGTATTAGATGTTCTGCAAAAAAAAAAAAAAAATAAAAAATAAAAATTGCTTTAATACTATGTTAAGGTTATAACAGTTCAGAGAAAGTTTTGTGATTGTAGATTTTCTTCTTCCAAAGAATTGGCCATTGTTCTTTATGCTTTCCCATTGTCTTGATTAGAAAAATCAGCCAAATAAGCAGTCATCAATAAAAGTAACATCATCGTCAACATTAAAGATATCTGAAAGTTTCTTCATCGAAAACATTTCTAAGCCTTAAGCTCAACCTAAAACATTTCAAATAATTTCCCACTAATATCGTGGATCATTTGATCGGGTGATCAGACAAAGGAGGTGAAAAAATACATTTGTTTTCTTCTCATAACCAAAAGATCCCAGAGATAAAATCGCAAAAACATAAATTTACACTTTGCACTGCCTTTGTGGCAACTCCTCCATGGAGGGGTTTTTGGAAATAAAACCAAAAATCACACACTAATTCATAAATGCAACAATATCGACAACCAAACTAATTGAACGTTGGGCCAATATTGAGGTCTGTCTCTTGGTGCTGCAACTGCTATGCCCTCTGCAGTTCATTTGATACTCTAGGCTGCAAATCGGAATCGGAATCGGAAAACACCCCCAACTAAATCCAATTCGAAATCCACCAAAAACTGCATTGGCAAAACACAAAACCTGCATTTGACACAGATCACAACATTCACTGCGAAAACGACGACGAATGGGATTTGGGCATGCGTTTTTTGTTTTGCTTTGTGAAGAAGTGTGAAGAAATTGCCAGACATAGAGACGCTGCTTGCTATCTTTGTAACTAAATGACTGGCACTTTTTTTTTTAGCTGCAAATATGACCAACGGCAACTCGTGCACATTTCTGTTACGACTATGTACGCCATAAAATATTAGGGATCAGTTGCATTTGTGAATATACCATTGTGCACTATGGGATGATAACTCTGCAATGATATGTGGAAATTTTGGTCATAGAGGTAAGAAATCCAACATCAAACGTTTGTAACTAAAGTTGTTTGTTTCGTTTAAAAGAAGTTTCTTCAACTGAGCTTGTGTGTGTATTATACACTGGTCTATAAATAGACATCCTTGGCTCTATGTGCTTCTTGTGTGTTGATGGCAATAAGAACTACATGGCCCACTGGATAGTATATACAACAAATATATACGGCCGTAAGTTCGGCCAGGCTGAATCTTATGTACCCTCCACCATGGATTACGTAGAAACTTCTACTAAAGACGGTCTTCCACAATTAAATTACTGGGGTTGAGGCCGATGGCAAGGCATCTTAAAACTTCTTAACATCATCTTCTAAATTATAAGTTAGTTCATACGGGATATATAGTAGACAGAAGAAAGGTCGATTACATACGTATATATTCAGTTCTTAACCGCCAAAGCCAAATCTGAGTGTCCGTTTATATGGGGGCTATACGTACAAGTGATCCGATATGGCCCATTTGCAATACCACATACATCAATAACAACTACTTGTGCCAAGTCGATAGCTTGTCTCGTTCGGAAGTTAGAGTGATTTCAACAGACGGACGGACGGATGGACATGCGTAGATCGACTCAGAATTTCACCACGACCCAGAATATATATATATATATATATATATATACTTTATGGGGTCTGAGAGCAATATTTCGATGTGTTACAAATGGAATGACAATGTTAATATAACCCCCCCCCCCATCTTACGGTGGAGGGTATATAAACCTCATATTCGGCCGACTTTTTATACCTACCACCATAGAATGGTGACGGGAGTATAATAAGTTTGTCATTCCGTTCGTAACACATCGAAATATCGATTTCCGACTATATAAAGTATATATGTTCTTGATCAGGGAGAAATTCTAAGACGATATAAGCATGTCCGTCCGTTCGTCTGTCTGTTGTAATCACGCTACAGCCTTAAATAATGGCGCTATCGTCCTGAAATTTGACACAGATTCGTCGTTTGTTTGCAGACAGGTCAAGTTCGAAGATGGGCTATATCGGTCCAAGTTTTGATATAGTCCCCATATAAACCGACTTCCCGATTTAGGGTCTTGGGCTTATAAAAACTGTAGTTTTTATCCAATTTGCCTGAAATTGGAAATCTAGAGGTATTTTAGGACCATCAAAAAGTGTGCCGAAAATGGTGCCTATCGGTCCATGTTTTGGTATAGCCCCCATATGGACAGATAGGAAATCTAGAGGTATTCTAGGACCATAAGGAGGTGTGCCGGAAATGGTGAGTATCGGTGCCTGTTTTGATATAGCCCCCATATAGACCGATCTCCTGATTTTATTTCTTGGTCTTCTAGAATCCGTAATTTTTACCCAATGTGCCTCAAATCGGAAATATAGAGGTATTCTAGGACCATAAGGAGGTGTGCCGGAAATGGTGAGTATCGGTCCATGTTTTGATATAGCCTCCATATAGACCGATCTCGCGATTTTACTTCTTGGGCTTCTAGAATCCGTAGTTTTTATCCAATTTGCCTGAAATTTGAAATCTATAGGTATTCTAGGAACATAAAGACGTGTGTCGAAAATGGTGATTATCGGACCATGTTTTGATATAGCCTCCATCTAAACCGATCTCTCGATTTTATTTCTTGGGCTTCTAGAATCCGTAATTTTATCCAACTTGCCTGAAATAGGAAATCTATAGGTATTTGAGGACCCTAAAGACGTGCGCCGAAAATGGTGATTATCGGACCATGTTTTGATATAGCCTCCATCTAAACCGATCTCCCAATTTTACTTCTTGGGCTTCTAGAATCCGTAGTTTTTATCCAATTTGCCTGAAATTGGAAATCTAGAGGTATTCTAGGACCATAAAGACATGTGTCGAAAATGGTGAGTACCGGTCCATGTTTTGATATAGCCCCCATCTAAACCGATCTCCCGATTTTATTTCTTGGGCTTCTAGAATCCGTAGTTTTTATCCAATTTGCCTCAAATCGGAAATCTAGAGGTATTCTAGGAAAATAAAGAGATGTGCCGAAAATGGTGCTTATCGGACCATGTTTTGATATAGCCCCCATTTAAACCGATCTCCCTATTTTTTTCTTGGGCTTCTAGAATCCGTAGTTTTTACCCAATTTGCCTAAATTGGAAATCTAGAGGTATTCTAGGACCATAAAAGGGTGTGCCGAATATATTGAGTATCGGTACAGTTTTTGATATAGCCCCCCTTATAAACCGGCCCTCCGATTTGGGGTCGAGATTCTAGAACTACAATTAAATGTGCTGAATACTGTGTGTATCTTTCCATATTTTGGTACCCTGAACTCCCGATTTAACTCCTAGGATTTCTAGAAAGTGTAGTTTTTATCCGATTTGCCACAAATTGAAAATATACTGGCATTTTAGATCCATAACAAAGTGTATATGATTTAGTTTTATCGGTCCCTTTGGTAAGGCCTCCATATAGACCGATTTCATTTATTGAGGGTATAGAAGGCGCACTGATCATGAAAATTGCTTGAAACTGAATGCAAAATTTCCAGATTTTACTTTTTGTAGTCATTTAAATAATTGGGATAAAAATCAACAGATTATAGATTTCAAATCAAGGCGTTATTTCATAATTTTCTTGCCCACTTACAAGAGATGTTTATGATTCCTCTAAAACTCAAACAAAAAATGGTTCTTATAAATTCAGAATCTAATGTAGTCTTCATAGGTAAAATCTTTAAATATGTGGGAAGCGTATTGGATGAACTGATCTGCTTGGGAAATTATCAGTCATCAAATCCCCCGGAAATTTTCAAAGGGAAATACTATATTTGATTCATGGTAGTGGGTATTTAAGATTCGACCCGGCCGAACTTACTACTGTGTATACTTTTTTCAGATTAATATAACAGGTTGGATGATAAGTCCCCGGTCTAACAAAGAAAAACACATTTTTTTGTCAAAATTCGTTTTTAGTATTCAACATAGTTCTCTTCAAGAGCGATACAATGATTATAACGACCTTCCAATTTTTTGATACCATTTTGGTAGTACTCCTTCGGTTTTGCCTCAAAATAGGCCTCAGTTTCGGCGATCACCTCTTCATTGCAGCCAAATTTTTTCCCTGCGAGCATCCTTTTGAGGTCTGAGAACAAGAAACAAGTATATAAAGCAGTAAGTTCGGCCGGGCCGAATCTTAAATACCCACCACCGTGAATCAAATATTATAGTTTCCTGTGGAAATTTCAGGGGGATTTGATGACAAGCAGATCAGTTCAACCAGTACACTTCCCGAAGATAAATTCAAAGATTTTACCTATGAAGACTAGATCAGATTCTGGATTTATAAGAACCATATTTGTTTGAGTTTTAGAGGAATCATAAACATATTGTGCAAGTGTGCAAGAAAACGAAATAACGCCTTGATTTAAAATTCAACATCTGTAGATTTTTACCCCCATTATTTAAATGAATACCAGAAGTAAAATCTGGAAACTATAATTCAGTTTCAAGCAATTTTCATTATCAGTGCACATGGACCGATATTCACCATTTTCGGCACACCTCTTTATGTTCCTAAAATACTTCTAGATTTAAAATTTCATGTAAATTTGATAAAAACTATGGTTTCTAAAAGCCCACGAAGTAAAATCGGGAGATCAGTTTATTTGGGAGATAAACCAAAACATGGACTAATACACGCCATTTTCGGCTCTCATATTTAAGGTCCTAAAATACCTCTAGATTTCTCATTTCAGGCAAATTAGATTCTAGAAGCCTAAAAAATAAAATAATTTTTTGCACACATATTTATATTCCTAAAAACCTCCAGATTTTCGATTTCAGGCAAAGTGGACAACAATTACGGTTTCTAGAAGCCCAAAAAGCAATATCGGGAGATCGGTCTATCTGATGGCTATATAAAAACATGGACCTATACTCACAATTTTCGGCATACCTTTTTAGGGTTCTAAAATTTTTCTAGATTTCCAATTTTACGGTTTCTATAAGCCCAAGAAAAAAATCTGGAGATCGGTCTATATGGAGGCTATATAAAAACATGGTCCGATACTCATCATTTCCAGCACACCTTTAGGGTTTTAAAATACCTCTAGATTTCTAATTTCAGACAAATTGGATAAAACTACAGATTTTAGACGCCCAAGAAGTAAAAACTGGAGATCGGTCTATATGGGGGCTATACCAAAACATGGACCGATACTCACCATTTTCGGCACACCTCTTTATTGTTCTAAAATACTTCTAGATTTCCAATTTCAGGCAAATTGGATAAAAACTACGGATTCTATAAGCCCAAGACCCCATATCGGGAGATCGGTCTATATGGGGGATATACCAAAACCTGGACCGATACTCACCATTTTTAGCACACCTCTTTATGGTCCTAAAATACCTGTAGATTTCAAATTTCAATTAAATTGGATAATAACTACGGATTCTAGAAGCCCAAGAAGTAAAATCGGGAAATCGGTCTATATGGGGGCTATACCTAAACATCAAACGATAGTCACCATTTTTGGCACACCTGTTTATGGTGCTAAAATACCTCTAGATTTCCAACTTCAGGCGAATTGGATAGAAACTATCGATTCTAGAAGCCCTAGAAACATAATCGGGAGATCGGTCTATATGGGGGCTATACCAAAATATGGACCGATACTCACCATTTTTGACACACCTCTTTGTTGTCATAAAATACCTCTAGATTTCCAATTTCAGACAAATTGGATAAAAACTAAGGTTTTTATAAGCCCAAGACCCCAAATCGGGAGATCGGTTTATATGGGGGCTATATCAAAACTTGTACCGATATAGCCCATCTTCGAACTTGACCTGCCTGCAGACAAAAGACGAGTTTGTGCGAAATTTCAGCACTATTGCTTTATTATTGAAGACTGTAGCGTGATTACAACAGACAGACAGACAGACGGACAGACGGACATGGCTATATCGTCTTAGAATTTCTCCCTGATCAAGAATATATATACTTTATATAGTCGGAAATCGATATTTCGATGTGCTACAAACGGAATGACAAACTTATTATACCCCCGTCACCATTCTATGGTGGTGAGTATAAAAACGGAGGCCATTACTTTGCCAACGGGCTTTTGAGTCTTTCCACGCTTCGGTGACGGTTCACCGGTCGCTGTCCACTCAGCCGACTGTCGATTGGACTCAGGAGTGTAGTGATGGAGCCATGTTTCATCCATTGTCACATATCGACGGAAAAACTCGGGTGTATTACGAGTTAACAACTGCAAACTCCGCTCAGAATCATCAACACGTTGTTGTTTTTGGTCAAATGTGAGCTCGCGCGGTACCCATTTTGCATAGAGCTTCCGCATATCCAAATATTGATGAATGATATAACCAACACGTTCCTTTGATATCTTTAAGGCCTCTGCTATCTCGATCAACTTCATTTTACTGTCATTCAAAATCATTTTGTGGATTTTTTTGATGTTTTCGTCGGTAACCACCTCTTTCGGGCGTCCAATGCGTTCACCGTCCTCCGTGCTCCGTGCTCATTTCACCACGCTTGAATTTTGCATATCAATCAATTATTGTTGATTTCTCTGGGACAGAGTCCGGAAACTCATTATTAAGCCAAGTTTTTGTTTCCACCGTATTTTTTCCCTTCAGAAAACAGTATTTTATCAAAACACGAAATTCCTTTTTTTTTCCATTTTTTCACAATAACAAAAGTTGCTTCACAAAAGACGATCTATCTCACAAACTAATTGACTTACAGATGTCAAATTTTGGCACGAAGCATTTGAAGGTTGGTACTATATAAAAATAATATGCATTTAATGCTAGCGTTGCCACCTATGTGTCAGACCGGGGACTTATCAGCCAACCTGTTAGTAGCTATAGGTGGGTACCACCCTTACAATGTTTTTTTGAACCCTTTGTATGGGAAGTGTGTGTGAAGGAGTTGTCCGATCGCAACCACACTTCACAGTTTTCTTAATTTTTGACTATCAACAAGACCCTACTAAGTTTCGCTTTCTTGTTACACCTCCTTCTATCTTGCATACAAAGGGTTCAATTTCGGTTTCGTCCAAACTCCAAAAAAAATTTTCGGCTGTGTATTTCCCGCTCTCATTCATGATGAATGACATTTCTGAGACTTTCAAAACTTCAAGAAAGCATAAAATGAATTCGTCAACCCAATGTGCACTGAACTTCTCAAAAGCTTTTGATGTTTTCTTTTTGAGTTTTTTTACTTACATCCCTAAATGAAGAAGGAATTACCAATGTTCAAAATAAATGTTCTGCCTCCAATCGATAATCCACCTTTTTTGTGAGTGTGAAAACCGCAAATATTTCAGTTTTGTGTGTTTTTTTTTTCGAATAAGAGAAGCACTGCACTGCATTGCAATGCATGCAACGCGGTTTTATAAAATATGTATTTATTTGCAAAATGAAGATTTATTTTTAACACTCATGGATGCATGTTTAATATGTGGCAGAGGGAGTGTGATATCGATAACGCCTCCGAAATGTCCGTTTCACGAATTAAAGACGTATTGAGAGAAATCCAATGCGAAATTTTATTGGCAATGCAATGATCATTGCGAACGAAAAGTTTTGACTTTTGTTATCGAATCGAATGTCGGTGATATTGGGAACTAAGCCACGCTTTTTTTTATAGGATATAATGTGGAAAAAATCCACGTGAAATAAATGGATAAACATAATTCAAAATTTTAATAGAAAATATATCTGCTTCGAGGGATTTGAATTTTATTTTCTGAACTGCTGAATGGATTCCGATATAATAGCATGTGAATATATCATCTGAAAAAGCAGAACTACGTATCACTAATTCCTCAAGGTAACCAAGAATGGGAGAAGTGGAATCCCATAGAGGATCTTCATATGTATCAGTAACTTTGGACAAAACTTCGATATTCGTCACCTAAGATCGTGGCGGAAAATCGCTGTAGAGTAAAACAACATTGCCGCACCTTCACAAAAAATCGCTTCTGTAACATATACTCCTAAACATATTTTGCTTCAAGCATATACATTTTTGGGTATTGCCCAAACATTTATACGTTTGATCTCTTCCAATATATAATATGTTTGAAAGCAAATTGGTCTAAACAATATATGTTTGGGTAGTCTAAGTTCCAAACATTTTGTATTTTTGCATCCAAATTCAATAATGTTGTCTTCCAAAAAACAATATGTTATTATGTGACCATATAATATGTTTGGAAGCATTTTGCACCCAAAAATATTATATGCTTAAAAAAATTCTCCCAAACAATATTGTGCTCAAAGTTTTATTTATTTATTTATATATTTACAATCATAATGAATTATGAAAATAAACAGGTAATATAGGTGCTAACAACATAGGTTTTCGACCTGAATGCTCAAAATTTTGTTTCTGACCAATTGTATATTCCCCGACATCTTTCTCACTTCCACGAGATTTTTTTAGTTCTTAGCACATTTTTCTGTAATACAAACATTGTAGAAGAAATTATTCAATTTTATGATTTTTTTTATTTTAATTTTACCTTTTGCCGGACGGGGATTCGAACAGCGGACCACACAGTTTGTAAGGATCAAAGAAGTAGCTGATCAATGGCCCAAGGAAAAATAAAATGTTAATTTTGTAATAACAAGCAACAACCACCAACTTAATTCAATATCGCTCCCTGTTAAATAGCGCTCCAAGCTACTAAACACATATATGTTTATAGGCTATATCTAAATTAATATATGTTTGCATCCAAGCATATTATATTTACAAACATTTTATGTCCCAAACATAATATGTTCTAACATATTAACATATATGTCCCAAATATGTTATGCTAGTTTATGAACATTATATGCTTGCACTCAAAAATATTGTGTTTAAAAATTTGTGTTCCAAACATATAATGTTTATAGCCAAACATATGAAAAACAGTCTTTTTCATCCGTGCGGCATGTGTTGGCAACCATATTTGTGTTGCTTTGTTTTTATACCCTCCACCATAGGATGGGTGGTATATTAACTTTGTCATTCCGTTTGTAACACATCGAAATATTGATTTAAGACCCCATAAAGTATATTCTGGGTCGTGGTGAAATTCTGAGTCGATCTGAGCATGTCCGTCCGTCCGTCTGTTGAAATCACGCTAACTTCCGAACGAAACAAGCTATCGACTTGAAACTTGGCACAAGTAGTTGTTATTGATGTAGGTCAGATGGTATTGCAAATGGGCCATATCGGTCCAGTTTTACGTATAGCCCCCATATAAATGGACCCCCAAATTTGGCTTGCGAGGCCTCTAAAAGAAGCAAATTTCATTCGATCCGGCTGAAATTTGGTACATGGTGTTAGTATATGGTCTCTAACAACCATGCAAAAAGTGGTTCACATCGGTCCATAATTATATATAGCCCCCATATAAACCGATCCCCCGATTTGGCTTGCGGAGCCTCTAATAGAAGCAAATTTCATCCGATCCGGCTGAAATTTGGTACATGGTGTTAGTATGTGGTCCCTAACAACCATGCAAAAATTGGTCCACATCGGTTCATAATTATATATAGCCCCCATATAAACCGATCCCCCGATTTGGCTTGCAGAGCCTCTAAGAGAGGAAAATTTCATCCGATCCGGCTGAAATTTGGTACATGATGTTAGGATATAGTCTCTAATGACCATGCACAAATAGGTCCACATCGGTCCATAATTATATATAGCCCCTATATAAACCGATCCCCCGATTTGGCTTGCAGAGCCTCTAAGAGAATCAAATTTCATCCGATCCGGCTGAAATTTGGTACATGATGTTAGTATATGGTCTCTAATGACCATGCAAAAATTGGTCCATATCGGTCCATAATTATATATAGCCATATAAACCATATAAACCGATCCCCAGATTTGACCTCCGGAGCACCTTGGAAGAGCAAAATTCTTCCCATTCGGTTGAAATTTGGTACATGATGTTAGTATATGGTCTCTAATGACCATGCAAAAATTGGTCCATATCGGTCCATAATTATATATAGCCCCCATATAAACCGATCCCCAGATTTGACCTCCGGAGCCTCTTGGAAGACCAAAATTCATTTTATTCAGTTGAAATTTGGTACGTGATGTTACTATATGGCCTCAAACACCTACGCAATCCATGGTGGAGGGTACATAAGACTCGGCCTGGCCGAACTTACGGCCGTATAGACTTGTGTTTTGTGTTTTTTTTTTGTCCCAAACGTAGTCACCGCAGTTGTTTTGATGACTTTTTCTGGTCTTTGTTTTGATTACTTGAATCGATGTTTATTTTTTCTCTTTTTAATTTTAAAGTTTTGTACCGGTTTTCTAGAGCGAAGCTTTTTCATTCTCTAGTTGTTGGTGCAAAACTGAATTAAAACAAGTATATACACCAGTAAATTCGGCCGGGCCGAATCTTAAATACCCACCACCATGAATCAAATACAGGGTGCGGCTAAAGTTACTCTATATGATGTAAAACAATTGTAACTTCTTTGCTTGCGAGTATTTAACTTTTTCTTCTTTTCTATTTCAGAAACTAAACTTGGGAGAATATTTAAAAATGGAACGCTATACAATTGCGCAAAGAACTAAGATTGTTTTTCTATTCATTGAAAATCATCGTTCGATAAATAATACTCAACGTGCATACAGTAGATTTTATGGTGTAAGACCTGCTCCAACGGGTCCAACCATTCGTTCGTTGGTGAATAATTTTGCTGAATATGGGACTGTCGGAGATTCAAGACGTACGGACAGACCTCTAACTGGCAGATCGGCCGAAAATATTGATGCTGTGCGATAGACCGTCGAAGAAAATCCGGAGACATCAACAAGAAGACGATCTTCTTCCCAGTTGCAGCTTTCTGACCGCACTCTTCGACGAATTTTAAAACACGATTTGCACCTCTTCCCTTACAAAATCCAACTAGCCCAAAAGCTAGATCCTGAGGACTTCGTATTGCGCTTAGAGCAGTTTTAAATCTCGTTGATCAAAATGAAAAAAAAGCAAGTATATACAGCACTAAGTTCGGCCGGGCCGAATCTTAAATACCCACCACCATGAACCAAATATTAGGGTTTCCTTTGAAATTTCAGGAGGGCTTGAGGGCTTGAGGACTTGAGGACACTTCCCGAAGATAAATTTAAAGATTTCACCTATGAGGACTATATCAGATTCTGGATTTATAAGAACCATTTTTGTTTGAGTTTTAGAGGAATCATTAATATCTCTTGTAAGTGTGCAAGAAAATTATAAAATAACGTCTTGATTTGAAATCTTAAATCTGTAAATCATTATTAAATCATTTTCGGCACACCTCTTTATGATCCTAAAATACCTCTAGATTTCCAATTTCAGACAAATTGGATAAAAACTACGGTTTCTATAAGCCCAAGAAGTAAAATTGGGAGATGGGTTTATATGGGGGCTATACCAAAACATGGACCGATACTCACCATTTTTGGCACACGTATTTGTGGTCCTACAATACCTCTAGATTTCAAATTTCTATAAGCCCAAGACCCCAAATCGGGAGGTCGGTTTATATGGGGACTATATCAAAACCTGGACCGATATAGTCCATCTTCGAATTTGACCTGCCTGCAGACAAAAGACGAGTTTGTGCAAAATTTCAGCACGATTGCTTCATTATTGAAGACTTTAGCGTGATTACAACAGACATACAGACGGACATCGTTATATCGTCTTAGAATTTCTGCCTGATCAAGAATATATATACTTTATATAGTCGGAAATCGATATTTCGATGTGTTACAAACGGAATGACAAACTTATTATACCCCCGTCACCATTCTATGGTGGTGGGTATAAAAATATTATTCATAAGCTTGGACGTTTCTTCAATCTTTGAATTTTTGGGCATCTTTTTCTTCAGAATTCCGGTTTTTTTATATCAGTGAAGTTAAAAGCTGATAAGACAGTGCTTGAAAATAATGAATGCAACTGCATTCTCTCTCATTTACGTACGGCAATGTATGCAAGTGGGTCGATTCTTAAGCTTTTGAAATGCATTCAGTGACATTGATATTGAAGTATATAATAAAATGAACAGTTTACGGAAAAAATATTTACGTATATTAACGCCTAAAATGAAACTACCAGGCAAAAATCGATTTTATGTTTTTTTTCTTTTTTGTCTTAATTCATTAACGACTAAGTAAACAGATTAATATAAAACAAGTATATACGGCCGTAAGTTCGGCCAGGCCGAAGCTTATGTACCCTCCATCATGGATTGCGTAGAAACTTCTTCTAAACACTGCCATCAACAATCGAATTAAGTTGCAGTAACGCTTGCCGATGGCAAGGTATCTTAGAACCTCCTAACATCATCTTCTAAATTGTATGTAAGTCCATACGTGGTATATATTAAATCAAAAAAGATCGATCCAATACGTATATAATTCAGTTTGACAAAGTAGACATAAAATTTTGACAAAATTTTCTAAAGAAATAAAATTTTAACAAAAATTTCTACAGAAATAAAATTTTAACAAAATTTTCTATAGAAATAAACTTTTGACAAAATTTTCTATAGAAATAAAATCTTGGTAGATTATTTTTGGCTCGAGTGGCAACCATGATTATAAACCAAATAAAATTTGAACAAAATTTTCTATAGAAATAAAATTTTGACAAAATTTTCTATAGAAATAAAATTTTGACAAAATTTTCTATAGAAATAAAATTTTGACAATGATGAAAACTTTATTATGAACCGAATAAAATTTTAACAAAATTTTCTCTAGAAATAAAATTTTGACAAAATTTTGTATAGAAATAAAATTTTGGTAGATTATTTTTGGCTCTATTGATTATGAACCGATATGGACCAATTTTTGTGTGATTGGACCAATTTTGGTATGGTTGTTAGCGACCATATACTAACACCACGTTCCTAATTTGAACCGGATCGGATGAATTTTGCTCCTCCAAGAGGCTCCGGAGGTCAAATCTGGAGAATGTTTTATATGGGGGCTATATATAATTATGGACCGATATGGACTAATTGTGGCACGGTTATTAAAGATCATATATTAACACCTTGTTCCAAATTACAACCAGATTGGATGAAATTTTCTTCTCTTTGAGGCTCCGCAAGCCTAATCTGGGGATCGGTTTATATGGGGGCTGTATATAATTATGGACCGATATGGACCAATTTTTGCATGGTTGTTAGAGACCCTATACAAACACCATGTACCAAATTTGCGTCTCTTTTAGGCTCCGCAAGCCAAATCTGGAGATCGGTTTATATGGGAGCTATATATAATTATGGACCGATGTGGACCAATTTTTGCATGGTTGTTAGAGACCACATACAAACACCACATACCAAATTTCAGCCGGATCGGATGAAATATGCTTTTGTTAGAGGCTCCACAAGCCAAATCTAAGGGTCCCTTTATATGGGGGCTATACGTAAAAGTGGACCGATATGGCCCATTTTCAATACCATCCGACCTACATCGATAACAACTACTTGTGCCAAGTTTCAAATCGATAGCTTGTTTCGTTCGGAAGTTAGCGTGATTTCAACAGACGGACGGACGGACATGCTTAGATCGACTCAGAATTTCACCACGACCCAGAATATATATACTTTATGGGGTCTTAGAGCAATATTTCGATGTGTTACAAACGGAATGACAAAGTTAATATACCCCCATCCTATGATGGAGGGTATAACACAGTAAGTTCGACCGTTAGTTCGGCCAGGCCGAATCTTATTGCATAGAAACTTGTACTAAAGACTGTCATCCACAATCGAATTACTTGGGTTGTGGTATCTTCTTAACATCGTTTTCTAAATTGTGAGTTAGTCCATACGTGGTAGAGAGCCAGAATTGAAATATGGGGGTCGCATTTATGGGGGCTATGGTTATGGTTAAATTTCAAGGGCCGATTTTGATTTAGAATAAAACACAAACTATTTAGGAAATTATTGTAGTTTTATTTTATTATGATATCTTGGTATTACTCAACTATGTATGGAACAAAATATCGGCTAAATGGGCGCCGCGACCTCGGTGGCACACCTTCATCCGATGGTCCAAATTTTAGATGACGCTGAGGCATAATGGAGGCTCTATGTCGTTAATGTGCCGAATTATCTCATGCTTTAGCTCTTGAATTGTTGCTGGCTTACCGACGTACAGCTTTTCTTTCAAATAACCTCAAAGAAGAAAGTCCAACGGTGTCAAATCACATGATCTTGGCGGACAATTGACATCCCATTATGTGAGATAACACGGCCATTGAATTTGTTGCGCAAAAGAGCCATTGTTTCGTTAGCTGTGTGGCAAGTGGCACCGTCCTGCTGAAACCACATATCGTCCACACCAATATCTTCCAATTCGGGCCATAAGAAGTTCGTTATCATCTCACGATAGCGAACACCATTCACAGTAACTGCCTGACCAGCCTCATTTTGGAAAAAATACGGCCCGATGATGCCGCCAGCCCATAAATCGCACCCAACAGTCACTCTTTGTGGGTGCATTGGTTTTTCGACAATCACTCTTGGATTCTCATTCGCCAAAATGCGGCAATTCTGTTTATTGACGAATCCACTGAAGTGAAGATGATTTTCACGATATGCATTTTGATTTGAACGCCCATTTTCATAATAAGTTTGGATAACTTTAACATGTTGTTGGATTGTGTATCTCTCCATGGTTCAAATTGAGTAAGTCTGAAATAGAGAAATGTCAAATAAAATTCGGAAAAAAAACTTGGCGTTTAGGTGTGGTTCACATTCAACATCAACATACAATTATGAACTTGATATGGACCAATTTTTGTGTGATTGGGGATCGATTTATCTGAGGGCTATATATAACTATAGACCGATATGGACCTCGTTAGGCATGGTTGTTAACGGCCACATACTAGCACAATGTACCAAATTTCAACTGACTCGGATAAAATTTGCTCTTCCAAGAGACTCCAAAACCAAATCTCGGGATCGGTTCATATGGGGGCTATATATGATTATGGACTGATATGGACCACTTTTGGCATGGCTGTTAAATATCATATACTACCATCACGTACCAAATTTCAACCAGATCGAATGAATTTTGCTTCTCCAAAAGGCACCGGAGGTCATATCTGGGGATCGGTTTATATGGGGGCTATATATAATTATGGACTGATATGAACCAATTCCTGCATGGTTGTTGGGTACCACATACTAACACCACGTACCAAATTTCAACCGAATCGGATAAATTTTGCTCTTCCAAGGGGAACCGAGGTCAAATCTGGGGATCGGTTTATATGGGGGCTATATATAATTATGGACCGATTTCAACCAATTTTTGCATGGGTGTTTGAGGCCATATATTAACACCACGTACCAACTTTCAACCGAATCGGATAAATTTTGCTCTTCCAAGGGGCTCTGGAGTTCAAATCTGGGGATCGGTTTATATGAGGGCTATATATAATTATGGACCGATTTCGACCAATTTTTGCATGGGTGTTTGAGGCCATATATTAACACCACGCATCAAATTTCAACTGAATTAGATGAATTTTGGTCTTCCAAGAGGCTTCGGAGGTCAAATATGGTGATCGGTTTATATGGGGGCTATATATAATTATGGCCCGATGTGGACCAATTTTTGCATGGTTGTTAGAGACCATATACTTACACCATGTACCAAATTTCAGCCGGATCGGAAGAAATTTGCTTCTCTTAGAGGCTCCGCAAGCCAAATCTGGGGATCGGTTTATATGGGGGCTATATATAATTATGAACCGATGTGGACCAATTTTTGCATGGTTGTTAGAGACCCTATACTTACACCATGTACCAAATTTTAGCCGGATCGGATGAAATTTGCTTCTCTTAGAGTCCCCGCAAGCCATATTTGGGGGTTCGTTTATATGGGGGATATACATAAAAGTGGACTGATATGGCCCATTTGCAATACCATCCGACCTACATCAATAACAACTAACATACTTGTACCAAGTTTCAAGTTGATAGCTTGTTTCGTTCGGAAGTTAGCATGATTTCAACAGACTGACGGACATGCTCAGATCGACTCAGAATTTCACCACGACCCAGAATATATACACTTTATAGGGTCTTAGAGCAATATTTCGATGTGTTACAAACGGAATGACAAAGTTAATATACCCCCATCCTATGGTGGAGGGTATAAAAATGGTCTCAACATTTCATATTTTTCGTTTATTGTTAAAGATGTTTATTAAAATGCATTTTAGTGTCAACCAATATGGAAACATTTTAAAGCGTATCTAAATAAATAATTTTGTCAAAATTTTATTTCTATAGAAAATTTTATAAAAATGTTATTTCTATAGAAAATTTTGTCAAAATTTTATTTCTATAGAAAATTTTGTTAAAATTTTGTCAAAATTTTCTTTTTATAGACAATTTTGTCAAAATTTTATTTCTATAGAAAATTTTGTCAAAATTTTATTTCTATAGAAAATTTTGTCAAAATTTTATTTCTATAGGAAAATTTTGTCAAAATTTTATTTCTATAGAAATTTTTTTCAAAATTTTATTTCTATAGAAAATCCTGTCAAAATTTTATTTCCACAGAAAATATTGTCAAAATTTTATTTCTATAGGAAAATTTTGTCAAAATTTTATTTTTTATAGGAAAATTTTATCAAAATATTATTTCTATAGAAAATATTGTCAAAATTTTATTTTTATAGGAAAATTTTGTCAAAATTTTATTTTTTATAGAAAAATTTTATCAAAATATTATTTCTAAAGGAAATTTTTTTCAAAATTTTATATCTATTTCAAAGGACACCGTAGAACTCTTCAAAGACCATTAAAGTAACTCGATTAATATTTATCTTAAAGTTCAATTTTAGTTCTTTAAAAATTCTTTATAAAAAAACTTCTTAAGCACTATTTACCAAATATTTATATTTATAAAAATTCCTTAACTAATAAACTTAAAATAAAGAGTCATTGTGTACCAAAGGTTCAGCATCAGCTGTATCGCGGTTAGCCCTAGGTCGACAGCATTGTTCTTCTTGAAGAATACGCCAAAATTGTAGAAGGAGAATCAGCAATACAAGTAGAAGAGTAATAAAGGCCAATATATCGCGTAATGTCCAATAAGGATGTATACCAGAAACACCAACTAAGCTATGCATTTGAAGCTGATCTTGTGGTGATTTTAGGGTTTCAAAGTCAACATCTCTGGATGCCACAGATGCTGGTAGATCTCTTAGCTCTCTATCCTTTAGGACATATATATCTTGCTGTTGTAGTTTGTTTGTAATAAACTTTTGATAGGAATCATTCCAATCATTATTTTCCAAGGCAATTTCTTTTAATTGAGGATTAAATTTTTTCATTTGTGTAATATCCAATTCCATTAAATGATTATTGTCCAAATAGAGATATTGAAGATTCTTTAGAGGTTCCAATATATTAGGAGATAATTCAAAGAGATGATTTTTCCCTAAATCCAGAGATACCAATTTTGTCATGAGAAGAAAATCTTCTTGAGATAAATTTCTTAAATGATTTGCAGCCATATTGAGATATTTTAAATTGGGTAATTCCATATAGGTGAGCTTCTCCCTGGAGGTAGTTAAGCGAATCAAAAGATTTTGTGAAACATCAAGTCTTTGTAAATTTAACATTCCCTTAAAGTCGTCTAAGGATTCCAAAAGATTTCCTTGCATTTGTATTTCTTCCAGTGAAGTTTTAGAGGTAATATTGAGATTACAAAGGGAATTATTTGCTGCGAAAAGTCTATTGATGGGTCCCTCAATGTGGAGATTTCGCAAACCCGTTGCAGAGACTTGTAAATAATCCACAGATTGTAAATGAAGATCTTCCAATTGACTATGACTTAAATCGAGAAATTTCAAATGGGCTAAATGTCTTAGAGAATTTGGTTCAAATACCGAGAATTTGTTATCACTCAAATTAATGGAGGATAATTTTAAATTCTTGGCAAAAGTTTGGCTTCCAATCATCTCTATATTATTGTAGCTCATATCCAAATGTTCCAAATTCACGAGATCATCAAATATGCCAACTTGTAAAGCGCTGATACCATTATGGGGAGCATCAAGATATTTGAGATTCTTTAGACCCTCAAATGCCCGACGATTTAGGATCCTTATGACATTATTCCTCAAATATAATTCTTCCAATGACTCAGCCAATATCTGAAATATATTTTCCGTTATTGTGAATATTGAATTCTCTTGGATGGCCAATATCTTCAATTGGCCATTGCGGAGAAAATCTTTACTATTGAGGCTATGCAAACCACAATCATGCATGACAAGTTTCTTTAAATTGGGAGCTAGTTCCAAAATAGCTTTGGGTATACGGCGTAATGCAGAACTACGTATCACTAATTCCTCAAGATCCCCAAGCGGGGGAGAACTGGAAACCCTTAGAGGATCTTCATATGTATCGGTGACATTAGACAAAAGGCATGTAGATTTCGCTAAAGAACAGCTTGTCAATAAATCAATATTGGTTCCCGCCACCATTCCATGCAGTAGCAAGAAAATCGCTATAGAGGAAAATAACATTGCCGGTATGTGCTGAGTAATCATTTGCAAGTTTTTTGTTTTATTGTCCAAACCGCAGTAACCGCAGCTGTTGTCCAGTTGTTTTTTGTTTTGATGACTTTTGCTGGTCTTTGTTTTGATTGTTTGAATCTTTGTTTTTTTTCTTTCTCTTTTTATTTTCAATTTTGTAGCGGTTTTCTAGAGCGTAGGGTTTTTATTCTCCCGTTGTTGGTGTGAAACTGAATTAAAAAAATATCCATAAGCTTAAACAACAACGATTGCCCATTATTGTCACTTGTGTCTCTGAGCGCTATTTTCTTCAGAGAGCCATTTTTTGTATCAATGAGTTTAACAGCTGATAAGAGATTCTGCTCAAAAATTATGAATGCAAATGCATTCTTCACCATTTACTTATGGCAATGTATTCAAGTGGGTCGACTCTCAAATGAGTTCAGTGACATTGAAATGGGAGCATAGACTAATAGAAATAAAATAAATCAAAAATTAAAACCAGCGAAGAGGGGTCCAATTCTCCCACCCAAAACAGGCCATCCCCAACATTTCAGGAGGTTAATGTGAACACAATGAAAACGGAAAAAAATCTGCGAAAAATCATTAATTTATGATGGCAATGGGCGCATGATAACTTAAAAAGTGGCAGCCCGATTAATTTTTAGGCTCACTTAGACTATTCAGTACATTGTGACATGTTAACGGGAAGTAAAAATAAAAAACAAAAAATAAACTTGATTGAAAAATTAATATTTTTCTGCCACTTTTCTTTAATGTTTTTTTTTTGTCCGGGCCGGCTTCTGAGCACGGTTTCCACACGAACCAAAAATAATCTACCAAAAATTTTAAGAAAATATTACCAAACAAAAAATCGGATTTTGCAAAATTTTGTTTCTATAGAAAATTCTGTCAAAATTTTATTTCTATATACAATTTTGTCAAAGTTTTATTTCTATAGAAAATTTTGTCAAAATTTTATTTCTATAGAAAATTTTCTCAAAATTTTATTTCGATAGAAAATTTTCTGAAAATTTTATTTCGATAGAAAATGTTCTCAAAATTTTTATACCCTGCGGGTATAAAAAATGGTCAAAATACCAACATTTTCCTTGTAAAATCGCCACTGCTTACTCGAAAAGTTGTAAAAATGACTCTAATTTTCCTAAACTACCAATACATATATATCGAGCGATAAATCATAAATAAACTTTTGCGAAGTTTCCTTAAAATTGCTTCAGATTTAAATGTTTCCCATATGTTTTTACTGACATTGTGTTCCACCCTAGTGCATTAGCCCACTTAAATTTTGAGTCTATAGATTTTGTACAAGTCTATCAAATTCTGTCCAGATCGAGCGATATTTAAATGTATGTATTTAGGACAAACCTTTATATATAGCCCCCAACACATTTGACGGATGCGATATGGTATCGAAAATTTAGATCTACAAAGTGTGCAGGGTATAATATAGTCGGCCCCGCCCGACTTTAGACTTTCCTTACTTGTTTTACTATCATGGTGTGTCGTTAGTCGATTTAATTTTTAATTGTACAGAATTTGTAGCAGTATAAAAAAATCCAAATCGCTTAAGTTTTAAATACATGTATATTCCAATTTAAGGCTTTGTACAGTTCCCAATAAATGTGAGTGATTTGAGATGGTATCAAACATTTTGATCTATACTGTGGTGAAGGGTTTAATATAGTCAGCCCCGCCCTACTTTACACTTTACTTATTTGTTTTGAATAAATATGTGAAATTTAATTGCCCAAAACATAAATTTTCACTTAAAAAATTAAATTTTTTGCTGGGGTGTAATCACAGTTGCCACAGTTGGTAGAATTCTACCAAAAATGGTAGGTTTTTTACTGTTTGGTAGATTGGTAGAATTCTTGATGGTTTGATAGATTTAGCAAAATATGCCTCTTCAACTAAGAAGTAATTTACAAAATTTCTATAGAAATAAAATTTTGACAAAATTTTCTGTAAAAATAAAATTTTAACAAAATTTTCTATACAAATACAATTTTGATAACATTTTTTATACAGTTAAAATTTTGATAAAATTTTCTATAGAAATAATTGTTTAACAAAATTTTCTATTGAAATAAAATTTTTATAAAATTTTCTATAAAAATAAATTTTTAACAAAATTTTCTATAGAAATAAAATTCTGTAGAAATAAAATTTTGACAACATTTTCTATAGAAATACAATTTTGACAAAATTGTCTATAGAAATAAAATTTTGAAAAAATTTTCTGTACAAATAAAATTTTGACAAAATGTTGCTATAAAAATAAAATTTTCACAAAATTTTCTATATAAATAAAATTTTTGGCAAAATTTCCCATAGAAATAAAATTTTGACAAAATTTTCTATAGAAATAAAATTTTGACAAAATTGTCTATAGAAATAAAATTTTGAAAAAAAATTCTGTAGAAATAAAATTGTGACAAAATGTTGTTATCAAAATAAAATCATGACGAAATTTTCTATAGAAATAAAACTTTTGGCAAAATTTTCTATATAAATAAAATTTCGACAAAATTTTCTATATAAATAAAATTTTAACAAAATTTTCTATATAAATAAAATTTCGACAAAATTTTCTATATAAATAAAATCTCGAAAAAATTTTCTATATAAATAAAATTTTAACAAAATTTTCTATATAAATAAAATTTCGACAAAATTTTCTATAGATATAAAATTTTGACAAAATTTTATATAGAAGTAAAATTTTGACAACATTTTCTATAGAAGTAAAATTTTGACAACATTTTCTATCGGAATAAAATTTTGGCAAAATATTCTATAGAAATAAAATTTGGCAAAATTTTCTATTGAAATAAAATGTTGACAAAATTGTCTATAGAAATAAAATTTTGAAAAAAATTTATGTAGAAATAAAATTTTGACAAAATTTTGTTATAGAAATCAAATTTTGACGAAATTTTCTATAGAAATAAAAATTTTGGTAAAATTTTCTATAGAAATAAAATTTTGATAAAATTTTGACAAAATTTTCTATATAAATAAAATTTCGACAAAATTTTCTATATAAATAAAATTACGACAACATTTTCTATAGAAATACAATTTTGACAAAATTTTCTATAGAAATAAAATTTTGACAAAATTTTCTATAGAAACAAAATTTTGACAAAATTTTCTATAGAAATAAAATTTTTACAAAATTTTCTATAGAAATAAAATTTTAAAAACATTTTCTATAGAAATACAATTTTGACAAAATATTCTATAGAAATAAAAATTTGATTAAATTTTCTCTAGAAATAAAATTTTGACAAAATTTTGTTATAGAAATAACATTTTGACGAAATTTTCTATAGAAATAAAATTTTTGGCAAAATTTTCTATAGAAATAAAATTTTGACAAAATTTTCTCTAGAAATAAAATGTAGACAAAATTTTCTATATAAATAAAATTTTAACAAAATTTTCTATATAAATAAAATTTTAACAAAATTTTCTATATAAATAAAATTTCGACAAAATTTTCTATAGAAATAAAATTTTTACAAAATTTTCTATAGAAATAAAATTTTGAAAACATTTTCTATAGAAATACAATTTTGACAAAATATTCTATAGAAAAAAAATTTTGATTAAATTTTCTCTAGAAATAAAATTTTGACAAAATTTTGTTATAGAAATAAAATTTTGACGAAATTTTCTATAGAAATAAAAATGTTGGTAAAATTTTCTATAGAAATAAAATTTTGACAAAAGTTTCTCTAGAAATAAAATTTTGGCAAATTATTCTATAGAAATAAAATTTGGCAAAATTTTCTATAGAAATAAAATTTTAACAAAATTTTCTATATAAATAAAATTTTAACAAAATTTTCTATATAAATAAAATTTTGACAAAATTTTCTATAGAAATAAAATTTTGACAAAATTTTCTATAGAAGTAAAATTTTGACTACATTTTCTATAGGAATAAAATTTTGGCAAAATATTCTATAGAAATAAAATTTGGCAAAATTTTCTATTGAAATAAAATTTTGATAAAATTTTGACAAAATTTTCTATAGAAATAAAATTTTTGGCAAAATATTTTATAGAAATAAAATTTTGAGTAAATTTTCTCTCGAAATAAAATTTTGACAAAATTTTGTTATAGAAATAAAATTTTGACGAAATTTTCTATATAAATAAAAATTTGGAAAAATTTTCTATAGAAATAAAATTTTGACAAAATTTTCTATAGAGGTAAAATTTTGACTACATTTTCTATAGGAATAAAATTTTGGCAAAATATTCTATAGAAATAAAATTTGGCAAAATTTTCTATTGAAATAAAATGTTGACAAAATTGTCTATAGAAATAAAATTTTGAAAAAAATTTCTATAGAAATAAAATTTTGACAAAATTTTGTTATAGAAATCAAATTTTGACGAAATTTTCTATAGAAATAAAATTTTTGGTAAAATTTTCTATAGAAATAAAATTTGATAAAATTTTGACAAAATTTTCTATATAAATAAAATTTCGACAAAATTTTCTATATAAATAAAATTACGACAACATTTTCTATAGAAATACAATTTTGACAAAATTTTCTATAGAAATAAAATTTTGACAAAATTTTTTATATAAATAAAATTTCGACAATATTTTCTATATAAATAAAATTTCGACAAAATTTTCTATAGAAATAAAATTTTGACAAAATTTTCTATAGAAATAAAATTTTGACAAAATTTTCTATAGAAATAAAATTTTGAAAACATTTTCTATAGAAATACAATTTTGACAAAATATTCTATAGAAATAAAATTTTGATTAAACTTTCTCTAGAAATAAAATTTTGACAAAATTTTGTTATAGAAAAAAAATTTTTGGCAAAATTTTCTATAGAAATAAAATTTTGACAAAATTTTCTCTAGAAATAAAATGTAGACAAAATTTTCTATATAAATAAAATTTTAACAAAATTTTCCATAGAAATAAAATTTTGACAACATTTTCGATAGAAATACAATTTTGACAAAATTGTCTACAGAAAAAAAATTGTGAAAAAAATTTCTGTACAAATAAAATTTTGACAAAATGTTGCTATAAAAATAAAATTTTCACAAAATTTTCTATAGAAATAAAATTTTTGGCAAAATTTTCTATAGAAACAAAATTTTGACAAAATTTTCTATAGAAATAAAATTTTGAAAACATTTTCTATAGAAATACAATTTTGACAAAATATTCTATGGAAATAAAATTTTGATTAAATTTTCTCTAGAAATAAAATTTTGACAAAATTTTGTTATAGAAATAAAATTTTTGGCAAATTTCTCTATAGAAATAAAATTTTCATTCGTTTTGTTTGTTATTGTTGGCTTCTCTTCAATCGTTATTGTTGTTTTTGATCTCAGCTTAAAGCCATGCATTGACTAAACTACAAGTGTAGCTTAACCAACAGAGGAAAAGTATGCTTGTCAAATTTATTTGGGCAAAGCCCTATAGACTTCAAGATGGTTGGATGTACAGCTGTTTCGGAATTACCACATTCCTCATCAGCATCCTCTACTTGCAGCAAAACTATCAACCAATAATCAGAATAAACTCAACCCAACGTGAAATACACTTGAACCATCCGAAAAATGGGTTTAATAGTCGGCTACTGCCTAAACAGTTTAGGCTTTGCCCAAATAAATTTGACAATCATACTTTTCCTCTGTTAGGTAAGCTACACTTGTAGTTTAGTCAATGCATGGCTTTAAGCTGAGATCAAAAACAATAATAACGATTGAAGAGAAGCCAACAATAACAAACAAAACGAATGAAGATAAAGGAAGCACGCTCAAAAACAAACCCAGCCAACTAAATACAAATCGATGATTTGAGTTTGGCAAAGGCAAAGAGATATGCTTGCAAATTTGTTAAGGCAGTAGCCGACTATTAAACCCTTTTTCGGACGGTTCAAGTGTATTTCACGTTGGGTTGAGTGAATTACCCGAATTTATTCTGATAATTGGTTGATAGTTTTGCTGCAAGTAGACGATGCTGATGAGGAATGTGGTAACAGCTGTACATCCAACAAATCTTGCAGTCTATAGGGCTTTGCCCAAATAAATTTGACAAGCATACTTTTCCTCTGTTGGTTAAGCTACACTTGTATTTTAGTCAATGCATGGCTTTAAGCTGAGATCAAAAACAATAATAACGAAATAAAATTTTGACAAAATTTTCTCTTGAAATAAAATTTAGACAAAATTTTCTATATAAATAAAAATTTAACAAAATTTTCTGTATCAATAAAATTTTAACAAAATTTTCTATATAAATAAAATTTCGACAAAATTTTCTATAGAAATAAAATTTTGACAAAATTTTCTATAGAAGTAAAATTTTGACAACATTTTCTATAGGAATAAAATTTTGGCAAAATATTCTATAGAAATAAAATTTGGCAAAATTTTCTATTGAAATAAAATGTTGACAAAATTGTCTATAGAAATAAAATTTTGAAAAAAATTTCTGTAGAAAAAAAATTTACAAAATTTTGTTATAGAAATCAAATTTTGACGACATTTTCTATAGAAATAAAATTTTTGGTAAAATTTTCTATAGAAATAAAATTTTGACAAAATTTTCTATATAAATAAAATTTCGACAATATTTTCTATATAAATAAAATTACGACAACATTTTATATAGAAATAAAATTTTGACAAAATTTTTTATAGAAGTAAAATTTTGACAAAATTTTCTATAGAAATAAAATTTTGGCAAAATTTTCTATATAAATAAAATTTCGACAAAATTTTCTATATAAACAATATTTCGACAAAATTTTCTATAGAAATAAAATTTTGACAAAATTTTCTATAGAAACAAAATTTTGACAAAATTTTCTATAGAAATAAAATTTTTACAAAATTTTCTATAGGAATAAAATTTTGAAACATTTTCTATAGAAATACAATTTTGACAAAATATTCTATAGAAATAAAATTTTGATTAAATTTTCTCTAGAAATAAAATTTTGACAAAATGTTGTTATAGAAATAAAATTTTGACGAAATTTTCTATAGAAATAAAATTTTTGGCAAAATTTTCTATAGAAATACAATTTTGACAAAATTTTCTCTAGAAATAATATGTAGACAAAATTTTCTATATAAATAATATTTTAACAAAATTTTCTATATAAATAAAATTTTAACAAAATTTTCTTTATAAATAAAATTTCGACAAAATTTTCTATAGAAATAAAATTTTGACAAAATTTTCTATAGAAGTAAAATTTTGACTACATTTTCTATAGGAATAAAATGTTGGCAAAATATTCTATAGAAATAAAATTTGGCAAAATTTTCTATTGAAATAAAATTTGAAAAAAATTTCTGTAGAAATAAAATTTTGACAAAATTTTGTTATAGAAATCAAATTTTGACGAAATTTTCTATAGAAATAAAATTTTTGGTAAAATTTTCTATAAAAATAAAATTTTGATAAAATTTTGACAAAATTTTGTATATAAATAAAATTTCGACAAAATTTTCTATATAAATAAAATTACGACAAAATTTTCTATAGAAATACAATTTTGACAAAATTTTCTATAGAAATAAAATTTTGACAAAATTTTCTATATAAATAAAATTTCGACAAAATTTTCTATAAAAATAAAATTTCGACAAAATTTTCTATAGAAATAAAATTTTGACAAAATTTTCTATAGAAACAAAATTTTGACAAAATTTTCTATAGAAATAAAATTTTTACAAAATTTTCTATAGAAATAAAATTTTGAAAACATTTTCTATAGAAATACAATTTTGACAAAATATTTTATAGAAATAAAATTTTGATTAAATTTTCTCTAGAAATAAAATTTCGACAAAATTTTCTATATAAATAAAATTACGACAAAATTTTCTATAGAAATACAATTTTGACAAAATTTTCTATAGAAATAAAATTTTGACAAAATTTTCTATAGAAATAAAATTTTTACAAAATTTTCTATAAAAATAAAATTTCGACAAAATTTTCTATAGAAATAAAATTTTGACAAAATTTTCTATAGAAATAAAATTTTGACAAAATTTTCTATAGAAATAAAATGTTTACAAAATTTTCTATAGAAATAAAATTTTGAAAACATTTTCTATAGAAATACAATTTTGACAAAATATTCTATAGAAAAAAATTTTGATTAAATTTTCTCTAGAAATAAAATTTTGACAAAATTTTGTTATAGAAATAAAATTTTGACGAAATTTTCTATAGAAATAAAAATGTTGGTAAAATTTTCTATAGAAATAAAATTTTGACAAAATTTTCTCTAGAAATAAAATTTAGACAAAATTTTCTATAAGAATAAAATTTTAACAAAATTTTCTATAAAAATAAAATTTTAACAAAATTTTCTATATAAATAAAATTTTAACAAAATTTTCTATATAAATAAAATTTCGACAAAATTTTCTATAGAAATAAAATTTTGACAAAATTTTCTATAGAAGTAAAATTTTGACTACATTTTCTATAGGAATAAAATTTTGGCAAAATATTCTATAGAAATAAAATTTGGCAAAATTTTCTATTGAAATAAAATATTGACAAAATTTTCTATAGAAATAAAATTTTTAAAAAAATTTCTGTAGAAATAAAATTTTGACAAAATTTTGTTATAGAAATCAAATTTTGACGAAATTTTCTATAGAAATAAAATTTTTGGTAAAATTTTGACAAAATTTTCTATATAAATAAAATTTCGACAAAATTTTCTACATAACTAAAATTACGACAAAATTTTCTATGGAAATACAATTTTGACAAAATTTTCTATAGAAATAAAATTTTGACAAAATTTTCTATAGAAATAAAATGTTCATAACATTTTCCATAGAAATAAAATTTTTATAAAATTTTCCAAACAAATAGAATTTTGACAAAATCTTCTATAGAAATAAATCTTCTATATGAAATAAAATTTTGACAAAATTTTCCATAGAAATAAATTTTTAACAAAATTTTCTATAGAAATAAAAGTTTGACAAAATGTTCTATAGAAGTAAAATTTTGACGATATTTTCAATAGAAAAATGTTCATACAATTTTCTATAGAAATAAATTTTGATACAATTTTCTATAGAAATAAAATTTTGATAAAATATTCTATAGAAATAAAATTTTGACAAAATTTTCTATAGAAATAAATTTTTGACAAAATTTTCTGTAGAAATAAAATTTTGAAAAAATAAAAAATAAAATTTTGACAAAATTTTCTGTACAAAAACAATTTTGACAACATTTACTTTAGAAATAAAATTTTGACAAAATTTTCTATACAAATAAAATTTTTATTAAATTTTCTATAGAAATAAAATTTTGATAAAATTTTCTATAGAAATAAATTTTTGATGAAATTTTCTATAAAAATAAAATTTTGAAAAAAATTTTCGATAGACATAACAATTTGATAAAACTTTCTATAAAAATAAAATTTAAGAAAAAATCGATAGAAATAACATTTTGATAAGATTTTCTATAGAGATAAAATTTTGAGAAAATTTTCTATAGAAATAAAATTGTGACAAAAAATTTCTATACAAATACAATTTCGACAAAATTTTTTTAGTAATAAAATTTTGACCAATTTTCTATAGAAATGAAATGTGAACAAAATTTTCTATAGAAATAAATTTTTCTACAGAAATAAAATGTTGCCAAATATTTTTTTTTTTCGTACATTTTGGCAAAATTTGTTGCTAAAGTGATAGAAAAATTAAGAAACAGGATGCCATTTAGTAGAATAACATATTTGCTGCACCCATTTTCCATAACAAACTTTCGAAATTCAAATTAGTGCATGATATTCATACAATTCCATAGTTGTTTTATGCCCACTCCTAAAGTGTCCCTGGTCTTCCTAGTCCTTGTCGCTACTATGACATTGAAAATGTTGTCAATGTTTCCTCGATTGTTTATGTCACAATTTTGATAATCCCTTAAGGGCGGCCGTCCATTGCCAGTCATTAGAGAATCCCACTATCAGCAATATTTGGAAATCTTTTAGGACTTCTCTCGCCCATTACCAAATCGATTCAATGAGATGGAAAACTAAAATCTGTTGCAACAGTCATTGCGAATCACCATTACGTATCACAATGCCAATGCCACGTTTAGGTTGCTTGGAAATATGCTAATATGCTACACCTTTTTGCCTTGTGTGCTGTTCAACTGTAGCAGGATAACAACCTAGGACCTGGATGGGGGCTAGCGTTTTGGTGTTATTCAGTTTAGTTTGAGTATTGCTGTGATGCGAAATGTGGTGTAGCAACAACATTTTCTATGTCGTTGCATCGTAAATACTCGTTTAATCTTTTGTGCATAACATGAGCACGCAACAATGTTCCTTCCATGGATTCGATGGTTGAAGTTGTGGCTGGCTAGCTTGTTGAATTTGTGGCTGAATCGCTTGCTCGCTCTTGGGTTAGTACTGCGATTTGGCAGCCAGCTTGCTATCCCAACCCAACAAACAAGCAAGTGTATCACCATCATCCTCATCATGATCGTCGTCATCCTCATCGGGTGTATCCATGGCAAGTTAGTACCTCATCATCGGTGTGTACTTATCGTGGGTCGGATAAGACTTTAACACATCTTTGAATTGTGATGCTGAGGTTGTGCTTTACTCTGGTGGCTGTTGCAACGAGCGATTTGCTTTTTCGCTTGGAACGAATGAACGACCCTATTGAAAGAGCAAGAGCGTTTTGGGCAATGCTATCTTCATGCAATTAATTCGAATTTCTGCGAATTATTTAATTAGAAGTATCAGCCAGCCATCCAGTCAGCCAGCCAGCCACCACATACGAGAATATGTTCTGTTTTTTTTTTTTTTTTTTTTTTTTACTACACGAGTACGAATAGTGTACAGTACATTGTGTTCCAGTCCCTTTACTCTGCGCCCAGGGGAGGAAGGTGGTTTTGGAGGGATATCCTCTAATCCGTTTCATTTGACTTGAGACCTTTTGGTATAGATACTTTATAGCAAATACACGAATTAATGTATGTCACTACATTGTCGGAAATTTGAATACGTCTCTAATATATTGACTGCGTTGGAGGATAGCTTGGCAGCTATAGAAGGAGGTTTGGACTAAAACTCAAAAAAAAAAAGTTCTTGGATTTTGACTTTTCCTTAAGTATTTCGTTATTGATTTCTGAAAAAAAAATATTTACGTTATATTAAAGTTTACGCAAGCTAAATTTTCGGATGCTCAATTTACAAAATATTAAGGATTAATTTCTTGAAAATAATGAAATTTTAATTAAAATAATAATTTATAATCATTGCTTTAAAAATATAATTTTATACCCTGCGCCATACTGTGGAACAGGGTATTATAAGTTAGAGCATAGTTTTGCAACACCCAGAAGGAGACGAGGAAATAATGCTCAGGGTTGGCCCCTGAGCATGATGGGCACTCGAACCAAAAATAATCCACTAAAATTTGGAGAAAATTCTACCAAAAAACTACCAAACAAAACAGTGTTCTGTAGAATATTTTATTTCTATAGAAAAATTAGTCAAAATTTTATTTCTATAGAAAATTTTGCCAAAATTTTATTTCTATAGAAAATTTTGCCAAAATTTAATTTCTATAGAAAATTTTGCCAAAATTTTATTTCTATAGAAAATTTTGCCAAAATTTTATTTCTATAGAAATTTTTGGTAAAATTTTATTTCTAAAGAAAATTTTTGCAAAATTTTATTTCTAAAGAAAATTTTTGCAAAATTTTATTTCTATACAAAACTTTGTTAAAATTCTAGTTGTATTGAAAATTTTGTCAAAATTTTATTTCCAAAGAAAATTTTTCAAAAATTGTACTAAAATATTGCTAATAGTAGGTTTGAACCTACACTCGAAAAAAAATTTGGTTCCAAAAATTTTTTCCCTAAGGATTTTGGTATTGATTCTGAGCCAAGATTAGAAACATTCTTTAAATTTTATTATTTTGAAAATTTTGAAGCTAATTTATAATAAATTTTACAAAATAAAAATTGTTTTCCCAATTCCAAAAAAAAAACTTTAAACAAAATATACAAAACCCTCAAAACAAGTCTTTGAATACAATTTTTTATAACTCGTCTTTTTCATATTTATTATATTTTTAATGGACAATTGTTATTGTTTTGTTTCAAATAGGTTAAAAACATAGTGAGAATTAATAAAATGGTACAAATTATTAAAATTTTGTCGAAAAAATGCTAAATCCAGTCCACAAAAAGTGAGAATTTTTGAAAATATTTGAGGTCAAACGTTTCATCGTTAGAATGCATTAAAAATTATAAAAAAATATAAAAATTATTTATTAGCCAAAATATTACAAAATTTTTTAATTCACATCCAAACCACTGAATTTGAACACACTTTAAGAAGTGATGCAAATTCAGTGCTACGGCTGTGGAAATGTTGGACATATAAAGAATACTAAAGACCATCTCGGAAAATTTATGTATTACCATGGCTGCCTATATATCCATCGGGTTGTTGTTGTTCTAAAGTTAGAAAAATTCAGTATTTCCACTTGGATAACATGAATTACTACATTCTTTTCCCCCTAAAATTCTCCTATTGGATTGGATTAAGATCAATGATCGAAAAAGTCTAATATATAAAATCTAATTGGAATAAATAATGAATATTTTTCTACTAGCACCTAAAAGTATGCATCGGAATTTTTAGTAGTAGAATTTCAATTCATTTAATTGAAATTAAAAAAGCATAGGTACTAGAGATGTGCACGTTAGTAATAGTTTACTCACGCACACTCACGACGAAAAAATCTTACTCACGCACACTCACGCACGATATTGTTTGGTAGGACTCACGCTCACGCATACTCACGAAACGAAAATTTGTACTCACGCACACTCACGCACGAAAATGTCGTAACTCACGAAAAATACCGTGACTCACGAAAAATATAGTGACTCACGAAAAACATCGTGACACACGAAAAATGTCGTGCCTCACGAAAATTTTTTTGAGTAATTTGCCTTAGCGACGTGTCTGAAAACATGAGCATTATTAAAATCGAGAGCGTTATTACACCCTACACATCCAAGGGGTCACTAAAATTGTAAATGAATTTAACTCTTGTTGGTGAGCGGGATTTTATTTTCGTGAGGGTAAATCTTTACTCACGCATACTCACGAAGATAATATTTTTGTGACTCATGCTTACGCACCACATTTGGGTTCGTTAATCACGCTCACGCACACTCACTCCGTTGCCATGAACGTGACTCAGGATTCTCGCGTGAGTCACGACAATTTCGTGTCACGTGCACACCTCTAAAAGGTACCACGCTTACCTCAGTTGGCAGAATTCTACCAAAAAATTGAAATTTTCTACTATTTGGTAGATTGATTGAATTCTTCGTGTTACAAAATTTTCTATATAAATAAACTGTAGACAAAATTTTCGATAGAAATAAAAAACATATTGACACAACTTTCTATAAAAAAAAAAATTTGACAAAAATTTCTATAAAAAAATTTTGACAAAAATTTCTATAAAACTAGAAAATTTTGTTGGTAGAATTCTACCAAAAACGGTAGATTTTTCACTGTTTGGTAGATTAGTAAAATTCTTCATGTTTTGGTAGATTTTGCAACAACTAAGAGTCTGTAGAAATAAAATGTTGACAAAATTTCCTATAGAAATAAAAATTTGACAAAATTTGCTATTAAAATAATTTTTTGACAAAATTTTCTATAAAAATAAAATTTTGACAAAATCTCCTATAAAACTAAAATTTGACAAAATCTCCTATAAAACTAAAATTTGACAAAATTTTCTATAAAAATAAAATGTTGACAAAATTTTTATTAAAAATAAAAATTTGTCAAAATTTCCTATAAAAATAAAATGTTGACCTAAAAATGTGATTTCGACAAAATTTTCATTAAAAATAAGAATTTGTCAAAATTTTCTATAAAAAAAATTTATAAACTAAAATTTTCTATAAAAAATAAAATTTTGAAAAAATTTCTATAAAACTAGAAAATTTTGTTGGTAGAATTCTACCAATAACGGTAGATTTTTCACTGTTTGGTAGATTAGTAAAATTCTTCATGTTTTGGTAGATTTTGCAAAAACTAAGAGTCTGCAGAAATAAAATGTTGACAAAATTTTCTATTAAAATAAATGTTTGACAAAATTTTCTATAAAAATAAAATTTTGAAAAAAATTCTATAAAAATAAAATTTTGACAAATTTTTTTATAAAAATAAAATTTTGAAAAAATCTCCTATAAAAATAAAATTTGACAAAATTTTCTATAAAAATAAAATGTTGACAACATAATAAAAATTTGTCAAAATTTTCTATAAAAATAAAATGTTGACAAAAAATGTGATTTCGACAAAATTTTCGTTAAAAATAAAAATTTTTCAAAATTTTCTATAGGAATAAAATTTTAACAAAATTTTTTAGAGAAATTCTATAGAAATAAAATTTGGCAAAATTTTCCATAGAAATAAAATTTTGACAAAATTTACTATAAAAATTAAATTTTTACAAAAATTTCTATAGGAATAACATTTTAACAAAATTTTCTATAAAAATAAAAATTTGTCAAAGTTTTCTATAAAAAAATTAGACACTTTTCTACAGAAAGAAAACTTTGACAAAATTTTCTATAGTAATACAATTTTGACAAAACTTTATATAGAAATCAAATTTTAACAAAATTTTCTATAGAAATATAATTTTGACAAACTTTTCTATAAAAATAAAATGTTGACAAAAAATGAGATTTTGACAAAATTTACTATAAAAATACAATTTTGACTAAATTTACTATAAAAACAAAATTTGACAAAATTTTCCTAAAAATAAAATGTTGACGAAATTTTCTATACAAATAAAATTAAGACCAAATTTTCTATAGAAATAAAAGATTGATAAAATTTTCTATAGAAATAAAATTTGGAAAAAATTTACTATAAAAATACAATTTTGACTAAATTTACCATAAAAACAAAATTTTCTATAAAAAAAAAATATTGACCAAATTTTTAATAGAAATAAAATTTTGACAAAATCTCATATAAAATCAAAATTTGACAAAATTTTCTATTAAAATTAGATTTTGCCAAATTTTCTATAGAAATAAAATTTTTACAAAATTTTCTATAAAAATAAAATGTTGACAAAAAATGAGATTTTGACAAAATTTACTATAAAAATAAAATTTTGACTAATTTAGTATAAAAACAAAATTTGACAAAATTTTCTTAAAAAGAAAATGTTGACAAAATTTTCTATAGAAATAAAAGTTTGATAAAATTTTCTATAGAAATAAAATTTGGACAACATTTTCTGTAGAAATAAAATTCTGACAAAATTTTCTATAAAAATAAAATGTTGACAAAAGTAGAATGAGATTTTGACAACATTTTCTTTAGAAATAAAATATTTGAGAAAATTTTCTATAGAAATAACATTTTGGCTAAATTTTCTTTAAAAATAAAATTTTGACAAAATTTCCTATAAAAATAAAATGTTGAAAAAAAAATGCAATTTTGACCAAATTTACTATAAAAATAAAATGCTGACAAAATTTTCTATAAAAATAAAAATTTGACCAAATTTTCTATAGAAATAAAATTTTGAAAAAAATTTCTATAGAAATAAATTTTTGACAAAATTTTCTGTAGAAATAAAATTTTGACAAAATTTTCTATAGAAATAAAATTTTGACAAAATTGTCTATAGAAATAAAATTTTGAAAAAATTTTCTATAAAAATAAAATGTTGACATAAGTAGAATGAAGGAGCCACCGTGGTGTAATGGTTAGCATGCCCGCCTTGCATACACAAGGTCGTGGGTTCGATTCCTGCTTCGACCGAACACCAAAAAGTTTTTCAGCGGTGGATTATCCCACCTCAGTAATACTGGTAACATTTCTGAGGGTTTCAAAACTTCTCTAAGTGGTTTCACTGCAATGTGGAACGCCGTTCGGACTCGGCTATAAAAAGGAGGTCCCTTGTCATTGAGCTTAACATGGAATCGGACAGCACTCAATGATAAGAGAGAAGTTCACCAATGTGGTATCACAATGGACTGAATAGTCTAAGTGAGCCTGATACGTCGGGCTGCCACCTAACCTAACCTAACCTAAGTAGAATGAGATTTTGACAACATTTTCTTTAGAAATAAAATATTTGCGAACATTTTCTGTAGAAATAAAATTTTGGCTAAATTTTCTTTAAAAATAAAATTTTGACAAAATTTTTTATAAAAATAAAATATTGACAAAAAAATGAGATTGTGACAAAATTTTGACTAAATTGACTATAAAAATAAAATGTTGACAAAATTTTCTATAAAAATAAAAATTTGACCAAATTTTCTACAGAAATAAAACTTTGAAAAAAAAATTCTATAGAAATAAAATTTTGACAAAATTTTCTATATAAATAAAATGTTGGCAAAATTTTCTAGAGAAATGAAATTTTGACAAAATTTTCTATAGAAATAAAATTTTGACAAAATTTTCTATAGAAATAAAATTATGACAAAATTTTCTATATAAATAAAATGTTGGCAAAATTTTCTATAGTAATAAAATTTTGACAAAATTTTCTATAGAAATAAATTTTTGATAAAATTTTCTATAGAAATAAAATTTTGACAAAATTTTCTATAGAAATAAAATTTAATAAAAATTTTCTATAGTAGTACAGTTTTAACAAAATTTTCTAGAAATAAAATAGAAATAAAATTTTGACAAAATTTTCCATAGAAATAAAATTTGTACAAAATTTACTATAAAAATAAAATTATGACTAAATTTTCTATAAAAATAAAATTTTGACAAAATTTTCTAAAAAAAAAATGTTGAGAAAATTTTCTATAAAAATAAAATTTTTACAAAATTTTTTATAAAATAAAATTTTGACCAAAATTAAAAAAAAAAATTGACAAAATTTTTACTGGCCCTACTTTGTTAAAATTTTGGAAAAAATAAATTTTAAGGGCCGCTATTACACACAAAAATATTTTGTTTTGATTCAATCACGAAATTAATTGATCCAATTAATTTTTAATTGAAATGTCTTCAATCACAGAAATGATAGCATCAATTAAAAAATTAATTGACAGTCAATTAAAAAATTAATTGATCCAATTAAAAAATTAATTGATACTGTTAATTTGTGTGATTGATTTTTATTTTAATATCAAAAATTGTTGAATCAATTAAATTTTTAATTGAATAATTTTTAAAACTCAATCAAGATTTTAATTGGAAAAATTTTCGTGAAATTTTTTTCTGTGTAGAGAATATATCTAGAATGTCAAAATTACCATTTTTTCATCGGCTGGACAAAATTATCCACTAGTGCTCCTAATTAAATAATCCCCACTATATTACACACTAGAATAATTCCTGGCACAAGTGTCTCCCTTAATATTCTTAGACTTCGAATGAAAAAAGGCACAAAACAAAGAGAAAAAACATCGGTTATGGCACATGAAGACTTGGCCATAACCTTCACGATTGCCTAATGCTTAATTTAAGACCCTTTGGGGATCCTTTTTCGCCAAGCAAGCATTGGTGGCCACAAGGCTGCTTGGGGACACTTCCATGCTTCTGATGGTGTTGGGTGTCTGGTATGTGTGTGTAAACACGAGTCGCGCGCCATTACTCAAGTTTTCCCATTTTGGATTCACGCTGTTCATTTGTTCTTATTCCTGGTGGTTTCTTTAGTTCAGTTCCATGGTTGGCTGTTTGATTCGTCGTTTTGATTTTCGAGTTTTTTTTCGCTTGTTTTATTTTTGTATTCTTTGTGGTTTCTTAAGTATTTTAGTTAAATTAAAAAAATCTGTGAACCTTGTAGTTATCACTGCTATGATCGTAGTCAAACAAAAAAAAAATTGTTTTCTTAGTCAACAGCCAGTCCAAAAGAGTTCATTTTAGTTTGTTATGGCCAACAGCCGGTCTGGCTGTTGGCTAATATCTGCTGTTGAATGCATTTTCATTTCTCAGTTTTGTTTGTTGTCGTCATGATGTTTATGTTGGCTTCAGAATACTGCTATTGGCACAGTGTTTTCGAAGTAGAATATAAAGGCGATTTCGTTTCGCAAAAAATATATTGTTTGGGGTTACACTCACGGTTGCCACTTGAGCCGAAAATAATCTAGCAAAATTTGGAGAAAATTTTACCAAAAAGCTACCAAACAAACACTGAAACATATTTATAGTCAATTTCCATCATCTCCTTGTCCAATAAGCTCGAATAAATATTGTAATAACTTGTAGTTTAAACATTTAGACATTAAATCAGCCTGTCATGATATCAGGCTATTATTCAAACAAAAATATTCTTATTTTGCAATATTTTATTTCTATAGAAGTTTTTGTCAAAATTTTTATGTCCATAAAAAATTTTATCAAAATTTTATTTTTATAGAAAATTTTGTCAACATTTTATTTTTATAGAAAATTTTTCAAAAAAATTTTTCTATAGAAATTTTTGTTAAAATTTTATTTCTATAGACAATTTTGTAAAAATAGTATTTCTATAGACAATTTTGTTAAAATTTTATTTATGTAGAAAATTTTTGTTAAAATTTTATTTATATAGAAAATTTTGTCAAAATTTTATTTCTATAGAAAATACCATATACTAATACGACGTACCAAATTTCTACCGGATCGGATGATAGTTACTTCTCCAAAAGGCTCCGGAAGTGAAATCTGGGGATCGGTTTATATGGGGGCTATATATATATTTATGGGCCGACATGAACCAATTTTTGCATGGTTGTTAGAGACCCTATACTAACATCAAGTACCAAATTTCCACCGGATCGGATCAAATTTTCTCCTCCAAGAGGCTCCGGAGGTCAAATCTGGGGATCGGTTTTTATGGGGGCTGTGCTTAAACGTGGTCCGATATGACCCATTTGCAATACCGTCCGAATTACATCAATAACAACTACTTGTGACAAGTTTCAAGTAGATAGCTTGTTTCGTTCGGAAGTTAGCATGATTTCCCCAGACGGACGGCCATAGCTAGCTCCACTCATAATTTCACCACGACCCAGAATATATGTACTTTATAGGGTCTTAGAGCAATATTTCGATGTGTTACAAACTGAATGACAAAGTTAATATACCCCCCATCCTGTGGCAGGTATATTAATAAGATTTTCATTTTCAAGCAAATTGTATAAAAACTACGGTTTCTAGTAGAAGTAAAATCGGGAGATCGGTCTATATGGGGGCTATATCAAAACATGGTCTGATACTCACCATTTTTGGAAAACCTCCTTATGGTCCTAAAATACCTCTAGATGTCCAATTTCATGCTAATATGAAAAAAACTATGGATTTTAGAAGCTCAAGATATAAAATCGGGAGATCGGCCTATATCATATGCTGCAAGTAGAGGATGCTGATGAGGAATGTGGTAATTCCGAAACATGCGTCCATCCAACCACCTTGCAGTCTATAGGGCTTTGCCCAAATAAATTTGACAAACATTCTTTTTCTCTGTTAGTTAAGCTACACTTGTAGTTTAGTCAATGCATGGTTTTAAGCTCAAATCAAAAACAACAAAATTTTGTTTCTATAGAGAATTTTATAACAATCTTATTTCTGTAGAAAATTTTGTCTAAATTTTATTTCTATAGAAAATTTTATACATTTTTTTATGGAGAATTATATGGAAGATTTTATTTCTATAGAAAATTTTGTGAATTTTTTTTTCAACAGAAAATTGTTGCAAAATTTTAATTGAAACAACAGTTTTTTATTTTATTTTTATAGACAATTTTGTCAAAATTTTATTTCTATAGAAAATTTTGTCAAAATTTTATTTCTATGGAAAATTTTGTTTCTATAGCTTATTTTATTAAAATTTTATTTCTGTAGAAAATTTTGTCAAAATTTTATTTCTATAGCAAATTTTGTCAAAATTTTATTTCTATAGTTTATTTTATAAAAATTTTATTTCTGTAGAAAATTTTGTCAATTTTTTTTTCTGTAGAAAAAATTTTATTTTTATATAAAATTTTGCAAAAAAATTTATTTCTTTGGAAATTTTTTTCAAAATTTTTCTTTTTATAAAAAATTGTATCACAATTTTATTTCTATAGAAAGTTTTGTCAAAATTTTATTTCTGTGGAAAATTTTGTCAAAATTTTATTTCTATAGAAAATTTTGTCAAAATTTTATTTCTGTGGAAAATTTTGTCAAAATTTTATTTCTATAGAAAATTTTGTCAAAATTTTATTTTTATAGAAACTTTTGTCAAAATTTTATTTCTGTGGAAAATTTTGTCAAAATTTTACTTCTATAGAAAATTTTGTCAAATTTTTTTTTTATAGAAAATTTTTGTCAAAATTTTATTTCTATAGAAAATTTTATTATTATAGAAAATTTAGTCAAAATTTTATTTCTCTGGAAAATTTTGTTAAAATTTTATTTCTATAGAAAATTTTGTCAAAATTTTATTTCTACAGAAATTTTTTTTTCTATAGGAAATTTTGTCAAAATTTTATTTCTGTAGAAAATGTTGTCAACATTTTATTTCTGTAGAAAATTTTCTCAAAATTTTATTATTATAGAATTTTTTTTTTTAATTTTATTGCAATAGGAAATTTTGTCAAAATTTTATTTGTATAGAAATTTTTTTTTTTAATTTTATTTATATTTATCAAAATTTTATTTCTCTGGAAAATTTTGTCAAAATTGTATTTCTATAGAAAATTTTGTCAAAGTTTTATTTTTATGGAAAATTTTTGTTAAATCTTTTTTTTCTATAGAAAATTTTGTCAAAATATTATTTCTATGGAAACTTTTGTCAAAATTTTATTTCTATTAAAAGTTGTGTTAAAATGTTATTGTAATAGAAAATTTTGTCAAAATTTTATTTATATAGAAATATTTGGCTAAAATTTTATGTCTATAGAAAATTTTATAAACATTTTATTTTTGTAGAAAATTTTGTCAAAGTTTTATTTAAAAAAAAAATTAGTAAAAATTTTATTTCTATAGAGAATTTTGTGAAAAATTTATTTCAACAGAAAATATTATTTTTATAGAAAATTATGTCAAAATTTTATTTTTGTAGAAAAGTTTGTCAAAATTTTATTATTATAGAAAATTTTGTCAAAATTTTATTCCTATTCCTGTCGAAAATTTTATTTCTTTGGAAAATTTTTGTCAAATTTTTTTTATAGAAAATTTTGTCAAAATTTTATTTTTGTAGAAAATTTTGTCACAATTTTATTTCTATAGAAAATTTTGTCAAAATTTTGTTTCTGTGGAAAATTTTGTCAAAATTTTATTTCTGTGGAAAATTTTGTCAAAATTTTATTTCTATAGAAAATTTTGTCAAAATTTTATTTTTATAGAAAATTTTGTCAAAATTTTATTTCTATAGAAAATTTTGTCAAAATTTTATTTCTATAGAAAATTTTTGTCAAATTTTTTTTTCTATAGACAATTTTGTCAAAATTTTATTATTATAGAAAATTTAGTCAAAATTTTATTTCTCTGGAAAATTTTGTTAAAATTTTATTTCTGCAGAAAATTATGTCAAAATTTTATTTCTGTGGAAAATTTTATCAAAATTTTATTATAGAAAATTTTGTTAAAATTTGATTGCAATAGAAAATTTTGTCAAAATTTTATTTATATAGAAAATTATTTTAAAATTTTTTTATATAGAAAATTTTGTCAAAATTTTATTTCTATGGAAAATTTTGTCAAAATTTTATTTCTGTGGAAAATTATTGAATTTTTTTATAGAAAATTTTGTCAAAATTTTATTTCGGTAGAAAATTTTGTCAAAAATTTATTTCTAAAGAAAATTTTGTCAAAATTTGATTATTGTAGAAAATGTAGTCGAAATTTTATTTCTCTGGAATATTTTGTTAAAATTGTATTTCTATAGAAAATTTTGTCAAAATTTTATTTCTATAGAAAATTTTTGTTAAATTTTTTTTCTATAGAAAATTTTGTCAAATTTTATTTTTACGGAAAATTTTTGTTAAATTTTTTTTTATAGAAAATTTTGTCAAAATTTTATTTCGGTAGAAAATTTTGTCAAAATTTTATTAGTATAGAAAATTTTGTCAAAATTTTATTTATACAGAAAAGTTTGTTAAAATTTTATTTATATAGAATATTTTGTCAAATTTTTATTTCTAAGGAAAATGTTGTCAAAATTTGATTATTATAGAAAATTTAGTCAAAATTTTATTTCTCTGGAATATTTTGTTAAAATTTTATTTCTATAGAAAATTTTGTCAAATTTTATTTTTATGGAAAATTTTGTCAAAATTTTATTTTTATAGAAAATTTTGTTAAAGATTTATTTATATAGATATTTTGTCAAAATTTTATTTCTATGGAAAATTTTGTCAAAATTTTATTTCTATGGAAAATTTTGTCAAAATTTTATTTCTATGGAAACTTTTGTCAAAATTTTATTTCTATTAAAAGTTGTGTTAAAATTTTAACACAATTTTAATTTTAATTTTAAATTTGGGAGCCACCGTGGTGCAATGGTTAGCATGCCCGCCTTGCATACACAAAGTCGTGGGTTCGATTCCTGCTTCGACCGAACACCAAAAAGTTTTTCAGCGGTGGATTATCCCACCTCAGTAATGCTGGTGACATTTCTGATGGTTTCAAAACTTCTCTAAGTGGTTTCACTGCAATGTGGAACGCCGTGCGGACTCGGGTATAAACAGGAGGTCTCTTATCATTGAGCTTAACATGGAATCGGGCAGCACTCAGTGATAAGAGAGAAGTTCACCAATATGGTATCACAATGGACTGAATAGTCTAAGTGAGCCTGATACATTGGGCTGCCACCTAACCTAACCTGTGTTAAAATTTTATTGTAATAGAAAATTTTGTCAAAATTTTATTTATATAGAAATATTTTGCTAAAATTTTATGTCTATAGAAAATTTTATGAAAATTTTATTTTTATAGAAAATTTTGTCAAAATTTTGTTTGAATAGAAAATTTTGTCAAAATTTTATTTGAATAGAAAAATTTTATTTCTATAGAAAATTTTGTCAAAATTTTATTTCTCTGGAAAATTTTGTCAAAATTTTATTTCTCTAGAAAATTTTGTCAAAATTTTATTTTTATAGAAAATTTTGTCAAAATTTTATTTCTGTGGAAAATTTTGTCAAAATTTTATTTCTATTAAAAGTTGTGTTAAAATGTTATTGTAATAGAAAATTTTGTCAAAATTTTATTTATGTAGAAATAGTTTGCTAAAATTTTATGTCTATAGAAAATTTAATGAAAATTTTATTTTTATAGAAAATTTTGTCAATGTTTTATTTCGATAGAAAATTTTGTCAAAAATTTATTTCTGTGGAAAATTTGGTCTTAACTTTATTTTTAAAGAAAATTTTATTTTTATAGAAAATTTGTGTTAAAATTTTATTTTTATAGAAAATTTTGTCAAAATTTTATTTTTATAGAAAATTTGTCAAAATTTTATTTTTATAGAAAATTTTGTCAAAATTTTATTTTTATAGAAAATTTTGTCAAAATTTTATTTTTATAGAAAATTTTGTCAAAATTTTATTTATATAAAAAATAAACTATAGGTTGGGTTATCTTTAATATCACTTAATTATCTTTTTCAATGTAGTTAACAATTTTGAAATTTAGCTTGAACTCGCATTCCATTACATTCCTCCCCATAGACACTGTGACTGTTGCTGCATTTGTAGCGTTGACATAAACTAAGCCACAGTGCAAAATATTCTATCCACTGTTCACTGTGAAAATATTCTCGGATGCTGTTGTTGGCAGCAACAGAAAATGATGTCTGCAAATCTGAAAGTTGTTGGTGCTGAAGTTTTTTTGTAGCTGCTGCTGCAGATGCAGCTGTTTGCTGCACTGATTAAATCATTAAATATTCTGATTGTGTAGCACAATAATGAAATGTTTTAGCGCTTGTCTGATGGTGAATTATTCATGGAATGAATGCAAAAACCTCAAAAAGACACCACGAAAAAAACAAAAAAACGAAATCACAAGCCAAACAAATAAACAAGAATCCATGAAGCAGAACCAAATGACTCTGAACAAAAAGATATCAAGCCAACAGTCAAGAGCCAATAATTGCCAATTGGAAATGAAATCATTTGCAGTTCTTCAGACCAAGATAGTTGAGATACCAAGAAAGTGAAATTTTCATAAAGTGCACGAAAATTCTTAGGAAAGTTGTGACAGCAAAGCAAAAATGGTTTGCATGAACAAAGCCACTGCCAGAGGATTATGGTTTAAGTACGAGTATATGCTAAATTATCCTATTGTGATTCAAGGACCTTACACTGATGACTGACCATTCCACAATTTAGCAAACGTTTTTTTATAATTTCCAAAATATTCTGGGAAAGCAAATTTTTTATTTTGTCTGCAAATGACAGAGCCACTTGAAAGAGCCAGATTTCGTTTTTTCATTTTCTCGTTTTTTTGGCGGTATCAAAATAAACAATCTTTTTGTTATTAGCTCAAGCGGAAAAATATCCACGAGCGAATTACAGAAATCCGTGTTTATGACAACCACTTGACATAGTCAGATACTTCAAAGGGGACAGATACTTCAAACGATTAGTTCTTCTGGATCATAATTAAATAGGGATTTGTTTTCTTTCATCATGAATGTCATACTAGATATAAAAGGGAATATTCGTAAGTCAGATTATCTGCCGATGGTTTTTGTAGAACTAAGCGTAAGGATTTACACCGAAAATTGTTGAAATCGGATTTTTTTTAAACCCAGAAAAAAATGAACCCCCGATGAAAAGAAAATTTAGGTTTATATTAGAAAATTTTAACTAAAATATTTTAGTAATTGCAATATTATACCAATATGTTGAAAATTTTTGAAGAAATTTTTTTCTGTTGTTTTTGGAAGAGAAAATATGAGAAACCAAGCAACAAATTTTGGAAGTTCTTCTCAAGGCGCAACTTTAAAAGAACTTCCAAAAATGCCCTCCCAAAGATTTTCTTTGTTCTAACGGCACAGGAAGTTCTTTTGAGTCAATTTTTTTATAACTCGCTTTTTTCATATTTTTAATGGGAAATTTATTTTGTTTTGTTTCAAATAGGTTAAAAACAGATTAAGAATTAACAAGTATAACAGGTTGGCTGATAAGTCCCCGGTCTGACACATAGATGGCGTCGTTAATACTAAATGTATATTATTTTTATATAGTACCAACCTTCAAATGATTCGTGTCAAAATTTGACGTCTGTAAGACAATTAGTTTGTGAGATAGAGCGTCTTTTGTGAAACAACTTTTGTTATTGTGAAAAAAAAAATGAAAAACAAGTGTATACGGCCGTAAGTTCGGCCGGGCCGAAGCTTATGTACCCTCCTCCATGGATTGCGTAGAAACTTCTACTGAAGACTGTCATCCACAATCGAATTACTTGGGTTGTGGTAACACTTGCCGATGGCAAGGTATCTTAAAACTTCCTAACACCGTAATATATACCACATAGTCCATACGTGGTATATATTAAACTAAAAAAAAGGCCGATTAAATACGTATATAATTAAGTTTGACAAAATTTTCTATAGAAATAAAATTTTGACAAAAGTTTCTATAGAAATAAAATTTTGACAAAATAAATTTTTGACAACATTTTCTGTAGAAGTAAAATTTTGACAAAATTCTCTATAGAAATAAAATTTTAACAAAATTTTCTATAGAAATAAAATTTTGGTAGATTATTTTTGGCTCGAGTGGCAACCATGATTATGAACCGATATGAACCAATTTTTGTGTGATTGGGGCTATATATATCGGATCGGATGAAATATGCTTCTCTTAGAGGATCCGCAAACCAAATCTGGGGATCGGTTTATATGGGGGCTATATATAATTATGGACCGATATGGACCAATTTTTTCATGGTTGTTAGATACCATATACTAACACCACGTGGCAAATTTCAACCGGATCGGATGAATTTTGCTCCTCCAAGAGTCTCCGGAGGTCAAATCTGGGGATCGGTTTATATGGGGGCTATATATGATTATGGACCGATATGGACCAATTTTTGCATGGTTGTTAGAGACCATATACTAACACCATGTACCAAATTTCAGCCGGATCGGATGAAATTTGCTTCTCTTAGAGGCCTCGTAAGCCAAATCGGAGGATCGGTTTATATGGGGGCTATATATAATTATAAACCGATGTGGACCAATTTTTGCATGGTTGTTAGAGACCATATACTAACACCATGTACCAAATTTCAGCCGGATCGGATGAAATTTGCTTCTCTTAGAGGCCTCGTAAGCCAAATCGGAGGATCGGTTTATATGGGGGCTATATATAATTATAAACCGATGTGGACCAATTTTTGCATGGTTGTTAGAGACCATATACTAACACCATGTACCAAATTTCAGCCAGATCGGATGAAATTTGCTTCTCTTAGAGGCCTCGCTATACGTAAAAGTGGACCGATATGGCCCATTTGCAATACCATCCGACCTACATCAATAACAACTACTTGTGCCAAGTTTCAAGTCGATAGCTTGTTTCGTTCGGAAGTTAGCATGATTTCAACAGACGGACGGACGGACATGTTCAGACCGACTCAGAATTTCACCTCGACCCAGAATATATATACTTTATGGGGTCTTAGAGCAATATTTCGATGTGTTACAAACGGAATGACAAAGTTAATATACCCCCATCCTATGGTGGAGGGTATAAAAAGGAATTTCGTGTTTTGATAAAATACTGTTTTCGGAAGGGGAAAAATACGGTGGAAGCAAAAACTTGGCTTGATAATGAGTTTCCGGACTCTGCCCCAGGGAAATCAACAATAATTGATTGGTATGCAAAATTCAAGCGTGGTGAAATGAGCACGGAGGACGGTGAACGCAGTGGACGCCCTAAAGAGGTGATTACCGACGAAAGCATCAAAAAATCCACAAAATGATTTTGAATGACCGTAAAATGAAGTTGATCTAGATAGCAGAGGCCTTAAAGATATCAAAGGAACAAGTTGATCATATCATTCATCAATATTTGAATATGCGGAAGCTCTGTGCAAAATGGGTGCCGCGCGAAAAAAAAAGAACAACGTGTTGATGATTCTGCGCGGTGTTTGCAGTTGTTAACTCGTAATACACCCGAGTTTTTCCGTCGATATGTGACAATGGATGAAACATGGCTCCATTACTACACTCCTGAGTCCAATCGACAGTCGGCTGAGTGGACAGCCACCGGTGAACCGTCTCCGAAGCGTGGAAAGACTCAAAAGTCCGCTGGCAAAGTAATGGCCTCTGTTTTTTGGGATGCACATGGAATAATTTTTATCGATTATCTTGAGAAGGATGAAACCATCAACAGTCACTATTTATGGCATTATTGGAGCGTTTGAAGGTCAAAATTGCGTCAAAACGGCCCCATATGAAGAAGAAAAAAGTGTTGTTCCACCAAGACAACGCACCGTGCCACAAGTCATTGAGAGCGATGGCAAAAATTCATGAATTGGGCTTCGAATTGCTTCCCCACACACCGTATTCTCCAGATCTGGCCCCCAGCGACTTTTTCTTGTTCTCAGACCTCAAAAGGACGCTCACAGGGAAAAAATTTGGCTGCAATGAAGAGGTGATCGCCGAAACTGAGGCCTATTTTGAGGCAAAAACCGAAGGAGTACTACCAAAATGGTATCAAAAAATTGGAAGGTCGTTATAATCGTTGTATCGCTCTTGAAGGAAAAAATGTGTTTTTCTTTGTTAGACCGGGGACTTATCAGCCAACCTGTTAGGAGTTAAATCGGAAGTTCGGTGTAATGGGGTCTATACCAAAACATGGAAAGATACACACAGTATTGAGCACATTTAATTGTAGTTCTAGAATCTGGACCCCAAATCGAAGGGCCGGTTTATAAGTGGGCTATATCAAAAACTGTACCGATACTCAATATATTCGGCACACCCCTTTATGGTCCTAGAATACCTCTAGATTTCCAATTTCAGGCAAATTGGATAAAAACTACGGATTCTAGAAGCCCAAGAAGTAAAATCGGGAGATCGGTCTATATGGGGGCTTTATCAACACATGGACCGATACTCACCATTTCTGACACACCTCCTTATGGTCCTAGAATACCTCTAGATTTCCGATTTGAGGCAAATTGGGTAAAAATTACGGATTCTAGAAGGCCAAGAAATAAAATCTGGAGATCGGTCTATATGGGGGCTATATCAAAACATGGACCGATGCTCACCATTTTCGACACACGCCTTTATGGTCCTATAATACCTCTAGATTTGAAATTTCAGGAAAATTGGATAAAACCTACGGATTCTAGAAGCCCAAGAAATAAATCTGGAGATCGGTCTATATGGGGGCTATATCAAAACATGGTCCGATAATCACCATTTTCGGCGCATCTCTTTATTTTCCTAGAATACCTTTAGATTTCCAATTTGAGGTCAATTGGATAAAAACTACGGATTCTAGAAGCCCAAGAAGTAAAATCGGGAGATCGGTCTATGTTATATGGTGGCTATACCAAAACATGGACCGGTACTCACCATTTTCGACACACGCCTTTATGGTCCTAGAATACCTCTAGATTTGAAATTTCAGGAAAATTGGATAAAACCTACGGATTCTAGAAGCCCAAGAAATAAAATCGGTAGATCGGTCTATATGGGGGCTGTATCAAAACATGGACCGGTACTCACCATTTTCGACACACGTCTTTAGGGTCCTAGAGTACCTTTAGAGTTTCTATTTCAGGCAAATCGGATAGAAAATACACTTTCTAGACGCCCAAGAAGCAAAATCGGGAATCTGTCCATATGGCGGCTATACCAAAACATGGACCAATAGGCATCATTTTCGATATAGCCCATCTTCGAACTTGACCTGCCTGCAAACAAAAGACGAATCTTTGGAAATTTTCAGGACGATAGCGCCATTATTGAAGGCTGTAGTGTGATTTCAACAGACAGACAGACGAACGTACGGACAGACAGACATGCTTATATCGTCTTAGAATTTCTCCCTGTACAAGAATATATATACTTTATATAGTCGGAAATCGGTATTTCGATGTGTTACAAACGGAATGACAAACTTATTATACCCCCGTCACCATTCTATGGTGGTGGGTATAATAAAATGGTAGAAATTATTTAAATTTAGCCAAAAAAATATGCCTGCCTAGATAAATTGCGAATATTTGAAAGTATTTGATGACAAACGTTCCACATAAGCGTTGTAACGCATTAAAAATCATAAACAATTTTAAAAATTATTTATTTGTCAAAATATCACAAAATTTCTTAATTCACATCCAAAACACTGAATTCACCTCACACCTTAACGGTTGGCTGAGAAGTCCCCGGTCTAACAAAGAAAAACACATTTTTTGGCCAAAATTCGTTTTTATTATTCAACATAGTTCGCTTCAAGAGCGATAAACGATTAAACAACCTTCCAATTTTTTGATACCATGTTGGCTAGTACTCCTTCGGTTTTGCCTCAAAATAGGCCTCAGTTTCGGCGATCACCTCTTCATTGCAGCCAAATTTTTTCCCTGCGAGCATCCTTTTGAGGTCTGTGAACAAGAAAAAGTCGCTGGGGGCCAGATCTGGAGAATACGGTGTGTGGGTTAGCAATTCGAAGCCCAATTCATGAATTTTTGCCATCGCTCTCAATGACTTGTGGCACAGTGCGTTGTCTTGGTGGAACAACACTTTTTTCTTCTTCATATGGGGCCGTTTTGCCGCTATTTCGACCTTCAAATGCTCCAATAACGCCATATAATAGTCACTGTTGATGGCTTTTCCCTTCTCAAGATAAAAAATTATTCCATGCTCATCCCAAGAAAACAGAGGCAATTACTTTGCCAACGGACTTTTGAGTTTTTCTACGCTTCGGAAACGGTTCACCGGTCGCTGTCCACTCAGCCGACTGTCGATTGGACTCTGGAGTGTAGTGATGGAGCCATGCTTCATCCATTGTCACATATCGACGGAAAAACTCGGGTGTATTACGAGTTAACAGCTGCAAACACCGCTCCGAATCATCAACACGTTATTGTTTTTGGTCAAATGTGAGCTCGCTCGGCACCCATTTTGCACAGAGCTTCCGCATATCCAAATATTGATGAATGATATGACCAACAAGTTCCTTTGATATCTTTAAGACCTCTGCTATCTCGATCAACTTCATTTTACGGTCATTCAAAATCATTTTGTGGATGTTTTTAATGTTTTCGTCGGTAACCACCTCTTTCGGGCATCCACTGCGTTCACCGTCCTCCGTGCTCATTTCACCACGCTTGAATTTTGCATACCAATCAATTTTTGTTGATTTCCCTGGGGCAGGGTCCGGAAACTCATTATCACGCCAAGTTTTTGCTTCCACCGTATTTTTCCCCTTCAGAAAACAGTATTTTATCAAAACACGAAATTCCTTTTTTCCATTTTTTTTCACAATAACAAAAGTTGCTTCACAAAAGACGCTCTCTCACAAACTAATTGACTTACAGACGTCAAATTTTGATACTAATCATTTGAAGGTTGGTACTATATAAAACTAATATGCATTTAATACTAGCGACACCATCTATGTGTCAGACCGGGGACTTAGCAGCCAACCTGTTAAATAGCATATTAAATGTATTCTCTGTGGAAACTATCGGGTCAATTGGAGGAAATTCCCATTGAGAATGGGTCTAAAATATGAAACATTCTACCATATTTCCCCTACTCTGGCGTACATATATATGGGAGCTATGTCTCAATCTAACCCGATTTCGACGAAATAAAATGCACATAAAATAAGTGCTATAGAAGATTACATTTGGCCAACTTTGAGTACTATCAATTGATAAATAAGGGTTTTATAACCAAATTTAGAAAAATCGGGCGGTACATATATATGGGACCTTTAGCTAAATCTGAACCGATTTCGATGTTTTTTGTACCTATAGTTAGTGCTATAGAATATTACATTTATTACATTTTGAGTCGGTTGATAAATAAGGGGTTTATGGCCAAATTTAGAAAAATCGGGCGGTAAATATATATGGAACCTATAGCTAAATCAGAACCGATTTCGATGATTTTTTGCACATATAGTTAGTGCTATAGAAGATTACATTTAGCCAATTTTGAGTAAGATCGGTTGATAAATAAGGGTTTTATGACATAATTTGGCAAAATCGGGCGATACATATATATGGGAGCTATATCTAAATCTGAACCAATTTCGATGAAGGGTGATACAGAAGATTATTGTGTACTATATTTGACGACGATCGTTTAGTAAAAAAGTGCAACGTGACTCCATTTGTCGAAATCGGGCGATACATATATATGGGAGCTATATCTAAATTTGATCCGATTTCTTCCAAATTCAATAGCGTTCGACCTTGTGCCCAAAAATCTCCCTGTACCAAATTTCATCAAAATCGGTTAATAATTGCGACCGGAATCCTGTGAACAACAAATACATGGACAGACGGACGGACGGACGGCCACCAAGCGCTAGATCGACTCAGGAGTCGATCGGTATATATTTTATGGGGTCTAAAATCAATATTTCTGCTAGGCACCACTATGTGGTTTAGGGTATAAAAATACGATACAGATCTCATTTATAGAATTTTCGTTCTCTTATTGTGATATATTAATAGGGCTATTCACGTACAAACAAATACCAAATTTAAAAATTAACAAGTAAGGAAAGTCTAAAGTCGGGCGGGGCCGACTATATTATACCCTGCACCACTTTGTAGATCTAAATTTTCGTTACCATATCACATCCGTCAAATGTGTTGGGTGATATATACAAGGATTTGTCCCAAATACATACATTTAAATATCATTCGATTTGGACAGAATTTGATAGACTTTTACAAAATCTATAGACTCAAAATTTAAGTTGGCTAATGCACTAGGGTGGAACACAATTTTAGTAAAAAAATATGGGAAACATTTAAATCTGAAGCAATTTTAAGGAAACTTCGCAAAAGTTTATTTATGATTTATCGCTGGATATATATGTATTACAAGTTTAGGAAAATTAGAGTCAGTTTTACAACTTTTCGACTAAACAGTGGCAATTTTACAAGGAAAATGTTGGTATTTTGACCATTTTTGTCGAAATCAGAAGAACATATATATGGGAGCTATATCTAAATCTGAACCGATTTCAACCAAATTTGGCAGACATAGCTACAATGTTAATTCTACTCCATGTGCAAAATTTCAACTAAATCGGAGCAAAACATTGGCCTCTGTGGTCATATGAGTGTAAATCGGGCGAAAGCTATATATGGGAGCTATATATAAATCTGAACCGATTTCAATCAAATTTGGCACGCATAGCTAGAATGCTAAATCTACTTCCTGTGCAAAATTTCAACCAAATTGGGCCAAAACTCGGGCTTCTGGGGTCATATAAGTCCATATCGGGCGAAAAATATATATGGAAGCTATATCTAAATCTGAACCGATTTCAATCAAATTCGGCACACATGACTATACTACCAATTGTACTCCTTGTGCAAAATTTCAAGCTAATCGGGATAAAAGTCTGGCTTCTGGGTCCATATAAGTGCATATCGGGCGAAAGATATATATGGGAGCTATATCTAAATCTGAATCGACTTCAACCAAATTTGGCATACATAGCTACAATGCTAAATCTACTCCCTGTGCAAAATTTCAACCAAATTGGGTCAAAACTCTAGCTTTTAGGACCATATTAGTCCATATCGGGCGAAAGATATATATGGGAGCTATATCTAAATCTGAACCGATTACAATCAAATTTTGCACACTTGACTATACTACCAACTGTACTCCTAGTGCAAAATTTCAACCAAATTCGGCCAAAAATCTGGCTTCTGGGGCCATATAAGTCCATATCGGGCGGAAGATATATATGGGAGCTATATCTAAATCTGAACCGATTTCAATCAAATTTTGCACAATTGACTATACGACTAAGTGTTATGTTAATACAATATTTCAAGCAACTCGGTATAAAACTCTGGCTGCTGGGTCCATATTAGTGCATATCGGGCGAAAGATATATATGGGAGCTATATCTAAATCTGAACCGATTTCAATAAAATTTGGCACACTTGACTATAGTACTAATTGTTCTTCTTGTGCAAAATTTTAAGCAAATTAGGGTAAGACTCTGGCTTCTGGGGCCATATAAGTCCATATCGGGCGAAATATATATATGGGAGCTATATCTAAATCTGAACCGATTTCTTCCAAAATCAATAGGGATCTATTCTGAGCCAAGACACATACTTGTGCCAAATTTGAAGTCGATTGGACTAAAACTGCGACCTAGACTTTGATTACAAAAATGTGTTCACGGACAGACGGACAGACGGACAGACGGACAGACGGACATCGCTATATCGACTCAGGAACCCACCCTGAGCATTTTTGCCAAAGACACCATGTGTCTATCTCGTCTCCTTCTGGGTGTTGCAAACATATGCACTAACTTATAATACCCTGTTCCACAGTGTGGAGCAGGGTATAAAAATTGTAACAGATAAGTAGAAAATGTTTTCTTAATTCCACAAAAAAAAAAAACTTTAAGTCAAAAGGTATAAAATCTTCAAAATAAGTCTCAGCCTATATTTGAATCATTTATATCGTAAAGATTATTTGAAATAAAAACGAATTCTTTAAGTCAAAAATGTTTTTCTTTATTATACCCTCCACCATAGGATGGGGAGTATATTAACTTTGTCATTCCGTTTGTAACACATCGAAATATTGCTCTAAGACCCCATAAAGTATATATATTCTGGGTCGTGGTGAAATTCTGAGTCGATCTAAGCATGTCCGTCCGTCCGCCCGTCCGCCCGTCTGTTGAAATCACGCTAACTTCCGAACGAAACAAGCTATCGACTTGAAACTTGGCACAAGTAGTTGTTATCGATGTAGGTCGGATGGTATTGCAAATGGGCCATATCGGTCCACTTTTACGTATAGCCCTCATATAAACGGACCCCAAAATTTGGCTTACGGAGACTCTAAGAGAAGCAAATTTCATCCGATCCGGCTGAAATCTGGTACATGCTGTCAGCATATGACAGCTGAAATTTGGTACATGGTATTGGTATATGTTTTCTAATGACCATGCAAAAATTGGTCCACATCGGTCCATAATTATATATAGCCCCCATATAAACCGATCACCAGATTTGACCTCCTGAGCCTCTTGGAAGGCCAAAATTCATCTGATTCAGTTGAAATTTGGTACGTGATGTTAATATATGGCCTCAAACATCCACGCAAAAATTGGTCCATATCGGTCCACGTTTACTTATAGCCCCCATATAAACGGACTCCCAAATTTGGCTTGCGGAGAATCTAAGAGAAGCAAATTTCATCCGATCCGGCTGAAATTTGGAACATGGTGTTAGTATGTGGTCTCTAACAACCATGCAAAAATTGGTCCACATCGGTCCATAATTATATATAGCCCCCATATAAACCGATCCCCCGATTTGGCTTGGAGTCCTCTAAGAGAAGCAAATTTCATCCGATCCGGCTGAAATTTGGTACATGGTGTTAGTATATGGTCTCTAATAACCATGCAAAAATTGGTCCACATCGGTCCATAATTATATATAGCCCCCATATAAACCGATCACCAGATTTGACCTCCTGAGCCTCTTGGAAGGCCAAAATTCATCTGATTCAGTTGAAATTTGGTACGTGATGTTAATATATGGCCTCAAACATCCACGCAAAAATTGGTCCATATCGGTCCACTTTTACTTATAGCCCCCATATAAACGGACTCCCAAATTTGGCTTGCGGAGAATCTAAGAGAAGCAAATTTCATCCGATCCGGCTGAAATTTGGTACATGGTGTTAGTATATGGTCTCTAACAAACGTGCAAAAATTGGTCCACATCGGTCCATAATTATATAGCCCCCATATAAACCGATCCCCCGATTTAGCTTGCAGAGCCTCTAAGAGAAACAAATTTCATCCGATCCGGATGAAATTTGGTACATGGTGTTAGTATATGGTCTCTAATAATCATGCAAAAATTGGTTCATATCGGTCCATAATTATATATAGCCCCCATATAAACCGATCACCAGATTTGACCTCCGGAGCCTCTTGGAAGGCCAAAATTCATCTGATTCAGTTGAAATTTGGTACGTGATGTTAATATATGGCCTCAAACACCCTTGCAAAAATTGGTCGATATTGGTCCATAATTATATATACGCCCCATATAAACCATCCCCATATTTGACCCCCGGAGCAACTTGGAAGAGCAAAATTCTTCCCATTCGGTTGAAATTTGGTACGTGATGTTAGTATATGGTATCCAACAACCATGCAGGAATTGATTCCTATCAGTCCATAATTACCCAGCAAAAAAAGAGCTTCCAAAAAAGTAGTTTGGATCCCCAATCTGTGATCCGGCAGTAGTGCAAACTTGGATCATCTCCAATGAATTTTACATGGTCTTGCCATAGGACGGAAGTACTCCTTTTTGGATCCTTTGCATTGCTTTAGAAGTTGTGCCCTGGAAGTTAATTTGAATGAAGAAATTTAAAAAGCGAACAAAAAAATTTTTTTTCAACCAATTTCACTTTTTTTTCATCAATATGTTTTATTACACTATTATTTTCCTATTATCTAATTTTTACAATTTGAAAAACTTTTTCGCTCCAACCAGGGATTGAACCTGGGTTTCCTGGCACCATAACAGAACGCCTTAGCACACTCAGCCACAAACGCCATTGAATATAAAGCGTCGAAAAGTCAATTCAAATGTTTGTGATATGATCGTAATACGACACCAAGGAATAACATTTTAATTGCTTCTCGAGATTTTCTTTATTAGTATGAACGAAAAAATAAGAAACGCTGGTTCAAATCTCAGCAGCGGCAATTTTTTTATCAAATATTTTTCTAAAAAAAATTTTTTATGTCATGCATCGTTTTTATTTTTTATTTTCGGAATATATTTTCATATAAATATGTTTTTTCCACTAAAAATCAACAAAAAAATTAAAAATTCTCGTAATTTGCAAAACCTTCTCTAAAGAACTTCCATGGAAGCGAAAAAGTCAAACGGCACAGGTCAAATCCTAGCGGGGATGAAATTTATTTTTTTATTATGTTTTTACTTTTTTATTAATTTCTATTTTTTTTTAGTTTTTTATTAGTTTTCTATTTTTTTTTTTTTTGTAAAATTTAATTATAGAAAATTTGCACTTAAAATAGCCTGATTGTGTTCTTTCTAATACTTGTCCACAAGGACTGCATCGGAAGTAGAAAAAAATCATTGGCGGATCTCATGATGCGCTTTAGAAGAAATGTTTGTGCACTTGTCCAAAAGGCCTGCATCGGAAGTGGAAAAAATTTATTGGGGTATCCCACGATGCGCTTTAGAAGAAATGTTTTTGGACTTGTCCAAAAGGACTGCATCGGAAGTTGAAAAAACACGATGGGGGATTCTGGGATGGGCTTTAAAAGAAATGCTTGTGGAACAACTTCCAAATTTTTTTGCTGGGTATATATAGCTCCCATATAAACTGATCGCCAGATATGACCTCCGGTGCCTTTTGGAGAAGCAAAATTCATCCGATCTGGTTGAAATTTAGTACGTGATGGTAGTATATGATATTTAACAACCATGCCAAAAGTGGTCCATATCAGTCCATAATCATTTATAGCCCCCATATAAACCGATCCCGAGATTTGGTTTTGGAGCCTCTTGGAGGAGCAAATTTCATCCGAGTGAGTTGGAATTTGTGGATGACAGTCTTCAGTAGAAGTTTCTACGCAATCCATGGTGGAGAGTACATAAGCTTCGGCCTGGCTGAACTTACGGCCGTATATACTTGTTTTTGTTTTTTCATTTCAGACAGGAAAAGGGACAACATGGGGAATATTAGTTCAACCAATTTTTATGAACTGAAATAAATTAAAATCGTTTATAAAAATTTTCATTTGCTTTTTTCTCAGGCTGGAAAAAATTTCATATTTTTTTTTGTCTTATGTGTGGTTTTTCTTATATCCATCGCATACTGTAAAATATATTTGCATTATACATAAATCATAAATTAAAAAAAATAAACTTGCATATATTGCAATTTCTTTTTGTCTCAGGGCCATACCAATGTCCTAATTAAAAATAGGAAATTATTTTTAGTTTTGTCACCTGGTTGAAATCAATTTTTGATGTGTGTGGCCGATGACGATGATTGTGGTGTGGTGGCGATGATGATAACGACGACGATGATGATGATGATGGTTGGCGACGGTGACATTCTTATCGCAATTTGTCAATTCATTTATCAAGTGCGTTCAAGTGATTTGAGGTGAGTATGTATACATGTATGTGTGTGCGTGAGTCTATGTTTCAATATCCACATGCTTTAGTTTTCAATCAAATGTACTCTACTCTACTCACTCTCATGTGTGGTAAGGTAGGTTGGTTGGTTGTTTGGTTGCTTTGGTAGGAGGAGGTTATCTATCAAATTCAATTCAATTTGAAATTGTGTCGTTCGATAATTAATTTTCACAATCGCTGTCTTATCATTTCATTTAAAATCTCCACCTCAAAAATAAATCAAAAAATATAACTAACAGAAAATCTTACGACAAAAAAAGACAACAGCAATAATAACAACATCAAAATACATTTTAAGCAATCAATAGTTACGTCTATTCTTGGAGGATCATTGCCAGAGGTAATCAAAAAAAAAAAAATCCAACAAAAATAGATTAGTCACAATATGAAGGCAAACACAAATGGTAAAATGATTTCGAAATGATTATGTGGTGGAATTAAGTTTTTGTGGCGATATTTAAAAATTCTAATATCCTTGCAATTTGCGTGTAATATTTCCCTTGGGGAAAGGCTTTAGGTTTATGCCACTTGTAAATGTCAAAAAAATCTGCAAAAAATATGTCTTCAATGTAAACGAATAATTTGTTTTTTCGTTCTTCCTACCCTGACAAAATGAATTTGCAATTATTGCTGATACCACCTACCACCTTCATGATGATGTTTTCATTTGGACACGTCCCACTTCGATTACTTACATTGTCTATTGAAGTTTGACACGAATAAGCAATAAATGCCAAATTTGATTTTAGCCAAACCCCATTGTGGAATCAAGCGATTTATCCGCTTAAACACTTGCAATTGCTTATGCGATTGAGAATGGAAGCTTCAGGCATAGTTTCGGTTTTTTTTTGGAGCTTGCTTGAAAGTGAGCAGCAGCAAGGTCAATGGGCTTTATAGAGTTTTCCCATGACGTCGCTATTGTTTTTTTTTTATAGAGGGTGTTTGTTATTTGGATTTGAGTAAATTTGAAAATAAAGATGTTTAATGGTTTGCTTGCTTGCTGCATTCCATGAAGGAATGATAATTGACCTTTTGTTAGCATTGCCAATACGAAAATGGATTATATATCTTTAGTCTCTCAAATTCCAAAATAGACTTTTTGAAAAAATTAACAAAAAAAAAAACAAGTATATACGGCCGTAAGTTCGGCCAGGCCGAAGCAATCCACCATGGATTGCGTAGAAACTTCTACTGAAGACTGTCATCCACAATCGAATTACTTGGGTTGCGGTAACACTTGCCGATGGCAAGGTATCGTAAAACTTTTTAACACTGTCTTCTAAATTGTAAGTTAGTCCATAAGGGGTATATATTAAACAAAAAAAGGCCGATTAAATACGTATATAATTCAGTTTGACAAAATTTTCTATAGAAATAAAATTTTGACAAAATTCTCTATAGAAATAAAAACTTGACAAAATTTTCTATAGAAATACAATGTTGACCAAATTTTCTATAGCAATAAAATTTTGACAAAATTTTCTATAGAAATAAAATGTTGACAAAATTTTCTATAGAAATAAAATGTTGACAAAATTGTCTATAGAACTAAAATGTTGACAAAATTTTCTACAGAAATAAATTTTTTACAAAATTTTCTGTAGAAATAAAATTTTGACAAAATTTTCTATGAAAATAAAATGTTGACAAACATTGCTATAGAAATAAACTTTTTACAAAACTTTCTATAGAAATGAAATTTTGACAAAACTTTCTATAGTAATAAAATTTGACAATTTTTACATGGCTGTTAGAGGCCACATACTAACGAAATGTACCAAATTTCAACCGGATCGGATGAATTTTGCTTCTCCAAGAGGCCCCGGAGATCAAATCTGGGGAACGGTTTATATGGGGGCTATATATAATTATGGACCGATATGGACCAATTTTTGCATGGTTGTTAGAGACCATATAATAACACCAAGTGCCAAATTTCAACTGGGTCGAATGAATTTTGCACCTTCAAAAGGCTCCGGAGATCAAATCTGGAGAACGGTTTATATGGGGGCTATATATAATTATGGACCGATATGGACGAATTTTGGCATGGTTGTTAGAGACAATATACTAACACCACGTACCAAATTTCAATCGGATCGGATGACTTTTGCTCCTCTAAGAGGCTCCGGAGTTCAAATCTTGGGATCGGTTTATATGGGGGCTATAAATAATTATGGGCCGATATGGACCAATTTTTGCATGGTTGTTAGAGACCATATACTAACACCATGTACCAAATTTCAGCCGGATCGGATGAATTTTGGTCTTCCAAGAGGCTCCGGAGGTCAAATATGGTGATCGGTTTATATGGTGGCTATATATAATTATGGACCGATATAGACCAATATTTGCATGGTTGTTAGAGACCATATACTAACACCATGTACCAAATTTCAGCCGGATCGGATGAAATTTGCTTCTCTTAGAGCAATCGCATCATTGGTATAGGTTTTGGAGAACAGTTTGAGCAGAAATGTCTAATAGTAGGAGCTATAGTTTCCCAGCAAAAAAATTTGGAAGTTCTTCCAAAGGCACAACTTTAAAAGCACTTCCAGAAGATGCACTCCCAATGATGTTCTTTATTTTAACTACCAAGAAAGTTCTTTTAATTCAATTTTTTATAACTTGGTTTTTTCATACTTTTAATGGGTAATTTTAACTTTTTTTGTTTCAAATAGGTTAAAAACCGAGTAAGAATTCATAAAATGGTACAAATCATTTATTTTTTGTCGGAAAAAATACTAAATCCATGTTGAAAAAATTGCGAATTTTTGAAAACATTTGATGTCAAACGTTCCACACAAGCGTAAGAATGCATTAAAACTCATAAAAAATTTTTAAAAATTATTTATTTGTGAAATATCACAAAATTTCTTAATTCATATCCCAAAAATTGAATTCGGATCACACCTAAAGAAATAATGCAAATTCAGTGCAACGGCTGTTGAAATGGAGGACTTCCGTCCTATGACAAGCCCATGTTAAATGCATCGCTTCTGTGCAATTTTGCATCACTTCCGGATCCAAAAAGAACATTTGCATTACTTTTTTGGCGACGCTTTTTTTGCTGGGTTATTTTTCACCAAAAGAGTTAGTATGCCAATAATATTGAGTCCATTATTAAAAAAGAGGAAATCGGTCAATTAGTTGTGGGTAATAAATCCAAATTTCTTCAAATAGGGCAATAGATTTATGTAAGAGCTACATGTAAGTCTAAATACGATCAGCATAGGTAAGTAAATAAGAGTATAATGGTCAAATATGACAAAATCGAGCGATGCATATAACATATATGGGACTTATATCTAAATCTGAACCAATTTGCATAATATTTTGCGCGTTGGATTAATACCACAAAAGTTTACCTTGTGCAATATTTGAGTAAGATCAGTTAAGAAATGAGGCCTCTATGGTCAAACATAATGTTATTAAGGGCGAATTTTTCAAAATCGGGCGATACATATATGGGAGCTATGTCTACATCTGAACCGATTTCGATGAAATTTTGCACATACAGTTAGAGCTATAGAAGATTACATTTAGCCAACATTGAGTACGATCGGTTGATAAATAAGGTTTTTACGACCAAATTTGACCAAATCGGGCGATACATATATATGGGAGCTATATCTACATCTGAACCGATTTCGATGAAATTTTGCACATACAGTTAGAGCTATAGAAGATTACATTTAGCCAACATTGAGTACGATCGGTTGACAAATAAGGGTTTTACGACCAAATTTGACCAAATCGGGCGATACATATATATGGGAGCTATATCTAAATCTGAACCGATTTCGATTATTTTTGGCACATATTGTCAGTATCATAAAAGATTAGAGTAAACCAAGTTTGAGTAAGATCGCTTAATAAATAAGGTTTTTATGGCCAAATTTGACCTAATCGGGCGATACATATATATGTGAGCTATATCTAAATCTGAACCGATTTCGATGAAATTTTGCACATACAGTTAGAGCTATAGAAGATTACATTTAGCCAACTTTGAGTACTATCGGTTGATAAATAAGGGTTTTACGGCCAAATTTGGGAAAATCGGGCGATACATATATATGGGAGCTATATCTAAATCTGAACCGATTTGGATTATTTTTGGCACATATTGTCAGTATCATAAAAGATTAGAGTAAACCAAGTTTGAGTAAGATCGATTAATAAATAAGGTTTTTATGGCCAAATTTGACCTAATCGGGCGATACATATATATGTGAGCTATATCTAAATCTGAACCGATTTCGATGAAATTTTGCAGACTTAAAGGGTGATAAAAAAGTTTACTACGTGTAAAATTTGATGACTATCGGTTTGTAAAAAAGCGCAACGTGACTCCATTTGTCGAAATCGGGCGATACATATATATGGGAGCTATATCTAAATCTGAACCGATTTGGATTATTTTTGGCACATATTGTCAGTATCATAAAAGATTAGAGTAAACCAAGTTTGAGTAAGATCGCTTAATAAATAAGGTTTTTATGGCCAAATTTGACCTAATCGGGCGATACATATATATGTGAGCTATATCTAAATCTGAACCGATTTCGATGAAATTTCGCACATACAGCTAGATCTATAGAAGATTACATTTAGCCAACTTTGAGTACTATCGGTTGATAAATAAAGGTTTTGTGGCCAAATTTGGGAAAATCGGGCGATACATATATATGGGAGCTATATCTAAATCTGAACCGATTTGGATTATTTTTGGCACATATTGTCAGTATCATAAAAGATTAGAGTAAACCAAGTTTGAGTAAGATCGATTAATAAATAAGGTTTTTATGGCCAAATTTGACCTAATCGGGCGATACATATATATGTGAGCTATATCTAAATCTGAACCGATTTCGATGAAATTTTGCAGACTTAAAGGGTGATAAAAAAGTTTACTACGTGTAAAATTTGATGACTATCGGTTTGTAAAAAAGCGCAACGTGACTCCATTTGTCGAAATCGGGCGATACATATATATGGGAGCTATATCTAAATTTGATCCGAGTTCCTCCAAATTCAATAGCGTTCGTCCTTGTGCCAAAAAAACACCTTGTACCAAATTTCATCCAAATCGGTTAATAATTGCGACCGGAATCTTGTGAGCAACAAATAGATGGACAAACGGACGGACGGATGGACACCAAGCGCTAGATCGACTCAGGAGGTGATTCTGAGTGGATCGGTATATATTTTATGGGGTCTAAAATCAATATTTCTGGTAGGCATATTTTTTGGCCGATCAAACTTATTATACCCTGCCCACTATGTGGTTTAGGGTATAATGATATCTTTCTAATCGAATTATTGCGTTGGTTAAAATCGACTAATCGATGTGCACAATGATCAACTCAGAATCACTTTCTAATTATAGCCCATTCACATTTGGCTCGAAATCTCAAAATGGATTTGAAATCCCTTTTTATACCCTCCACCATAGGATGGAGGGTATATTAACTTTGCCATTACGTTTGTAACACATCGAAATATTGCTTTAAGACCCCATAAAGTATATATATATATATATATATATATATATATATATATATATATATATATATATATATATATATATATATATATATATATATATATATATATATATATATATATATATATATATATATATATATATATATATATATATATATATATATATATATATTCTGGGTCGTGGTGAAATTCTGAGTCGATCTAAGCATGTCCGTCCGTCTGTTGAAATCAGGCTAACTTCCGAACGAAAGAAGCTATCGACTTGAAACTTGGCACAAGTAGTTGCTATTGATGTAGGTCGAATGGTATTGAAAATGGGCCATATCGGACCACTTTTACGTATTGCCCCCATATAAACCGACGCTCAGATTTGGCTTTCGGAGCCTCTAAGAAAAGCAAATTTCATCCGATCGAACAGAAATTTGGTACATGGTGTTAGTATATGGTCTCTAACAACTATGCAAAATTTTGTCCATATCGGTTCATTATTATATATAGCCCCCACATAAACCGATCCTCAGATTTGGTTTGCAGAGCCTTTAAGAGAAGCAAATTTTATCCGATCCAGCTGAAATTTGGTACATGGTGTTTGTATATAGTCTGTAACAAACATGCACAAATTGGTTCACATCGGTCTATAATTATATATAACCCCCATATAACCCGATCCCCAGATTTGACCTCCGGAGCCCCTTGGAAGAGCAAAATTCACACGATCCGGTTGAAATTTGGTACGTGGTGTTAGTATATGGTCACTAACAACCATGAAAAAATGGGTCCCCACCGGTCTTAATTATATATACCTCCATTTAAACCGATCCCCAGAGTTGACCTCCGGAACTATTGGAGGAGCAAAATTCATCCGACCCGGTTGAAATTTGGTACGTGCTGAAATTTGGTATATTGCGCTATGGCCGATAACACCCATGCTAAAATTGGTCCATATCGGTCTATAGTTATATATAGCCGGTCCCCAAAAATAATCTTCCAAAATCTTATTTCTATAGAAAATTTTGTCAAAATTTTATTACTATAGAAAATTTTGTCAACATACATTTTATTACTATACCCAACAAAACTTATGATTACTGGTGGTACCTTCAACTTTTGTGGAAGTGAAAAATCGTACTCAGACTTCACATCATTGTTGTTGTTGTTGCCATCAATCCCTGTAGTTGCTTTCTTCGGTTGTTGCTATTCTTTTTGTTACAAAACTAATTCGTTTAGTCTTTAGTAGAAGTTTCTACGCAATCCATGGTGGAGGGTACATAAGATTCGGCCTGACCGAACTTACGGCCACCATGGATTGCGTAGAAACTTCTACTGAAGACTGTCATCCACAATCGAATTACTTGGGTTGCGGTAACACTTGCCGATGGCAAGGTATCTTTAAACTTCCTAACACCGTAATATATACCACATAGTCCATACGTGGTATATATTAAACTAAAAAAGGCCGATTAAATACGTATATAATTAAGTTTGACAAAATTTTCTATAGAAATAAAATTTTGACAAAAGTTTCTATAGAAATAAAATTTTGACAAAAGTTTCTATAGAAATAAGATTTTGACAAAATAAATTTTTGACAACATTTTCTGTAGAAGTAAAATTTTGACAAAATTCTCTATAGAAATAAAATTTTAACAAAATTTTCTATAGAAATAAAATTTTGGTAGATTATTTTTGGCTCGAGTGGCAACCATGATTATGAACCGATATGAACCAATTTTTGTGTGATTGGGGCTATATATATCGGATCGGATGAAATATGCTTCTCTTAGAGGATCCGCAAACCAAATCTGGGGATCGGTTTATATGGGGGCTATATATAATTATGGACCGATATGGACCAACTTTTGCATGGTTGTTAGAGACCATATACTAACACCACGTGGCAAATTTCAACCGGATCGGATGAATTTTGCTCCTCCAAGAGTCTCTGGAGGTCAAATCTGGGGATCGGTTTATATGGGGGCTATATATGATTATGGACCGATATGGACCAATTTTTGCATGGTTGTTAGAGACCATATACGAACACCACGTACCAAATTTCAACCGGATCGGATGAATTTTGCTCCTCTTAGAGGCCTCGCAAGCCAAATCGGGGGATCGGTTTATATGGGGGCTATATATAATTATGGACCGATATGGACCAATTTTTGCATGGTTGTTAGAGACCATATACTAACACCATGTACCAAATTTCAGCCGGATCGGATGAAATTTGCTTCTCTTAGAGGCCTCGTAAGCCAAATCGAGGGATCGGTTTATATGGGGGCTATATATAATTATTAACCGATGTGGACCAATTTTTGCATGGTTGTTAGAGACCATATACTAACACCATGTACCAAATTTCAGCCGGATCGGATGAAATTTGCTTCTCTTAGAGGCCTCGCAAGCCAAATCTGGGGATCGGTTTATATGGGGGCTATATATAATTATTGACCGATGTGGACCAATTTTTGCATGATTGTTAGAGACCATATACTAACACCGTGTACCAAATTTCAGCCGGATCGGATGAAATTTGCTTCTCTTAGAGGCCTCGCAAGCCAAATTGGGGGGTCCGTTTATATCGGGGGCTATACGTAAAAGTGGACCGATATGGCCCATTTGCAATACCATCCGACCTACATCAATAACAACTACTTGTGCCAAGTTTCAAGTCGATAGCTTGTTTCGTTCGGAAGTTAGCGTGATTTCAACAGACGGACGGACGGACATGCTCAGATCGACTCAGAATTTCACCACGACCCAGAATATATATACTTTATGGGGTCTTAGAGCGATATTTCGATGTGTTACAAACGGAATGACAAAGTTAAATACCCCCCATCCTATGGTGGAGGGTATAAAAATAGACATCAAGATAGCTCGACAATCAATTTATAATAAATCAACTAAAAGTACCCTACGGGAAATTGGTACAAATTGCCACTGACGGACCTATCACAGAACTGATACCTGTGCTCCAGTTAGATGCAATTTTCACATTTACGGCTATTTTCATGTAGCTCCGTTAGGCTTTAACTGCCAGTTAACAGAAATTAAATTCCAAATATCTTATCTCCGGTTAACTTAAACTGAAAAATGTTCGGCAGTTAAGTTCCTAACTGCCATATGGAATATATACGCAAGATGGCAGCTATGCCCATAATGCGGTTTAAAAGTTTGTTAGTTAACGGAGCACTAACGGAGCTTCATGAAAATGGGCGTTAGTGAAATAAAATTATCAGAATAACCTTTTGTTCGACATATTTCAAGTTTTTTTTTTATTTCGTGTTCGATTAAGAGCCCAAGTTGAAAGAGATTTCTAAGAGTTTGTCCAAGACTGGTTCCTGAGGACCTGTTTATGGGTTGCTCCTGCTAAATTGTCCCAGGACGTGTCCTTTGGGATGAGTCCAAGACGCGTCTTAAAATGTAAGTTTAATCCTTCAGAGCTGAGACTGGTCCATACACACCAGGGACTAGTCCTGTACCAGTTCTGTGGTTGATCCATTTCCCGTAGGGTAGTTCCACACTTTTCCCAGCAAAAAATTGGGAGTTGTTCTAAAGGCACAACTTTTAAGCACTTCCAAAAATGTCTTCACAAAGGAGTTAACTATTTTAACTACACAGGAAGTTTTTTACTTCATTTTTTTATATTTTAATGCGTAATTTTTTGTTTTCTTTTTTTAAATAGTTTAAAAAAGAGTAAGAATAAATAAAATGGTACAAATTATTCAAATTTTGCCACAAAAATGCTAAATCCATTATAGAAAAATCGATAATATTTGACAAAAGTTTCAAACAAGCGTTAGAATGCATTAAAAATCATAAAAAGTATAAAAATTATTTATTTGGGAAAATATCACAAAATTTTTAATTCACATTCAAAACACTGAATTCGGATCACACCTTAAGAAGTGATGCAAATTCATTGCAGCGGTTGTTGAAATGGTGGACATTCATTCTATGACAAGTTCATATTTCATTCATCGCTTCTCCGCCAATTTTGTACCACTTCCAGACCCAAAAAGAACATTTTCACTTCTTTTGTGGCGACATTTTTTTGCAGCATTATTAAAATATTAATTTATGAAAGAATAGTTTTAATATCAATTACTATTTTTTATTCAACTAAATCATAAGTTCAACCACAGCTTTATTTCATAAATATCAGACTTCTACCACAACCCAAGTAATTCGATTGTGCATGAAAGTCTTTAGTGGAACTTTGTGCGTTGTACGAGTATATACTTGTTTAATTTTTATAAAAATGTAAAATCGTAAATAGGTTTTCAAATTCTGGGGGGGGGCTAAAATTTTTCTGGGGGGTCTAAGCCCCCTCCCCAGAGGCCTTCCTACGCTTATGACTTTGGGTCATTTTTTTCCAAAACCGGATCACAATTCCCTCCAGCGGATCAAATTTCCAATTTCAAAAAAAAAATGTCTTGCAAAGAAATTTGTTGATCAACATGGTATATCTTTATTAATTCTGCAGTTGAGTACGAAATCATGGACATTTCTAAATTTAGAAAAATATATACTTTTTTAAAAGGTCGCCTTTTTCAAGCTTTCCACTTTTCCACTTTCGGACTTTTTATATCCTGCGCCACACTGTGGAACAGTGTATTATAATTTAGTGCATATGTTTGGAACACGCCGAAGGAGACGAGATAGACATATGGTATCTTTGGCAATATGCTCAGGGTCGGCCCCTGAATCGATCTTGCCATGTACGTCTGTCCGTTCGTCCGCCTGTCTGTTTTTTGTAACCAAATTCTACGTCGCAGTTTTTTCCAATCGACTTCAAATTTGGTACAAATTTCTGGTTTGAGTCACACTGAAAAAAGCATGCCCTGTTCCAAAGATTTTGTCTTTACTTTAAAAATTTTGATATTGATTCCGAGCCGAAGAAGGCGGAGAATATAACTAAGAATACTTTTAAGACGCAATTCTCTTTTAAATTTAGGTTTTATGTACTTGCTTCTAGGAAGCACATTTTAATTTTTCGTTTTTTCAGCTTTTTTCTTCATATGCTATCAAAGTCCTTTAAAAACGAGTTAACGACAACTTTATTTTACAAATTAAGACTCGACCTCCAGTAGAAATTATGCTATGTTTCAAGTAAAAAACTTCTTTAAAGTAAAGTTTTGAAAAACATGTCCTATATTTGAACGATTTTTTGCTTTGTAGTCAAGATGCAAAAAGACAACAAATGTAAAGACAATTTCATTAATTTTAAAGAATTTTTCTGAATTATTAAAGCCAAGTTGACCTTTGCTCAAAAATTTTTTCTTTCATGTTATGATACCATTTTTAAGTCAAATCACTTAATTATAGGGACAGTACGACTTCATTGAAAAGTTTATCGACTTTTGGACAAGGAAAAAACTTTATATTAGAGAAATGCGTCTTCTATGCTAAGCAAAATTTGCATTCGTATTTTAAAGATATGAAATCTTTGACTTCACGACAATATTTTTTTCAGTGTGGAAGTGAAAAAGTGAAGCACAGTTGTTAAAATTCTCGTTTGGGAGAAAATTTTAATTTTATTTTTATTGTTTTTTTTTTTTTACTTTTTAATAGATTTTCTGTTATCGGAATCAAGAACTAAATTGTTGAATAAAGACGAAATTCCCTGGATTTAAATTATGCTCTTTTTTTTGAGTGTAGCCAAGTACTAGAAACCTAAATGTCTACTTCAATCAAAATATTTGGCATTCAAATAAATTCGACAAAATGTGCAAAATTCTTCTTATCAAGATTTGTTTTCAAGAAATTTTAGATGAACCATATTTCTATCGACCAAAACAATTTAATATTTTCACAGATTATAAATTTTTTCAAAGGGTGATATTTAACAGCTTTAAAGGATCAAACAGAAAAAATAACCTAAATCAGTAATCAGAACATCTGGATCAAACGAAACAAAATCACAGCCAGACCACAATACGCTTGTTGGCAGTTTTTTGTAGAATCCCTTCATTTGTCCACATTTGATTTTTATCAAAATTTTGAGTAAAGATATTCCATTATGACATACACCCATTATGTGACATGAAACCGATTCAAATTCAAATTCAAATTTCTATAGCCAGAGACGATAGAAGAAGAGCCTAAACATTCTGAGAATTTGTAAAAATTCTCCATAAATATGAAATCTTAAAAAGAAATCTCTTCTCTCTCACAAAACAACAACAACAACAACAATAAATAAAAAGAATATTGGCACAATTCATTCAAATATTTGAGTGCTCTGTTGATAGTGAATCAGGAGCTAGACGACATAAAGAACAATCATCACAAGGGCACATAAATAAGAAGCCAACCACACCAACAACAACAGAACCAACAAATTGGTAGTAAGCCCAGGTATCTAATCTAAATCACAATGACCTAGCCGCTGTGGTTTATGGTTTTGGTACGAGGCATGTGAATTCTATCTATCCATCCATCCATGCATATAGCAGATATACCCGGAATGCATATGGATGGATGAATGACTGGATGTGGTCTGATGATGGTTTTGATAAGATAACCAAAGTGTTTTCATCGTATTAAACCAAGAGAACTAAGGCACATTTGACTAAATCGAAGCTAAATTGGAGATTGCGGTTGATCACTAGGCCATAGCTCATCATAGCATCATGAAGAAGTTTTCTATTTGTTTTCTCCAAAATCTTACTCATATTCAGATATAATACCTCAATGTTGAAGAGTGATGGGAGTATATAAACAAGAGAGAGTATTTGTGTATGTGAGAGAGAGAAGAGTCTAGAGCTGTTGTAAACCCTCCAAAGAAACTTACAATAAATATTGATCACATAACACATCGTTAACATGAAACTGCATCATTATCCCATGCCAACATCTCTACATTTCTCTGTACACCACCACACCACAGATGGCAAATGATTGTCTTTATTTAAGAGTCACTGTAATCAGGCAATCTGATTGCCTCCATCCATCTCTCTTTGTACGTTAAGTGTGGGGTTTCTTTTTTTATTTTTCATGTTACAAGCAGCCAACCAAAAGTCGCACAGCCACATTTAGAGTTGAGCAGCATTGGGAGTTATCTCTCCCTGATGCCGTCGTGGTGATTGTTTGTTCGTTGTTGTTAATACTGATGTAGTGATCTCACTTTCTAACATGGTCAATACAACGATAAACGCATCAACAACAACAAGATCATCAGGAGCATTGGTGGCAGCAATCACAATTATACAATCAAAAAAGATATACTGCTGCACAGTGGCTTTGGAAATGTTAAAACAAATATCATGGTGTTACGAGGGTAGCCTTTTATATTTCGGGATTAGAGAATAAACAAAAATATTAATCATTGAAAATTGTTTTATTGTTTTTCAAAATATTCCCCATTAAGATCTATAGACTTTTGCCACTTTGATTGAGGCATGTCCACAACATTCATATTGAACGCATCAACCGCTTTGCCAGGTGTCGAAAAACGCTGACCCTCATTCTATTTTTAACGTACGGGAATAAAGAAGCCATTCTGTGTCAAGTTAGGACTTCGACGGATGACCCGTGAAATCGATTTTTTGAAAATGCAATTTTTTGAACCGATGTTTGAGAGCTTGTATTGTCATGTCTGATTTCTTGGAAGACAACTGGGAAACAAATTGTTATTTACCACTCGTAATTAGTGTTCTGCGTTGTTCAAGTGGCACGATTCCGACATGTTCAGTTTTTCCACAAAAAAAAAAACATGCGATCAATAGCTTGGAAGTGCTTCGGGCTCGAGCAACTTTTGATGGGTTTGGCTCATCTTGACATATCATATAGTCGACTGTTGTTTATTTTCGGGCTCATCCGTAGCACCACAATCATATTTTGGGGGCATTTCTTTCGACATGAGCTTTTGTGTGAGCCATTGACAAATTAAGTGGGATCCAACTACGGTTTCCACAGTTAGTAGAATTCTAACAAAAATGGTAGATTTTTTACTGTTTGTGGATTGGTAGAAATATTGACGTTTTGGTAGATTTTACCAAATATTCATTTCAAAATTTTGTATAAAAATAAAATTTTGACAAAATTTTGTATAAAAATAAAATTTTGACAAAATTTTATCTATAAATACAATTTTGACAAAATTTTATCTATAAATAAAATTTTGACAAAATATTCTATAGAAATAAAATTTTGACAGAATTTTCTATAGAAATAAAATTTTGACAAAACTTTTCAATAGTAATACAAATTTGAGAATATTTTCTATAGAAATACAATTTTGAAAAAATTTTCTATAAAAATTAAATTTGGAGAAAATTTTCTATGGAAATTCTCTATAGAAATAAAATTTTAACAAAATTTTCTATAGCAATAAAATGTTGGCAAACCTTTCTTCAGAAATAAAATTTTACAAAATTTTCTGCAGAAATAAAGTTTTATGAAAAATTTTTATTGAAATAAAATGTTGATAAAAATTTCTATAGAAATACAATTTTGAGAAAATTTTCTGTAGAAATAAAATTTTGACAAAATTTTCTATAGACATAAAATTTTGAGAAATTTTCGATGGACATTTTCTATAGAAATAAAATTTTGACTAAATTTTCTACAGAAATAAATTTTTAAATAAAATGTTGACAAAATTTTCTATAGAAATAAAATTTTGACAAAATTTTCTATAAAAAAAAAAATTTTCAGAAAATTTTGTATAGAAATAAAATTTTGAGCCAATTTTCTATCGAAATAAAATTTTGATAAAATTTGCTATAGGAATAACATTTTGACAAAATTTTCTAAGGAAATACAATTTTGAATAAATTTTCTATCGAAATAAAATTTTGGCAAATTTTTCTAAAGACAACATTTTGACAAAATTTTCTATAGAAATACAATTTTGACACAATTTTCTAAAGACATTAAATTTTGGCAAAATTTTCTAAAGATATAACATTTTGAATATAGAAATCAAATTATGACAAAATTTTCTATAGAAATAAAATTTGGAGAAAATTTTCTATAGAAATGAAATTTTTAGAAAATTTTCTGTAGAAATAAAATTTTGACAAAATTTTCTAAAGAAATACAATATTGAATAAATTTTCTATCGGAATAAAATTTTGGCAAAATTTTCTAAAAACATAAAATTTTCTGTAGAAATAAAATGTTGACAAAATTTTCTAAAGAAATACAATTTTGAATAAAGTTTCTATCGAAATAAAATTTTGGCAAAATTTTCTAAAGGCATAACATTTTGACCAAATCTTCTACAGAAATAAAATTTTGACAAAATTTTCTATAGAAATAAAATTTGGACAAAATTTTCTAAGAAATAAAATTGTTACAAAATTTTCTACAGAAACAAAAATTTTGACAAAATTTTCTACAAAAATAAAATTTTGACAAAATTTTCTATAGTGGATAGAATTTTGAAAAAAATGTCTATAGAAATAAAATCTTGACAAAACTTTCTATAGAAATAAAATTTTGAGAAAAGTTTCTATAGAAACAAAGTTTTGACAAAATTTTCTATAGAAATAAAATTTTGGCAAAACTTTCTATAGAAATAAAATTTTGACAAAATTTTCTATAGAAATAAAACTATGACAAAGTTTTCTACAGAAATAAAATTTTGACAAAATTTTCTATAGAAATACAATTTTGACTAAATTTTGATAAAATTTTCTACAGAAATACAATTTTGACAAAACTTTTCAAAGAAATAAAATTTTGAGAAAATTTTCTATAGAAATAAAATTCTGACAAAATTTTCTATACAAATAAAATTTTCTATAGAAATAAAATTGTAACAAAATTTTCTATAGAAATAAAATTTAGACAAAATTTTCTATAGTGGATAGAATTTTGAAAATATTTTCTATAGAAATACAATTTTGACAAAACTTTCTATTGAAAAGAAATTTAGAATACATTTTCTATAGAAATAAAATTTTGAGAAAATTTGCTAAAGAAATACAATTTTCAATAAATTTTCTATAGAAATAAAATTGTGGCAAAATTTTCTAAAGATATAACATTTTGACAAAATTTTCAATAGAAATAAAATTTTGACAACATTTTCTATAGAAATAAAATTGTGACAAAATTTTCTATAGAAGTAAAATTTTGACAAAATTTTCTATAAAAAAAAATGTTGACAAAATTTTCTATAGAAATAAAATTTAGACAAAATTTTCTATAAAAATAAAATTTTGAGAAAATTTTCTATAGAAATAAACTTTAGACGAAATTTTCTATAGTGGATAGAATGTTGACAAAATTTTCTATAGTAATAAAATTTTGACAAAATTTTCTAAAGACATAAAATTTTGACAAAATTTTCTGTAGAAATAAAATTGTGACAAAATTTTCTATAGAAATAAAATTTAGACAAAAGTTTCTATAGAAATAAAATTTTGACAAAATTTTCTACAGAAATAAAATTTTGGCAAAATTGTCTATAGAACTAAAATGTTGACAAAATTTTCTATAGAAATACAATTTTGACAAAATTTTCTATAAAAATAAAATTTTGACAAAATTTCCTATAAAAATAAAATTTTGACAAAATTTTCTATAGAAATAAAATTTTGACAAAATTTTCAATAGAAATAAAATTTTTACAAAATTTTCTATAGAAAAAAAAATTGACAAAATTTTCTATAGAAATAAAATTTTGACAAAATTTTCTATAGAAATAAAATTTTGAGAAAATTTTCTCTAGAAATAAAATTTTGAGAAAATTTTCTATAGAAATAAAATTTTGACAAAATTTTCCATAGAAATGAAATTTTTAGAAAATTTTCTGTAGAAATAAAATTTTGACAAAATTTTCAATAGAAATAAAATTTTGACAAAATTTTCTATAGAAATAAAATTTTGACAAAATTTTCTATAGAAATAAAATTTTGACAAAATTTTCTATAGAAAAAAAAAATTTACAAAATTTTCTATAGAAATAAAATTTTGACAAAATTTTCTATAGAAATAAACTTTTGACATAATTTTCTATAGAAATAAAATTTTGAGAAAATTTTTCTCTAGAAATAAAATTTTGAGAAAATTTTTCTCTAGAAATAAAATTTTGAAAAAAATTTTCTCTAGAAATAAAATTTTGAGAAAACTTTCCATAGAAGTTCAATTTTGACAAAACTTTAAACCACAAAAATTTGATAAAACACTGCGAAATAAAATTTTCCTGTGTGGTAGTTTTTTGGTAAAATTTTGTTAAAAATTTGATGGATTACTTTTGGCTCGAGTGGCAATCGTGCTTGCAACACTATAGTTACTCAATTGCGAGATAAAGGGTGATTCTTTTGAGGTTAGGATTTTCATGCGTTAGTATTTGACAGATCACGTGGGATTTCAGACATGGTGTCAAAGAGAAAGATGCTCATCATGAATAGACGAACGATCTGCCACAACGTCGAATTTTCAGTGAATGGGCCCTAGAAAAGTTGTCAGAAAATCCGCTTTTTTATCGACAAATTTTGTTCAGCGATGAGGCTCATTTCTGGTTGAATGGCTACGTAAATAAGCAAAATTGCCGCATTTGGAGTGAAGAGCAACCAGAAGCCGTTCAAGAACTGCCCATGCATCCCGAAAAATGCACTGTTTGGTGTGGTTTGTACGCTGGTGGAATCATTGGACCGTATTTTTTCAAAGATGCTGTTGGACGCAACGTTACGGTGAATGGCGATCGCTATCGTTCGATGCTAACAAACTTTTTGTTGCCAAAAATGGAAGAACTGAACTTGGTTGACATGTGGTTTCAACAAGATGGCGCTACATGCCACACAGCTCGCGATTCTATGGCCATTTTGAGGGAAAACTTCGGAGAACAATTCATCTCAAGAAATGGACCGGTAAGTTGGCCACCAAGATCATGCGATTTGACGCCTTTAGACTATTTTTTGTGGGGCTACGTCAAGTCTAAAGTCTACAGAAATAAGCCAGCAACTATTCCAGCTTTGGAAGACAACATTTCCGAAGAAATTCGGGCTATTCCGGCCGAAATGCTCGAAAAAGTTGCCCAAAATTGGACTTTCCGAATGGACCACCTAAGACGCAGCCGCGGTCAACATTTAAATGAAATTATCTTCAAAAAGTAAATGTCATGGACCAATCTAACGTTTCAAATAAAGAACCGATGAGATTTTGCAAATTTTATGCGTTTTTTTTTAAAAAAAAGTTATCAAGCTCTTAACAAATCACCCTTTATAAAGAGCAACCCTAGTACCTTGCTTGCGCGAGCTATCGCTGTGGTCGGAAAAAAGTTACGGTCACAGTTCGGTCCTCAAAATAATGTCAGATGTGCCTAACGTAGTGGATTACACTTTGGCGAGTCCACTTTTCGACAAAAAGTTTGAGACTCTAATTCCCAGTCGTGAGGCGTGGTGTACACGGACCCCGGGGAATAAAAGATATATAGATTTCTACACTGATGGCTCCAAATTGGATGGAAAAGTGAGTTTTGGAGTATATTCTAAAGATCTGGAACTTCGAATAGCGAAAAGATTACCTGATCACTGTAGTGTTTTTCAGGCTGATATATTAGCAATAAGAGAAGTGATGAATTGGCTGAGAAGTAATGCTCCGAACAATCTTGGCATTAATATATACTCAGACAGTCAACCTGCAATAAAATCTTTGGACTCTGTGTTCCTCAACTCGAAAACGGCCATCGACTGCCGCAAATCTCTCAATGAGATGGCTGAGCAGCACAATATTCACCTAATATGGGTGCCTGACCATAGGAACATACCGGGGAACTGCGAAGCAGATGAGCTAGCAAGGCTAGGAACTACCTTACATATTCCAGGGAAACTAGAATCTGTTGGTATGCCTCTGGCTACCTGCAAGCTCTTACTGCGTGAGAAGGCTGTCATGATGGCAAATGTTCGATGGGAGAATTGTAAGGGTTGTAACGACACCAAGCAAATATGGCCCCATTTAAACTTAAACCCCCACACTAGGTATGCTAGTGTTCTCGAGACGCCAGATATCACTCCTGATATCTGCTATAACGGGTCGCTGCCTGATAGGCGATTTTGCAAAAACTATAGGCGCGAAGTATAATGACTATTGTATGAGCTGTTATGATGCGGAGGAGAAGGAATCAATAAAACACCTCTTGTGTGAGTGTCCTGCATTTTGTGTAAGGCGTAAGCAAATTTACTGGCGGAGCTGGAAAACGTTAACTTAAGCAGTCTGCTAATGTTTTTGGAACAATATGGTTGGTTCAACAGAAGAAAATAATCGAGAAGGTTCAGCGGTTAAAACTAGAAGTGCCCATATGTAATAGGTACTTTTAGTTAATGTGGTATCACAATGGACTGAATAGTCTAAGTGAGCCTGAATCTTAATCGGGCTGCCACTTTAACCTAACCTAACCTAACCTAGTACCTTGCTTCATTTCTTCCACAATGGCCACGAAAATCTCTGGATCTTAATCCGTTAGACTTTTTCGCCTGGGGTATTTTGGAGTGTAAAACTTGCATCATCTCAAGATGTTGCATCGCTGGGAAAGGCCCAAATTCCTCCGGAGCTGTTTTCGTGCAGAGTGCGATGGCTTTGTTGGCATAATTCGAATCTAAGCTGATACATTAATTAGGTTAAGTATTTATTGGACTACCCTCGTATATATGAAGATCGATTTACTGTATAACTACGATCATAAAATTAAAGATGAAACACTTCAAACCATTCATTGCATCCACCCAAAAATAAACACCCATCAAAACATTTATCTCATCGATTCCGTCAACAATTCCAACGATATAGAAGCATAAGCAGTGATCATGCCAGTGGCCTATAAAACTCATATGGGCATCTTGTATACGCCGCCCCATTACCATCATTGAAGGCAAAATGACGCTGAATGTTTGGTTATCACTGGACAACCATCTTAATTGTTTCTTGTCATTGTTCCCAACCAACCAACAAACCATTGAACATAGAAAAAAAATCCTCATTCTATCCACTTCGGCATTGAGTGGAACATCGGCTATCAATCCATTCAACCATCGATGGATAGATACGCGTGTTCCTCAATTGTACATTCGTACACCTATGTTTCACAATGATCCCGGGCCAAGGGTATAGGCAGACGGACGGACAGATGGACTAAAGTCTTGCTAGACATTTGCGTTGTTTTTCTTGGTTTTGCTGTCGCCCAATCTTTGGCCTATCTCCTTTCCTATCTTTTCTATGTCCATGTTCTTATGGGACAACTGCCTCTTTTTACAGCTTCTGTTTGGATGTTTTGATTGTTTAAGGCTTCATTTAATTTTTTCGTTTCGATTTTCGAGAATATGGAAATTTTATTTTTTGTTATTAATAAACCACCACAACCATGGCATGCTAGAGCAGCTGATGATGGGATGGTCACAAAGATAAGACCATTAATAGAATGGCTCTCATAATTAATACCAAATTGTATGTGACCATGCATATATTGGGGATCCTGGAATTGTTTTCTTTTCTCTTGCATTTGGATATCTGAATTATTTTCGAAGAAAATTTTAGAAATAAATTATAACCAGTAGAAGAAAAAACAATTCAACAAAACTTAGTTTTAATTACTCACAAAATATTTTATATATTTTTTTTTTAACATTTTTTTTTATATACCACCACTCTATCGACTGTCTCCGAGTTATCAATGAAACATTCTATTGGATACAGAGAAATAAAATGCTACACTCAAAAATGTAAATTACAGGTAAAAACAAATTACTGACAATTTATTGAATGAATACGGTACGTAAAAGTAGGTTTAACAATTACTTTAACTGTTTTGAATATGGGTATAAATTTATTTACAATTCATTCACCATGATGGACATTTGTTTACAAATATTACAATGTAATGAAATGTTAAATAAGCACAAGTACATAAAATTATTCATCACAAACTCTCTTCTGTATTATAATTAAAAATATTCGACAGGATTTGCATAAAAACAAAATACAATAACACCAGAACAAATTTACGAAATTTCGATATAAAAATTAATATATTATATATTATATACATATTAATACGCTACACTTTTTTTGGCTACATATTGTGGGCGTGTGAGAGGGTATTGTGTGGTAAATTTGGTATCAAATGAAAGGTAATTTTCTGTAGATATGGCGAATCGTTTTTATTTAAATTTTTTTATTTAAATTGATGCATTTTTCATGGAGAAAATTGCATTTTTCTAAAATTATTGACGTTGTTGTCGTTGTTGTGTTGTAGTTTGAGAGTGAGAGCGAGAGAGTTGTTGTTTGGTTTGTGTAGCGTGTGGGTGGGTGTGTATAAATTGTGTGTTGGCTTTTGTTATGCTGGCATGGGGGAGAGTAAGTTTGAGAGTGATAATGTGAGAGTTGATTGGGAGCAATGAGAATAATAGGATTGTAAGATGGTAATAGATAGGGTGGGTGGGGAGTGGGTGGTTTTATGTTTTACGTAGTAAAGTGATCAGTTAGTCGTGTATATTTTCTAAAGGCGCTGGAAATAGTAATTTTGGAAAGTAAAATTATATTTAATTTTGTTAAATAATATTTAGAACAATACATTAAACAATTTTAATTTAAATGTATTTAAGCCTACTTCTATAGGGATGCCATATACGGATATATGGTTGCTATTATTTTGGAAAATTTTAACTAATTTTTTTTAATTGCAACATATTACAAATAAGCGAATTCTTTTTGTCAAATTGAAGAAAATGTATTAGAAGTAATAATGTTTTTTGTGTTGTTTAAGAAAATTTCATATGTTGAAAGAAAAAATTGTATCCAAAAAATATTAAAATGTCTTTAGCGCTGTACGAAATTCAAGGCAATTGAGAGGCTTATGAACACAATTTAATTAAACTTCTCACATTTTAGGAAAATATGAAATATTTTATTTTTTAGTAAAATTATTTACTATATTTGCATAAAACTTTTTTTCTTATTTTTAGTACACGCCAATAAAGTTGGCAAAAAATTATTCACTTGCTCACATTGGGCAAAATTTAACTAAAATCAACTAATCTTTATGAACTAAAATAAAGTTCAGTTGGTATTAAAGCCCCCTTTTTTGATACAGTGTCAGAATCATTGGTAGTGAGAAGTGAGCGTGTTACAGAAATAGGAATAATAGGATTGGGTGTTATATAGCTAAACACTATTCACAGTACTGTGATGAGAGGAGTAAGGTTGTGGGAGTGAAATGTAAGAATGTTAATAAAAGTTTTTGGTATTAAAATACAAAATTTTGAATCGGTTTTCAAGGTTAATGGCGATTTCGATTCGAATAATAGATCCAAGGAGACTGTCATACTTTTTGCATATAGAATCCCTCAAAATATTATGAATTAATAAAGGGTGATTCTTTTGAGGTTAGGATTTTCATGCATTAGTATTTGACAGATCACGTGGGATTTCAGACATGGTGTCAAAGAGAAAGATGCTCAGTATGCTTTGACATTTCATCATGAATAGCCGAACGATCTGCCACAACGTCGAATTTTCAGTGAATGGGCCCTAGAAAAGTTGGCAGAAAATCCGCTTTTTTATCGACAAATTTTGTTCAGCGATGAGGCTCATTTCTGGTTGAATGGCTACGTAAATAAGCAAAATTGCCGCATTTGGAGTGAAGAGCAACCAGAAGCCGTTCAAGAACTGCCCATGCATCCCGAAAAATGCACTGTTTGGTGTGGTTTGTACGCTGGTGGAATCATTGGACCGTATTTTTTCAAAGATGCTGTTGGACGCAACGTTACGGTGAATGGCGATCGCTATCGTTCGATGCTAACAAACTTTTTGTTGCCAAAAATGGAAGAACTGAACTTGGTTGACATGTGGTTTCAACAAGATGGCGCTACATGCCACACAGCTCGCGATTCTATGGCCATTTTGAGGGAAAACTTCGGAGAACAATTCATCTCAAGAAATGGACCGGTAAGTTGGCCACCAAGATCATGCGATTTGACGCCTTTAGACTATTTTTTGTGGGGCTACGTCAAGTCTAAAGTCTACAGAAATAAGCCAGCAACTATTCCAGCTTTGGAAGACAACATTTCCGAAGAAATTCGGGCTATTCCGGCCGAAATGCTCGAAAAAGTTGCCCAAAATTGGACTTTCCGAATGGACCACCTAAGACGCAGCCGCGGTCAACATTTAAATGAAATTATCTTCAAAAAGTAAATGTCATGGACCAATCTAACGTTTCAAATAAAGAACCGATGAGATTTTGCAAATTTTATGCGTTTTTTTTTAAAAAAAAGTTATCAAGCTCTTAACAAATCACCCTTTATAAACTTTGGATGGAACTATCGTTTGGGCAAAAATAAAGGACATTTTATAAATTTATTTCTAATTCTATTGAATTCCAATATAAATTATTGAGGCGAATGCACTTTTACTAATTTTAGTTGAAGAGAGAGTTGGTTAATAAATACGGAAAATTTGCGCAAAACTGTTGGGAATACCTATAAATTATCCATTCTACAAAATTGTCCCAAGGAAATTGTATAACTGTGCGCCACATATATCTTATTCCACATCAATTTAATCAATTACAATATCAATTTCAAAATTTAGAGAAGACAGTTTTAAAACTAAATAAAAATGCATTTGACACTATTAGTGCAAATCATATGATATGTGTATAAAACCCATTTTTCTGTTTATGAAATAATGAAATAATATTCACTGCCACTGTAAAGAAGTTTGTTTAGGTAAGATGAAGTATACAAATAATAGGGTATGCTTTCAGTACACGAGCCATATTGAATATATATATATATATATATGTTACTAATCTCCTGAATTTTAAGTTAACTAAAAATTTGGTTTCGAAAATAAAATATATGGAAATTACATTATAAAAATCATCATAGAAAATCTGTGGTTATCTTTAGGAGCCTCTTTTATTTAGTAACCTTTAGTTTTTCACATTAAAAAACAGTTTGTTGTTTTATTTAAAGACTGTTGGTTTAAAAGTAAGGAAATTGTTTTCAAATTAGTGTATGCGAATAGTTTTTTTTATCGTTTTTCGATAAAGATGGGTATTAAGTTCACATTATCGAAGTAAAAAGCCTTTTTCACTGTTAGTTTTCTTTAATAATTCATTTTAAAGAAAAAAAATTACAATTATTTTTATGTTAGCCTGATAGTAATGAGGACTGCATTTTTTAAATTTATGCTTTGGACCATTCCCCACCAAGTTATACTATTTTTTTCAAAAAAGTTATAATTTCTCATTTTTGTTTCAGATTTATTCTCAATTTTAGCGGATGAACTCGACCTTTATACCCACCTTAAATGAGTAACATCAAAAAAACACTACTTTTTACAAAACTTTCAAAAAAAGTGTGGCTACATTTGTATAAATAGTGCGCCACTTATATCATACTCTGATTAACTTTACTTGCACACAATATAGAAGAACAATGTAAAATATCAGTTACACAATTCAGAGAAGACTATTTTAAAAACTAACTAAAGAGAAGTGTATAAATTGTATGATATAGAGTTCGCTAGAGTTCCATATCATCTAGGACCTCTATCCCACAGTTAATGGTTTACAATGCACTCGAGTTTCGAGTGCCGGGAAGGCTAGTTATATATTAATACGCTACACTTTTTTTTGGGTACATATTGTGGGCGTGTGAGAGGGTATTGTGTGGTAAATTTGGTTTCAAATGAAATGTAATTTTCTGTAGATATGGCGAATCGTTTTAATTTTTTAAATTGATGCATTTTTCATGGAGAAAATTGCATTTTTCTAAAATTATTGACGTTGTTGTGTTGTAGTTTGAGAGTGAGAGCGTTGTAGTGAGTTTGTTGTAGCGTGTGGGTGTGCGTGTAGTTTTTTATGCTGGCATGGGGAATTATGCTTGAGAGTCATTTGGAGAGCAGTGACAGTGAGAAGAAAGTGAGTTAAAGCTATGGGAGTAATATAATTGTATTTTGCATACGTTAACGATGGAAATAGTTAGAGTGGGTGGGGGAGTGTGGTGGGTGGATGTAGTTTTTACGTGTTAATATGATCAGTAGTAAATTTTCAAAGTAATATTACTCTAATTTTGTTTAAGAAAATATAAAACAATAAATTACACTGCTTCGATTTAATTTGTATGTGATTGCTACTATAAAAATGCAATATATGGATATGCGCCTGATATAATAACATATTTTGCATAACTGGAAAGTCATTGCATTACTGTTTTTCCTTAATATTCAAAATTATCTTTTTACCAAAACTTTTGAAGTTTCCTTGAATCTGCAAACGAAGTTTTCATAAATAAAAGATAATAAAAAAAGATCTTTCTTATAAAATGTTTGTGTAAATAATTATGTTTTTCCATAAAACCAACTTTTTTATCTTTGACGAATATATTTAATAAAAACAAACAAACCAGGAAGAAAATTTTTGGTTAATTTTAGAAAAGTTTAATTAAACAGTATTAACAAGTAAGGAAAGTCTAAAGTCGGGCGGGGCCGACTATATTATGCCCTGCACCACTTTGTAGATCTAAATTTTCGATACCATATAACATCCGTCAAATGTGTTGGGTGCTATATATAAAGGTTTGTCCCAAACACATACATTTAAAGATCACTCGATCTGAACAGCATTTGATAGACTTTTACAAAATCTATAGACTCAAAATTTAAGTTGGCTAATGCAATAGGATGGAACACAATTTTAGTAAAAAAATATGGGAAAAATTTAAATCTGAAGCAATTTTAAGGAAACTTCGTAAAAGTTTATTTATGATTTATCGCTCGATATATATGTATTAGGAGTTTTAGGAAAATTAAAGTAATTTTTACAACTTTTCGACTAAGCAGTGGAGATTTAACAAAGAAAATGTTGGTATTTTGACCATTTTTGTCGAAATCAGAAAAACATATATATGGGAGCTATATTTAAATCTGAACCGGTTTCAATCAAATTTGTCACACATGACTGTACTACCAATTGTACTCCTTGTGCAAAATTTCGAGCTACTCGGGATAAAACTCTGGCTTCTGGGTCCATATAAGTGCATATCCGTCGAAAGATATATATGGGAGCTATATCTAAATCTGAATCGATTTCAACCAAATTTGGCACGCATAGCTACAATGCTAAATCTACTCTCTGTGCAAAATTTCAACCACATTGGGCCAAAACTCTGGCTTTTAGGACCATATTAGTCCATATAGGGCGAAAGATATATATGGGAGCTATATCTAAATCTGAGCCGATTTAAATCAAATTTTGCACACTTGACTATACTACTAATTGTACTCCTAGAGCAAAATTTCAACCAAATTCGGCCAAAAATCTTGCTTCTGGGGCCATATAAGTCCACATCGGGCGAAAGATATATATGGGAGCTATATCTAAATCTGAACAGATTTCAATCAAATTTTGCACACTTGACTATACGACTAAGTGTTATGTTTGTACAAAATTTCAAGTAAATCGGTATAAAACTCTGGCTGCTGGGTCCATATTAGTGCATACCGGGCGAAAGATATATATGGGAGCTATATCTAAATCTCAACCGATTTCTTCCAAAATCAATACGGTTCTATTCTGACCCAAATTAGGAACATGTGCCAAATTTGAAGGCGATTGGACTTAAATTGCGACCTAGACTTTGATCACAAAAATGTGTTCACAGACAGACGGACGGACGGACGGACAGACGGACATGGTTATATCGACTCAGAGACCCACCCTGAGCATTATTGCCAAAGACACCATGTGTCTATCTCGTCTCCTTCTGGGTGTTACAAACATATGCAATAACTTATAATACCCTGTTCCACAGTGTGTCGCAGGGTATAAAAAATTTCAAAAAATTTTCTGTAGAAATAAAATTTTGACAAAATTAAATAAAATTTAAACAAAAAATGTCTATAGAAATAAAATGTTGACAAAATTTTCTATAGAAATAATATTTTGACAACGTTTTCTATAGAAATAACATTTTCTATAGAAATAAAATATTAACAACATTTTCTATATAAATAAAATATTAAAAAAAATTTGTGCAGAAATAAAAATCTGACAAAATTTTCTATAGGAATAAGATTTTGACAATATTTTCTATGGAAATAAAATTTTGACAAAATTTAAAAAAAAAAATAATATTTTGTCAAACATTTCAATAGAAATAAAATTTTGACAAATTTTTCTATTGAAATAAAATGTTGACAAAATTTTCTATAGAAATATAATGTTAACAAATTTTTTTTAGAAATAAAATATAGACAACATTTTCTATAGAAATAATATTTCATCAAAATTTTGTATAGAAACAAATTTTTGACAACAGTTTCTATAGAAATAATATTTTGACAACGTTTTCTATAGAAATGAAATTTTGAAAAACTTTTCTGCAGAAATAAAATATTAACAATATTTTCTATATAAATAAAATATTTAAAAAAATTTGTGCAGAAATAAAAATTTGACAAAATTTTCTATAGGAATAAGATTTTGACAATATTTTCTATGGAAATAAAATTTTGACAAAATTGTCTATGGAAATAAAATTTTGTCAAACATTCCAATAGAAATAAAATTTTGACAAATTTTTTTATAGAAAAAAAATTTGAGAAAATTTTCTATAGAAATAAAATGTTAACAAAAATTTGTTTAGAAATAAAATATAGACAACATTTTCTAGAAATAAAATTTTATCAAAATTTTCTATAAAAATAAAATTTTGATAAAATATTGTATAGAAACAAATTTTTAAAACAGTTTCTATAGAAATAATATTTTGACAAAATTTTCAACAAGAACAAAATTTTAACAAAATTTTCTGTAGAAATAAGATATTAACAACATTTTCTATATAAATAAAATATTTAAAAAAATTTTGTGCAGAAATAAAAATTTGACAAAATTTTCTATAGGAATAAGATTTTGACAATATTTTATACGGAAATAAAATTTTGTCAAACATTCCAATTGTAATTTTAATAAAATTTTCTGTAGAAATAAAATTTTGACAAATTAATTTATAGAAAAAAATTTTGAGAAAATTTTCTATAGAAAAAAATTTTTGAGAAAAAATTCTATAGAAATAAAGTGTTAACAATTTTTTTAGAAATAAAATATAAACAACATATTCTAGAAATAAAATTTTATCAAACTTTTCTATAAAAATAACATTTTGATAAAATTTTTTATAGAAACAAATTTTTGACAACAGTTTCTATAGAACTAATATTTTGACAACGTTTTCTATAGAATTACAATTTTGAAAAAATTTTCTGTAGAAATAAAATATTTACAACATTCTCTATATAAATAAAATATTTAAAAAATTTTATGCAGAAATAAAAATTTGACAAAATTTTCTATAGGAATAAGATTTTGACAATATTTTCTATGGAAATAAAATTTTGACAAAATTTTTAAAAGAAATAAAATTTTGTCAAATATTCCAATAGAAATAAAATTTTGACAAATTTTTCTATAGAAAAAAATTTTGAGAAAATTTTCTATAGAAATAAAATATTAACAAAATTTTTTTTAGAAATAAAATATAGACAACATTTTCTAGAAATAAAATTTTATCAAAATTTTCTATAAAAATAAAATTTTGATAAAATTTTGTATAGTAACAAATTTTTGACAACAGTTTCTATAGAAATAACATTTTGTCAAAATTTTAACAAAAATTTCTGTAGAAATAGAATATTAACAACATTTTCTATATAAATAAAATATTTAAACAATTTTGTGCAGAAATAAAAATTTGACAAAATTTTCTATAGGAATAAGATTTTGACAATATTTTCTATGGAAATAAAATTTTTACAAAATTTTTAAAAGAAATAAAATTTTGTCAAACATTCCAATAGAAATAAAATTTTGACAAATTTTTCTATAGAAAAAAAAATGTTGAGAGAATTTTCTATAGAAATAAAATGTTAACAAATTTTTTTTAGAAATAAAATATAGACAACATTTTCTAGAAATAAAATTTTATCAAAATTTTCTATAAAAATAAAATTTTGATAAAATATTGTATAGAAACAAATTTTTGACATCAGTTTCTATAGAAATAATATTTTGATAAAATTTTCAACAGCAAAAAATTTTAACAAAATTTTCTGTAGAAATAAAATATTAATAACACTTTCTATATAAATAAAATATTTTAAAAATTTTGTGCAGAAATAAAATTTTGACAAAATTTTCTATGGAAATAAAATTTTGATAATATTTTCTATGGAAATAAAATTTTGACAAATTTTCTATAGAAAAAAATTTTCAGAAAATTTTCTATATAAATAAAATGTTAACAATTTTTTTTTGAAATAAAATATAGACAACATTTTCTAGAAATAAAATTTTCTATAAAAATAAAATTTTGATAAAATTTTGTATAGAAACAAATTTTTGACAACAGGTTCTATAGAAATAACATTTTGACAAAATTTTCAACAGCAACAAAATGTTAACAAAATTTTCTGTAGAAATAAAATATTAACAATATTTTCTATATAAATAAAATATTTAAAAAATTTTGTGCAGGAATAAAAATTTGACAAAATTTTCTATAGGAATAAAATTTTGACAATATTTTCTATGGAAATCAAATTTTGACAAAATTTTCTATAGCAATTTAACCTAACCTTAACTCCGGAAACTGTGATTTTGCAAGATTGTCATGTGCTATGGGTCCCAGGTTCGAATTCCATATCAGACATTTTTATATAAGATTTTATTCATTGAAATAACCAAGACTGTTAAAAATATTTTTAACACAATTTTCTTTTTTTTATCCTGAACATTACCCAGGGGTTTCCGCTTAAGGATACTTTTAAGACAAAATTCTCTTTTAAATTTGTGGTTTGTGTTCGTGCTTCTAGGAAGCGAATTTTAATATTTCGCTTTCTCAACTTTTTGTCTTCATATGCTATCAAAGTCCTTTAAAAACGAGTTAACGACAACTTTATTTTCCAAATTAAGACTCGACTTCCAGTAGAAATTATGCTATGTTTCAAGTAAAAAACTTCTTTAAAATAAAGTTTTGAAAAATATGTGCTATATTTGAACGATTTTTTGTTTTGTAGTCAAGATGCAAAAAGACAACAAATTTAAAGACAATTTCATTAATTTTAAAGAATTTTTTCTGAATTATTAAAGTCAAGTTGACCTTAGTCCAAACATTTTTTCTTTCATATTATGATGCCCATCTTTAAGTCAAATCACTTAATTATAAGGACAATACGACTTCGTTGAAAAGTTTATCGACTTTTGGACAAGGAAAAATACTTTATATTAGAGAAATGTGTCTTCTATGCTAAGCAAAATTTATATTCGTATTTTAAAGACATGAAATCTTTGACCTAACGATAATATTTTTTCAGTGTGGACGAAACCGTATCACAGTTTCCACTAGAGCCAAAAATAATCTACCAAATTTTATTTCTATAGAAAATTTTGTCAAAATTTTATTTCTATAGAAAATTGTATTAAAATGTTACTTCTATAAAAAATTGTTAAAATGTTATTGCTATAGAAAACGTTGTCAAAAATCTATTTCTATAGAAAATTTTGTTAAAATTTTATTGCTATAGAAACTGTTGTTAAAATTTTATTTCTATAGAAAGTTTTGTCCAAGTTTTATTTCTATATAAAATTTTATTAAAATTTTATTTGTATAGATAATTTCTATAAAAAATGTATAAAATGTTGGGAAAGAATTTTAGAGTTATGTAAAAAAAAAAAAACAATTTTAATATTCTAATTAATTAATTATATGCATATATGCTAATATCAGATTTACCATTGCCCATACTGTGTACAGAGTAATTTGCTTGTTATGTTGGCATTTTCATTTTTCCCACATAGCCAAATGGAAAATGTCAGAAACCACTCGAATGTTATCAAAAAATTATTTTCTGTCAAATTACGATGAAATCGTCATTTACAAATCTAAAAAGACCCCTTCAGGTAACCCACCAACCAACTACCAGTATACAAAGTATCTGCCAATTCAGGCAAATCTTCCATATGACTCACTCTCCTTGTGTGTAACTCTTTCAGTTGGTACACACAAAAAATTTTTTTTCTGATTCAATCACGAAATTAATTGATCCAATTAATTTTTTAATTGAAATGTCTTCAATCACAGAAATGATAGTATCAATTAAAAAATTAATTGGAGGTCAATTAAAAAATTAATTGGAGGTCAATTAAAAAATTAATTGATCCAATTAAATAATTAATTGATACTATTAATTTTTGTGATTGATTTTTGTATCAATTAAAAAATTTGTTGAATCAATTAAATTTTTAATTGAATATTTTTTAAAACTCAATTAAAATTTTAATTGGAAAATTTTTGGTGAATTTTTTTTCTGTGTATGCATTCATGGGCCGTGCAGCAGTAGCATTTGTGCAAAATGCTGTAATCATTTAATTTTGTGAAATCTCCTTTGCCGATATGGTTTGAATATGGACAACGTAGCAAATATCAATTGCAGTTGCAGGGACATTGGTATTCGATGTCGTTAATCACAAAGACTAGAATGTCAGATCATAAATCAGACATCAAATTTCGTTAACGAGACATTTTTGAATATCCTTGTGTATAATATACCGAGGTGGTTGACTGGGGGGTGGAGAAATTAATGTTGAATTGCCGGGGGTTGGAGGGTGGTATATGGACAATTGAATTTTAACTTTATGACTACTGCTCTGAATGACAGCTTCTGTACTTCAATTTAATTTAACTACATATGCATTTACTTAAGACATACGAATACATGTAGTTGTGTATTAGGGTGGGAGGGGGTAAAGTTGGCTTGTCTGATTTTTTTGTAGGTCACAACATTTTCATTATTGTACCTAGGACCCAGACTTAGAAAAGTTTCTCTTCTTCTTAGGTCGCTTTTTTTCTTCTAGTTAGAAAAAAAAAACGATTTTCAAATCATTTTTTTTAATTCATGGTAAGAGCCCATCTAATACACATGAAATGCTTGTAATGATATCATTCTAATAACTTACTAAAACTTATCGTAATAATAATCAAAGAGAAATGTAATCACATAACCTACACATACATGTCTACGACGAAACATAAACACACACAAATACATTTGTGACCTGAGGATAAAGATGGACAATTTTATTAAATTAGGTGCTGGCATTTCATAGGTGAACATTTTATGCTTGAAAATTTGCGAGAGTAAATGTATTTGAGTAGGCGAGACGCAAGTCTAGGAATAACAAGCATATACAGCAGTAAGTTCGGCCGGGCCGAATCTTAAATACCCACCACCATGAACCAAATATTAGGGTTTCCTTTGAAATTTCAGGAGGGCTTGAGGACTTGAGAACACTACCCGAAGATAAATTTAAAGATTTCACCTATGAGGACTATATCAGATTCTGGATTTATAAGAACCATTTTTGTTTCAGGTTTAGAGGAATCATTAACATCTCTTGTAAGTGTGCAAGAAAATTATAAAATAACGTCTTGATTTGAAATCTTAAATCTGTAGAAGTAAAATCTGGAAATTTTACATTGAGTTTCAAGCAATTTTCGTGATCAGTGCGCCTTCTACACCCTCAAGAAGTGAAGTCGGTCTATATGGAGGCATTACCAAATGGACCGATAAAAACTTAATCCGATACACGTTTTTGTGAGCCTAAAATACCAGAATATTTACAATTTCAGGCATATCAGATAAAAACTACGGTTTCTAGAAACCCAAGGAGTTAAATCGGGAGATCGTTCTTATGGGGGCTATACTAAAATATGGACCGATACTCACCATTTTCGGCACACCTCTTTGTGACCCGAAAATACCTCTAGATTTCCAATTTCAGGCAAATAGGATAACAACTTCGGATTCTAGAAGCCCAAGAAGTAAAATTGGGAAATCGGTCTATATGGGAGCTATACCAAAATATGGACCGATACTCACAATTTTTGGCACACCTCTTTATGGTCCTAAAATACCTCTAGATTTCCAATTTCAGACAAATTGGATAAAAACTACGGTTTCTATAAGCCCAAGACACCAAATCGGGAGATCGGTCTATATGGGGGTTATACCAAAATATGGACCGATACTCACAATTTTCGGCACACCTCTTTAGGGTCCCAAAAAAACCTCTAGATTTCCAATTTCAGACAAATTGGATAAAAACTACGGTTTCTATAAGCCCAAGACACCAAATCGAGAGATCGGTCTATATGGGGGCTATACCAAAATATGGACCGATACTCACAATTTTTGGCACACGTATTTGTGGTCCTACAATACCTCTAGATTTCCAATTTCAGGTAAATTGAATAAAAACTGCGGTTTCTATAAGCCCACGAAGTAAAATCGGGAGATCGGTCTATATGGGGGCTATACCAAAATATGGACCGATACTCACAATTTTTGGCACACATATTTGTGGTCCTACAATACCTCTAGATTTCCAATTTCAGATAAATTGAATAAAAACTGCGGTTTCTATAAGCCCAAGAAGTAAAATCGGGAGACCGGTCTATATGGGGGCTATACCAAAATATGGACCGATACTCACAATTTTTGGCACACATATTTGTGGTCTTACAATACCTCTAGATTTCCAATTGCAGATAAATTGAATAAAAACTGCGTTTTCTATAAGCCCAAGAAGTAAAATCGGGAAATCGGTCTATATGGGGGCTATACCAAAATATGGACCGATACTCACAATTTTTGGCACACGTATTTGTGGTCCTACAATACCTCTAGATTTCCAATTTCAGGTAAATTTAATAAAAACTGCGGTTTCTATAAGCCCAAGAAGTAAAATCGGGAGATCGGTCTATATGGGGGCTATACCAAAACGTGGACCGATACTCACCATTTTTGGCACACCTCTTTATGGTCATAAAATACCTCCAGATTTCAAATTTCAGGCAAATTGGATAAAAACTACGATTTCTATAAGCCCAAGACCCCAAATCGGGTGGTCGGTTTATATGGGGACTATATCAAAACCTGGACCGATATAGCCCATCTTCGAACTTGACCTGCCTGCAGACAAAAGACGAGCTTGTGCAAAATTTCAGCACGATTGCTTCATTATTGAAGACTGTAGCGTGATTACAACAGACAGACAGACGGACAGACGGACATCGTTATATCGTCTTAGAATTTCTCCCTGATCAAGAATATGTATACTTTATATAGTCGGAAATCGATATTTCGATGTGTTACAAACGGAATGACAAACTTATTATATCCCCGTATCCCCATTTGAAGAGTATAAAAATACTCTTCAAATGGAAGCTCTATTACCTCTACACACAAAATAATATTATAATTTTTAACTTATAAAAAATATTTTTAATTTAAAAAAAAAATTTGTTCATATAACAAAATTGTTTGCTAATGTGATAAAATATTACTAAAATCTTAATTGTATTTAAAAATTACCTTGTTAGCTCAAATTTAAACATAAGTTTAATTGTATTGACAAGAAAATCAATTGATTTTTTATACCCACCACCATAGGATGGGGGGTATATTAACTTTGTCATTCCGTTTGTAACACATCGAAATATTGCTCTAAGACCCCATAAAGTATATATATTCTGGGTTGTGGTGAAATTCTGAGTCGATCTGAGCATGTCCGTCCGTCTGTTGAAATCACGCTAACTTCCGAACGAAACAAGCTATCGACTTGAAACTTGGCACAAGTAGTTGTTATTGATGTAGGTCGGATGGTATTGCAAATGGGCCATATCGGTCCACTTTTACGTATAGCCCCCATATAAACGGACACCAAAATTTGGCTTGCGAGGCCTCTAAGAGAAGCAAATTTCATCCGATCCCGCTGAAATTTGGTACATGGTGTTAGTATATGGTCTCTAACAACCATGCAAAAATTGGTCCACATCGGTCCATAATTATATATAGCCCCCATATAAACCGATCCCCCGATTTGGCTTGCGAGGCCCCTAAGAGAAGCAAATTTCATCCGATCCGGCTGAAATTTGGTACATGGTGTCAGTATATGGTCTGTAAGAACCATGCAAAAATTGGTCCACATCGGTCCTTAATTATATATAGCCCCCATATAAACCGATCCCCCGATTTGGCTTGTGAGGCCTCTAAGAGAAGCAAATTTCATCCGATCCGGCTGAAATTAGGTACGTGATGTTAGTATATGGTCTCTAACAACCATGCAAAAATTGGTCCACATCGGTTCATAACTATATATAGCCCCCATATAAACCGATCACCAGATTTGACCTCCGGAACCTCTTGGAAGACCAAAATTCATCTGATTCAGTTGAAATTTGGTACGTGGTGTTAATATATGGCCTCAAACTCCCATGCAAAAATTGGTCGATATCGGTCCATAATTATATATAGGCCCCATATAAACCGATCCCCAGATTTGACCTCCAGAGCCCCTTGGAAGGGCAAAATTCTTCCCATTCGGTTGAAATTTGGTACGTGATGTTAGCATATGGTATCCAACAATCATGCAGGAATAAGAAGTTTTAAGATACCACAACCCAAGTAATTCGATTGTGGATGACAGTCTTTCGTAGAAGTTTCTACGCAATCCATGGTGGTGGGTACATAAGATTCGGCCTGGCCGAACTTGCGGCCGTATATACTTGTTTTTTGTGTACTTTGGAATATTGCTAAAACAGTATTTTGCTTTCCTTAAAAGCGTAGTGGAGTTAAGTGAGTGTATTAAATGTCTTGGAGTAATATTGAACAGGCGGCTAGACGTTAAGCTGCATATTAGTTTAGGTTAGATATAGTGACAGGCCGTTATTTTAGCCTCACTTAGTCTATTCTTAGAGGCTTTCAAAGATGTAGGTTAGACCAATATTTAGAACTCGCAAATTAGATGGACGATTGTCCTCAAGACCTCAGTTATCCCTTCTGAAATTAAAGTGTGATGACTATGGTATGAGTTGTCATGAGTTTTTCATCGGTTTTTACATACCACGTAGGCAAATTTCTTGGGATCAATAACTGTGTCTTTAATTTTATACCCTGCACCAAACTGTGGAACGGGGTATCATAAGTTAGTGCATATGTTTGCAACACTCCCAAGGAGACGAGTTAGGCACATGGCAATATTGCTCAGGGTCGACCCCTGAGTATGTACTTCAATTTTTTATATAAATGGAATTTTGAGCAAATTTTATATAGAAATAAAATTTTGAAAAAATTTTCAACAGAAATATAATTTGAGAAATTTTTCGAGAGGGATGACATTTTGAAAAAAATTTTTATAAAAAATAAAATTATGGTAAAATTTTCTATAGAAATTAAATTTTTTATAATTTTTTTTTTTTTTTTTTTGGGAAAATTTTTTTATAGAAATAAAATTTTGAGAAAAATTTTAATAGCAATAAAATTTTGAGAAAAAATTTTGAAAAAAAAGTTCTATAGAAATAAAATTTTGAAAAAAAAAATCTGTAGAAATAAAATTTTGAGAAATTTTTCTAAAGAAATAAAGTTTTGAGAAAATTTTCTATACAAATAAAAGTTTGCGAAAATTTTCTTTAGAAATAATTTCCACAGAAATAAAATGAAATTTTGATAAAATTTTCTGTAGAAATAACATTTTGAGAAAATTTTCTACAGAAATAAAATTTTGATAAAATTTTCTGTAGAAATAACATTTTGAGAATATTTTCTATAGAACTAAAGAGTTTAGGAAAATTTTCTATAGAAATAAAGTTATGAAAAATGTTCTATGCAAATAAAACTTTGGGAAAATTTACCGTAGAAACAAAATTTTGAGAAAATTTTCTATAGAATTAAAATTTTGAGAAAACTTGCTATAGAAATAAAATTTGAGAAAACTTGCTATAGAAATAAAATATTTACAAAATTTTCTATAAAAATAGAATTTGGACAAAATTTTCTTTAAAAAAATAAGAACATTTTCTATATAAATAAAATTTTGAGAAAGTTTTCTATAGAAATAAAACTTTGAGAAAATTTTGCATAGAAATAAAATTTTGTAAAAATTTTCCGTACAAATAAAATTTTGAGAAAATTTTCTATAAAAATAAAATGTTGACAAAAGTTTCGTACAGAGATATTTTGCGAAAATTTTCCATAGAAATAAAATTTTGACAAAAGTTTACCATACAATTAAATTTTTTGAAAAAATCCGTACAAATAAAATTTTGAGAAAATCTTCTATAAAAAAAAATGTTGACAAAAGTTTCGTACCGAAACATTTTGCGAAAATTTTCTACAGACATAAAATTTTGAAAAAATTTTCAACAGAAATATAATTTGAGACATTTTTCGAGAGGGATGACATTTTGAAAAAAATGTTTATAAAAAATAAAATTTTGGTAAAATTTTCTATAGAAATTAAATTTTTTATTATATTTCATGTTAGCCTGATACCGAAACAGCAATTGACGTCCAAATGCATTATATCTAATTATACAATTATTTTTCGAGCTTTATGGACAGATATAGATTAAGGAACATGGTTAATAGAGCCATTGAAAAGAAAACGCCAGATACAAATCTATACACGCCTGGACTGTACATGTTTCGGTTCGGGCGAATGAACCTTTCCACAGCCTTTAGTATAGATCTGGCTGCGAGAGATAACTCAATTTTGGGCCATTTATGCTAACTCCTTATGGAGAAAACATTTGGGAAATTTCCTCTTACAAATTGAATCATCTTTTCTCCCACTGTACATCATCTTTTCATATAACTTACAAGTCCCTTAATCTTATTTTTATTTCGTTTTGTTACATAGTAATGCAACAACTCGAAATTTATTTTTAGAAAGCTAATTTGTTAGAATTCACCTAAGTGGTGAACAGTCGAACAATGCTTATTGTTTCTACAGTCAACTACAAACAACATGTGACAACTTACAGAAGCTCGAAAAATAATTGTATAATTAGATATAATGCATTTGGACGTCAATTGCCTGTTTCGGTATCAGGCTAACATGAAATATAATAAGCAACGATGAGCCCGTCGTAAAACTAGGAAAAACACGACTAATGTACGCGTTAGAATTGTTGTTGTATCCTGGAAACCAGTTTCTGTAAGTTGTCACATGTTGTTTGTAGTTGACTGTAGAAACAATAAGCATTGTTCGACTGTTCACCACTTAGGTGAATTCTAACAAATTAGCTTTCTAAAAATAAATTTCGTGTTGTTGCATTACTATGTAACAAAACGAAATAAAAATAAGATTAAGGGACTTGTAAGTTATATGAAAAGATGATGTACAGTGGGAGAAAAGATGATTCAATTTGTAAGAGGAAATTTCCCAAATGTTTTCTCCATAAGGAGTTAGCATAAAGGGCCCAAAATTGAGTTATCTCTCCCAGCCAGATCTATACTAAAGGCTGTGGAAAGGTTCATTCGCCCGAACCGAAACATGTACAGTCCAGGCGTGTATAGATTTGTATCTGGCGTTTTCTTTTCAATGTCTCTATTAACCATGTTCCTTAATCTATATCTGTCCATAAAGCTCGTTAAATTTTTTATATTTTTTTTTTTGGGAAAATTTTTTATAGAAATAAAATTTTGAGAAAAATTTTAATAGAAATAAAATTTTGAGAAAAAAATTTAATAGAAATAAAATTTTCTTCTATAGAAATTTTTTAGAAAATTTTCTATAAATTTTTTTTTGTTGTTTTTGAAGAACAGAAATCAAAGTTTGAATAAAAATTTCTATAGAAATAAAATTTTGAAAAAAAATCTGTAGAAATAAAATTTTGAGAAATTTTTCTAAAGAAATAAAGTTTTGAGAAAATTTTCTATACAAATAAAAGTTTGCGAAAATTTTCTTTAGAAATAATTTCGACAGAAATAAAATGAAATTTTGATAAAATTTCCTGTAGAAATAACATTTTAAGAAAATTTTCAACAGAAATAAAATTTTCTGTAGAAATAACATTTTGAGAATATTTTCTATAGAAATAAAAAGTTAAGGACAATTTTCTATAGAAATAAAGTTATGAAAAATGTTCTATGCGAAAATATTGAGAAAATTTACTATAGAAACAAAATTTTGAGAAAATTTTCTATAGAATCAAAATTTTGAGAAAATTTACTATAGAAACAAAATTTTGAGAAAATTTTCTATATTCTCATAAATAGATTTACAAAATTTTGAGAAAATCTATATATATAAAATTCAAATTATGTTTGTTTATTTCTTTGTTTGTTTGTTTGTTTATTTGTATGTTCCGGGTTGGCGCGAAAACGGCTGAACCGATTTACTTGAAACTTTCAGAGATCGTGGGGGGCACTCATGTGCTGAAAATAGGGTACCACATTTTTTGACATATGGTCGCGGAGAGGAACCTCCCCTTTGTCCGACTTTTTGAAAATTAGACCAAAGTTGACCGATTTGCTTGAAATTTTCATTGAAGATTGGGGTTGGCATCTAGACAAAGATCCGTTACTTTTTATTTCGATATTTGGCGGCGGAGGGGGGCCTCCTCTTTGTTCGACTTTTTTAAAGTACAGTGAAAAAACTAAAATTCTCTAAATTATCTGAGATTTACAGAAAACATGTGGTGAGGTTATGGAATTAATATGGGGTACCTGATGATTTCATATGTGGTTGGGGAGGGGGACCTCCCCCTTGCCCTACTTTTTGAAACTTGGAACAAAATTATGCGATTTGCTTGAAATTTTCATTGAATGTTGGGGTTGGCATCTAGACAAAAATCCGCTACATTATTTTTCGGTATTTGGTCGGGGAGGGGGACCTCCCCTTTGCCGATTTTTTTTTTTTGAAATTACAAACAAAACTAAACTCCCCCGAGTGAAATTTTACGGAAAAAACGGGTTATGAAATTTATATCAGGTTCCTGACTTTTTAATAAAAATAAAAGGACATAGGGAGACATCCGCTTCTCTTAAGTACATACAGAGAAACAATTAAACTTTACCGAGTTACTTGAGGACTGGGGAGAGGTTACGATATTAATAGTTGATACCTGATTTTGTGATATTTGGACGGAAGAGAGGCTTATAATTTGTTTGACATTTTCTGGGACGTTTACAAAAGATACGCTACATCACTTTTCGATATTTGGTCGGGAAGGAGGTCCTCCTCTAAAACTGCAAAAAAAATTAAGTTTTCTTGAAATTTACAAAAGCAGTGGGGGAAGGTTATGAACGAAGAGGAAACCTTCCCTGCCCCACACTTGAAGGAAAGTTTTAAGAATTTTCAGGGAAGGTTAGGGGTGCTATTCACTACGGTGTTTGTCGATATTGTATCGGGGAAAGTGACGTCCCTTTAAAACAATAGAACAACATTTAAACATCGCCGATCTACTTGAAATTTACAGGGAACGTGGGAGGAGGTGATTAAATTTATACATGATTTTTAAATTGGTATATGATTTTTATACCCACCACCATAGAATGGTGACGGGGGTATAATAAGTTTGTCATTCCGTTTGTAACGCATCGAAATATCGATTTCCGACTATATAAAGTATATATATTCTTGATCAGGGAGAAATTCTAAGACGATATAACGATGTCCGTCTGTCCGTCTGTCTGTCTGTCTGTCTGTCTGTCTGTTGTAATCACGCTACAGACTTCAATAATGAAGCAATCGTGCTGAAATTTTGCACAAGCTCGTCTTTTGTCTGCAGGCAGGTCAAGTTCGAAGATGGGCTATATCGGTCCAGGTTTTGATATAGTCCCCATATAAACCGACCTCCCGATTTGGGGTCTTGGGCTTATAGAAGTCGTAGTTTTTATCCAATTTGCCTGAAATTTGAAATCTGGAGGTACTTTATGCCCATAAAGAGATGTGCCAAAAATGGTGAGTATCGGTCCACGTTTTGGTATAGCCCCCATATAGACCGATCTCCCGATTTTACTTCTTGGGCTTATAGAAACCGCAGTTTTTATTCAATTTACCTGAAATTTGAAATCTAGAGGTATTGTAGGACCACAAATACGTGTGCCAAAAATTGTGAGTATCGGTCCATATTTTGGTATAGCCCCCATATAGACCGATCTCCCGATTTTACTTCTTGGGCTTATAGAAAACGCAGTTTTTATTCAATTTACCTGAAATTGGAAATCTAGAGGTATTGTAGGACCACAAATACGTGTGCCAAAAATTGTGAGTATCGGTCCATATTTTGGTATAGCCCCCATATAGACCGATCTCCCGATTTTACTTCTTGGGTTTATAGAAACCGCAGTTTTTATTCAATTTATCTGAAATTGGAAATCTAGAAGTATTGTAGGACCACAAATATGTGTGCCAAAAATTGTGAGTATCGGTCCGTATTTTGGTATAGCCCCCATATAGACCGATCTCCCGATTTTACTTCTTGGGCTTATAGAAACCGCAGTTTTTATTCAATTTACCTGAAATTAGAAATCTAGAGGTATTGTAGGACCACAAATACGTGTGCCAAAAATTTTGAGTATCGGTCCATATTTTGGGAGAGCCCCCATATATACCGATCTCCCGATTTGGGGTCTTGGGCTTATAGAAACCGTAGTTTTTATCCAATTTGTCTGAAATTGGAAATCTAGAGGTATTTTAGGACCACAAATATGTGTGCCAAAAATTGTGAGTATCGGTCCGTATTTTGGTATAGCCCCCATATAGACCGATCTCCCGATTTTACTTCTTGGGCTTATAGAAACCGCAGTTTTTATTCAATTTACCTGAAATTGGAAATCTAGAGGTATTGTAGGACCACAAATACGTGTGCCAAAAATTGTGAGTATCGGTCCATATTTTGGGAGAGCCCCCATATATACCGATCTCCCGATTTGGGGTCTTGGGCTTATAGAAACCGTAGTTTTTATCCTATTTGCCTGAAATTGGAAATCTAGAGGTATTTTCGGGTCACAAAGAGGTGTGCCGAAAATGGTGCGTATCGGTCCATATTTTAGTATAGCCCCCATAAGAACGATCTCCCGATTTAACTCCTTGGGTTTCTAAAAACCGTAGTTTTTATCTGATATGCCTGAAATTGTAAATATTCTGGTATTTTAGGCTCACAAAAACGTGTATCGGATTAAGTTTTTATCGGTCCATTTGGTAATGCCTCCATATAGACCGACTTCACTTCTTGAGGGTGTAGAAGGCGCACTGATCATGAAAATTGTTTGAAACTCAATGTAAAATTTCCAGATTTTACTTCTACAGATTTAAGATTTCAAATCAAGACGTTATTTTATAATGTTCTTGCACACTTACAAGAGATGTTAATGATTCCTCTAAACCTCAAACAAAAATGGTTCTTATAAATCCAGAATCTGATATAGTCCTCATAGGTGAAATCTTTAAATTTATCTTCGGGTTGTGTCCTCAAGTCCTCAAGCCCTCCTGAAATTTCAAAGGAAACCCTAATATTTGGTTCATGGTGGTGGGTATTTAAGATTCGGCCCGGCCGAACTTACTGCTGTATATACTTGTTCGATATCTGGTTGGGGAAGGGGAAAATTGAAATAAACTTTGTCGATTTACTTCGATAGAATTTATAGTTGCGAAATTAATATAGGGTACGTGATAGTCCGATATCAGGTCGGAGTGGTGCGAAGGTGGGGAGAGGGTGCCCTTTTGTCCGTTTTTTTTCTTAAATTGAAAGTAGAGGGTTGTCCATAAATGGGAACTCGGTACATAATTTTATGATTTTTGCACAGGCTTCTGCCAGACTTCTTTTTAGTAAAGAACTTAAATTTACATGAAATTGGTAGCCAACGTAGAGGGTACATCATTTTCCAACATTTTAGCAAATGTTAATGTGGTAAAATTTTTTACTACGTTTGCTTTTTCCGATTTATTGGATAATATAGTGCTTAATTTTCAGATTTAATTTTCAGATTTTCAGGAAAAGGATACCTTTCCTTGACAAACCACACTTAAAATTCACAAGAAATATAGAAGATTGTCCAACTACTTGAATACAGAACATTATTAAAAAAAATTGGAGGAAAGGGTACACCCTCTCCCGCCGTATTTGTACCTATAAACGAAAAATCAAGTAGTCCGATTTGTTTAAAAGAATTCAAATCTTTTCGAATTTGTTTTCAGCACGAAGGATATAGTTGACAAAGTTAACGCAAAATGTTCCTCCAAATACGCTTCGGAAGGCGCAGCGAAGCGGGCCGGGTTACGCTAGTATTCTATAGAAATAAAATTTTGAGAAAATTTTGCATAGAAATAAAATTTTGTAAAATTTTCTATAAAAATAAAATGTTGACAAAAGTTTCGTACAGAAACATTTTGCGAAAATTTTCCATAAAAATAAAATTTTGACAAAAGTTTACTATATAAATAAATTTTTTTAACAAAATTTTGCATAGAAATAAAATTTTGTAAAAATTTTCCGTACAAATAAAATTTTGAGAAAATCTAAAATGTTGACAAAAGTTTAGTACCGAAACATTTTGCGAAAATTTTCTACAGAAATAAAATTTTGACAAAATTTTCTCCAGAAATAAAATTATGACAATATTTTCTTTAGGATTAAAATTTTGACAAAATTTTCCATTGAAATAAAATTTTAAGAAAAATGTCTGTTTAAATAAAATTTTGAGATAATTTTCTATAGAAATAAAATTATGACAACATTTTCTATAGAATTAAAATTTTGGGTAAATTTTCTATAGAAATAAAATTTTGACAAAAGTTTACAATATAAATAAATTTTTTGAGAAAATTTTCTATAGAGATAAAATTTTAAGAAAATTTACTATAGAAATACAATTTTGAAAAAATTTTTCTATAGAAACAAAATTTTGAGAACATTTTCATTAGAAATAAAATTTTGGCAAAATTTTCTATAAAAATAAAATGTTGAGTAAATTTGCTATAGAAATAAAATATTCTACCTTATTCCTGAAGTCGCTCTCGCCGTCGCTTTTTGTCGTCTGTCGCTTTTAAGTCGTCTCGTCATTCAATTGTAATTCCTGTGGAGTTGCGACGGCGAGGACGACGATTACTTTTTGTACCAATTACAATACTCGGTAATAAAAGGCCGATATCACTAGAAAACAATCAGCTGATGTGCAAAAATAATGAATTTTATTTTTTTCGGCTTAAAATATTTTTATTTCCGACGCAATTCTATGTCGGAAAATCAAGAAAAATAATTCATTTGACGTGGGAAAAAATGTGGATATATATTCAAGGACAGTAAAAGCTTCCAAAACTATAAAAATGGAGACGACGCTTAGATCAATGGCATAAGGATCATCATGAAAGAAAACAATCAGCTGATATACAAAACTGAATTTTAATTATTTGCGTTTAAAATGCTATTTGTTTGTAATCCAATTTTGACTAGGAAAATCAAAATAAATGATAAATTTGACTCGGGGAGATGATTTAGATATCTACATTAGGACAATAACAACATCCGGCATATACAATTGGAACGACGTTGACATTATGTGCCCAAGAATTCAAAGCTCGTGAAGGACACATTTGTTATCTAAGTTTGGTGCTAAATAAAATACATAGGCCTTAAAGGGTTTCTATTAAAAATAAATGGAATTGAAAATCAACACGTTTACTTTAATTGTACAGTGTTCTTTTCTATGATGTGAATGTGATGACCATAACTGCTATGTATACTGATTTTTTCCCCATTTTTTTTTGTAATTGTTGAAGATTAGTCACTTTACCTCTTACCAATTTCTATTTTTTAAATTTATTTTTCAATTGTTCGATTAATAAAGTCTAAAAAACTTCTTCAAAAATTAAACACTAAACTCGTCGCTGGTAAATTTAAAGGCGACAAAAAGCGACGATATTGGTGACAAAAAGCGACACCAGGAATACCGATTTTCTTCGATAGCAGAATATATCGACGAACGGAATACCAATTAGTGGCGACAGAGGAAAAGCGACGGCGACTTCAGGAATAAGGGTGATTGACAAAATTTTCTATAGAAATAGAATTTTGATAAAATTTTCTATAATTTTTTTTTTTTTGAGAAAATTTTCTATAGAAATAAAATTTTGTATAAAAATAAAATGTTGACAAAAGTTTCGTACCGAAACATTTTGCAAAAATTTTCTACAGAAATAAAATTTTTACAAAATTTTCTTCAGAAATAAAATTATGATAATATTTTGTATAGAATTAAAATTTTGACAAAATTTTCTATAGAAATAAAATTTTGACAAAAGTTTTGAGTAAATTTGCTATAGAAATAAAATATTGACAAAAATTTCTATAGAAATAGAATTTTGATACAATTTTCTATAAATTTTTTTTTGAGAAAATTTTCTATAGAAATAAAATTTCGAAAAAAAAATTTCTGTACGAATAAAATTTTACGAAAATTTACCATAGGGGTGGTGCAAAATTGGCGGAAAAGCGATGAGATTTTAGATATAGCTCCCATATATATCTAAATCTGAACCGATTTCTTCCGAAATCAATAGGGTTCTATTCTGACCCAAAAAAGGGACACGTGCAAAATTTGAAGGCGATTGGACTTATATTGCGCCCTAGACTTTGATCTCAAAAATGTGTTCACAGTCAGACGGACGGACGGACGGACAGGGTTATATCGACTCAGGAAACCAACCTGAGCATTATTGCCAAAGACACCATAATGCTACCTCGTCTCCTTCTGGGTGTTACAAACATATGCACTAACTTATAATACCCTGTTCCACAGTGTGGCGCAGGGTATAAAAACTTCTGTGTATTTTAATTACACAGGAAGTTTTTATACCCTGCGCCACACTGTGGAACAGGGTATTATAAGTTAGTGCATATGTTTGTAACACCCAGAAGGAGACGAGGTAGAACATATGGTGTCTTTGGCATAATGCTCAGGGTGGTTATCCTGAGTCGATATAACCATGTCCGTCCGTCCGTCCGTCTGTCTGTGAACACATTTTTGAGATCAAAGTCTAGGGCCGCAATATAAGTCCAATCGCCTTCAAATTTTGCACGTGTCCCTTTTTGGTCAGAATAGAACCCTATTGATTTCGGAAAGAAATCGGTTCAGATTTAGATATAGCTCCCATATATATCTTTCGCCCGATATGGACTTATATGGCCCCAGAAGCCAGAGTTTTGGTCCAATTTGGTTGAAATTTTGCACTAGGAGTACAATTAGTAGTATAGTCATGTGTGCCAAATTTGATTGAAATCGTTTTCAGATTTAGATATAGCTCCCATATATATATATATATTTCGCCGATATGGACTTATATGGACCCAGAAGCCAGAGTTTTGGCCCAATTTAGTTGAAATTTTGCACTAGGAGCACAATTAGTAGTATAGTCATGTGTGCCAAATTTGATTGAAATCGGTTCAGATTTAGATATAGCTCCCATATATATCTTTCGTCCGATATGGACTATTATGGGTCCTAGAAGCCAGAGTTTTGGTTCAATTTGGTTCAAATTTTGCACACGAAGTACATTTCGTAGTATAGTCATGTGTGCCAAATTTGATTCAAATCGTTTCAGATTTAGATATAGCTCCCATATATAACTTTCGCCCGATATGGACTAATTTGTTCCTAGAAGCCAGAGTTTTGGCTGAATTTGGTTGAAATTTTGTGCTAGGAGTAAATTAGCAGTATAGTCAAGTGTGCCAAATTTGATTGAAATCGGTTCAGATTTAGATATAGCTCCCATATATAGCTTTCGCCCGATTTACACTCATATGACCACAGAAACCAATTTTTTACTCCGATTTAGTTGAAATTTTGCACAGGGAGTATAATTAGCATTGTAGCTGTGCGTGCCAAATTTGGTTGGAATCGGTTCAGATTTAGATATATATGTTTTTTAGATTTCGACAAAAATGGTCAAAATACCAACATTTTCCCTGTAAAATCGCCTCTGCTTAGTCGAATATATATATATATATATATATATATATATATATATATATATATATATATATATATATATATATATATATATATATATATATATATATATATATATATATATATATATATATATATATATATATATATATATATATATATATATATATATATATATATATATATATATATATATATATATATATATATATATATATATATATATATATATATATATATAAAATTCAAATTATGTTTGTTTATTTGTTTGTTTGTTTATTTGTATGTTCCGGGTTGGCGTGAAAACGGCTGAACCGATTTACTTGAAACTTTCAGAGATCGTGGGGGGCACTCATGTGCTGAAAATAGGGTACCTCATTTTTTGACATATGGTCGCGGAGAGGAACCTCCTCTTTGTCCGACTTTTTGAAAATTAGACCAACGTTGACCGATTTGCTTGAAATTTTCATTGAAGATTGGGGTTGGCATCTAGACGAAGATCCGCTACTTTTTATTTCGATATTTGGCGGCGGAGGGGGGCCTCCCCTTTGTTCGACTTTTTTAAAGTACAGTGAAAAAACTAAAATTCTCTAAATTATCTGAGATTTACAGAAAACATGTGGTGAGGTTATGGAATTAATATGGGGTACCTGATGATTTCATATGTGGACGGGGAGGGGGACCTCCCCCTTGCCCTACTTTTTGAAACTTGGAACAAAATTATGCGATTTGCTTGAAATTTTCATTGAATGTTGGGGTTGCCATCTAGACAAAAATCCGCTACATTATTTTTCGATATTTGGTCGGGGAGGGGGACCACCCCTTTGCCCGACTTTTTTAAAGTACAGTGAAAACAAAACTAAACTCCCCCGACTGAAATTTTACGGAAAAAATGGGTGAGGTTATGAAATTTATATCAGGTTCCTGATTTGTTAATAAAAATAAAAGGACATAGGGAGACATCCGCTTCTCTTAAGTACATGCAGAGAAACAATTAAACTTTACCGAGTTACTTGAAATTTAAATGATTTTTAAATTAGTATATGATTTTTCGATATCTGGTTGGGGAAGGGGAAAATTTGAATAAACTTTGTCGATTTACTTCGATAGAATTTATATGGACCATTGAGTAGTTGTGAAATTAATATAGGGGTACGTATAGTCCGAGGGTTCCCTTTTGTCCGTTTTTTTTTCTTAAATTGAAAGTAGAGTGTTGTCCGTAAATGGGAACTCGGTACATAATTTCATGATTTTTGAACAAGCTTCTGCCAGACTTCTTTTTAGTAAAGAACTGAAATTTACAGGAAATGTGCAGCCAACGTAGAGGGTGCATCTTTTTCCAACATTTTAGCCAATGTTAATGTGGTAAAAATTTTTACTACTTTTGCTTTTTCCGTTTTATTGAATTTGAAACAGTAATTCAGATATGTTGAGGAGAAGGATACATTTCCACACTTAAAATTCACAAGAAATATAGAAGATTGTCCAACTACTTGAATACAGAACATTATTTAAAAAATTGGGAGGGGTACACCCTCACCCCGACATTTTTTAAGACGAACCGTTTTACAAATGCATATCCGCCGTATTTGTACCTATAAACGAAAAAGCAAGTAGTCCGATTTGTTTGAAAGAATTCAAATCTTTTCGAATTTGTTTTCAGCACGAAGGATAGGTAGACTAAGTAATGTTCCTACAAAAACACTTCGGAAGGCGCAGCGAATCGGGCCGGGTTACGCTAGTATATATATATATATATATATATATATATATATATATATATATATATATATATATATATATATATATATATATATATATATATATATATATATATATATATATATATATATATATATATATATATATATATATATATATATATATATATATATATATAATATATATATATATATCGAGCGATAAATCATAAATAAAATTTTGTGAAGTTTCCTAAAAATTGCTTCAGATTTAAATATTTCCCATATTTTTTTTTACTAACATTGCGTTTCACCCTAGTGCAATAACCGACTTAAATTTTGAGTCTATAGAATTTGTAGAAGTCTATCAAATTCTGTCCAGTTCGAGAGATATTAAAATGTATGTATCGAGAGATATCCAAATATATGCATTTTATATATAGCACCCAACACAATTGACGGATGTGGTATGATATCGAAAATTTAGATCTACAAAGTGGTGCAGGGTATAATATAGTCGGCCCCGCCCGACTTTAGACTTTCCTTACTTGTTATTATTAACTTCTTTGTGAGGACATTTTTTGAAGTGCTTTTAAAGTTGTACCTCCCAATTTATTTTTTGCTGGGATAAAGTGTGCAACTACTTTTAGTTGCTTTATTAAATATTAATTGTCTAGTTATCTTGATGCCTGATGTTTTATTCATTTTTATAAAATAAAACATTAATTGAACCTACAAGTTCAGTCTATTAAACTCTAGCTAGGGGCCTATAGCCCCCCTAGGAAAATTGTCTAGCTACGCTAATGCATAGAAATAAAATTGTCTATCGAAAAAAAATTGACAAATTTTCCATAGAAATAAAATTTTGTGAAAAACTTTTCGGTAGGAATTTATTTTTTTTAATTCAATATTTTGAAAAATTTTAATTTTCAAAATATTGAAAAGATTTGATCAAAAATTTCAAAATTATTTTTTTTTATTAAATATTAATTGTTTTTTTTTTTTTAATTTGGTAGATTATTTTTGCCACGAGTGGCAACCTTTCCTCTGAGTCGAACTAGCCATGTCCGTCTGTATGCGTACACATTTTTGGGGATCAAAGTATAGGTCACAGTTTTAGGCCGTTCGATTTCAAATTTGGTACAAGGACGTGTTTTGGATCAGAATAAAACCCAATTGATTTTAGAAGAAATCTGCTCAGATTAAGATGCATTCATATCACCATAGAGGCCAGAAATTTCAGGTCAGATTTACATATAGCTCCCACAAAGTTGTGCAGAGTATAATCGTCCCCGCCCGAATTTACACTTCTTACTTGTTTACATTAGAACTAAGGTTAGCTATTATGTGAATATAAAAAATTGATATATAAGATTTGGTTACTACAGTTATTCATTTATCTCACTTGAGTAATGAGAGTTGATATGAATGTCAACTGATTAGGATCTCTTGTTAGTCTTTTGAAATGATGACTGCCCAGTTGGAAGACATTCTATGGTTCGACAGAAGAAATCACGTACTAGACAAATAAAACAAATTATTGAATTGTTTTTAAACAAACAAATATTTCTTTCCCCCAACTTCCCCCAACAAAATCCATTTTGGTAACAATCTCCTGAAGAAAGGAAAAAAATTTCGAGTGAAATCTAATCGAAAAAAAAAACTAGACACTCATCTTGGACAACTAATTCAACTTTATTTCAATTTTTGTTATAAAAATCTTTTGTAGATGGCAGGAAAACGATAAGATTTTGGCTTAGGAATGCTCTTCAAAAGTTTGTCTGGATTGTTGAAACAATCAAGAGATTCGTTCTTTATCTTCCCAAACAGAAGGGTTGTTCTGGTGGTTATGACTACAGAATGGGTTAGGAGCTACTACCGCTGATGTTGCTGTCTGTCTTTGGTTATGGATTGTCATGGTTTCGAACTGATAAGCAACCATCAAAATTATCTACTTTGCCTTCTATCTTACCATCCAATTGGGAAATTATTATCGAATTCAAGTTAACTTTATTTAACGCAATTATTGAATTATCTTTAAGACGATGAATGATTTTTGATTGATTTCACCACAAAAAAATATGGAAGCATAGACTTTTTAATCACTTATCACCTTTGAGTGATAATTATTTTTATATCCCGCCAAAAATGTTTAAGTTGATTTCGTTTAGACTCTATTTACTAATATTGATCTATGAAAAATAATTGGAAATTGAATGAGAATATGTGACATCATGTTCGAACTAAGATAACCAATCACGGTGGCCATTCGAGCAAAAAAAAATCTATCAAAATTTGAAGAAAATTTTACGAAAAGAAATGATGAAATTGCTTTTTAGAAAATATAAAATTTTGTAAAAATGTAATTTATATAGACAACTTTTATAGGAAATTTTATTAACTTTTTTTCTTAATTTTATTACTAGAGAAAATTTTGTCAAAATTTTATTTCAATAGAAAATTTTGTCAAAATTTTATTTTAATAGAAAAGTTTGTCCAAATTTTATTTCTAAAGAACTATTTGTCACAATTTTATGTCTATAGAAAATTTTGTCAAAATTTTATTTCTATAGAAAATTGTGTCAAAATTTAATTTCAATAGAAAATTTTGTCAAAATTTTATTTCTATAAAAAAAAGTTTAAAAATTTTATTTCTATAGAAAATATTGTCAAAATTTGATTTCTATAAAAAAATTTGTTAAAATTTTATTTCTAAAGACAATTTTGACAAAATTTAATTTTTATAGAAAATTTTATTTTTATAAAAAATTTTGTCAAAATTTTATTTTTATAGAAAATTTTGTCAACATTTTATTTCTATAGAAAGTTTTCTCAAAATTTTATTTCTATAGAAAATTTTTTCAAAATTTTATTTCTATAGAAAATTTTGTCACACTTTTATTTCCATAAACAATTCTGTCAAAATTTTATTTCTATAAAAAACTTTGTCAACATTTTATTTCAATAGAAAATTTTGTCGAAATTTTATTTCTAAAATTTTGTCAAAATTTTATTTCTACAAGAAATATTTGTCAAAATTTTATTTCTATAGAAAATATTTGTCAAAATTTTATTTCTATAGAAAATATTGTCAAAGTTTTATTTCTATAAAAAATGTTGTCAAAATTTTATTTCTATAGAACATTTTCTCAAAATTTTATTTCTATAGAAAATTTTGTTAAAATTTTATATCTATAGAAAATTTTGTTAAAATTTTACTTCTATAAAAAACTTTGTCAAAATTTTATTTTTATAGAAAATTTTGTCAACATTTTATTTCTATTGACAATTTTGTCAAAATTTTATTTTTATAGAAAATGTTCTCAAAATTTTATTTCTATAGAAAAATTTGCTAACATTTTATTTCTACAAAAAAGATTTGCCAAATTTTATTTCTATATAAAATTTTTTCAAAATTTTATTTCTATAGAAAATTTTCTCAAAATTCTATAAATTTTTTTTTCAAAATTTTATTCTATAGAAAATTTTGTCAAACTTTTATTTCCATAAACAATTTTGTCAATTGTTTATGGAATTTGTCAAAATTTTATTTTTATAGAAAATTTTGTCGAAATTTTATTTCTAAAGAACACTTTGTCATAATTTTATTCCTAGAGAAAATTTTGTCAAAATTTTATTTCAATAAAAAATTTTGTCAAAATTTTATTTTAATAGAAAAATTTATCCAAATTATATTTCTAAAGAACTATTTGTCACAATTTTATGTCTATAGGAAATTTTGCCAAAATTTTATTTCTATAGAAAATTTTGTCAAAATTTAATTTCAATAGAAAATTTTATCAAAATTTTATTTCTATAAAAAAAATTTTCAAAATTTTATTTCTATAGAAAATATTGTCAAAATTTGATTTCTATAAAAAAATTTGTTAAAATTTTATTTCTAAAGACAATTTTGACAAAATTTAATTTTTATAGAAAATTTTATTTTTATAAAAAAAATTTGTCAACATTTTATTTTTATAGAAAATTTTGTCAACATTTTATTTCTATAGAAAATTTTCTCAAAATTTTATTTCTATAGAAAATTTTTTCAAAATTTTATTTTGAAAAATTTTTCTATAGAAAATTTTGCCAAACTTTTATTTCCATAAACAATTCTGTCAAAATTTTATTTCTATAAAAAACTTTGTCAAAATTTTATTTTTATAGAAAATGTTCTCAAAATTTTATTTCTATAGAAAATTTTTTCAAAATTTTATTTCTACAAGAAATATTTGTCAAAATTTTATTTCTATAGAAAATATTGTCAAAGTTTTATTTCTATAAAAAATGTTGTCAAAATTTTATTTCTATAGAAAAATTTCTCAAAATTTTATTTCTATAGAAAATTTTGTTAAAATTTTATATCTATAGAAAATTTTGTTAAAATTTTATTTCTATAGAAAATTTTCTCAAAATTTTATTTCTATAGAAAATTTTCTCAAAATTTTATTTCTATTGACAATTTTGTCAAAATTTTATTTCTATAGAAAATGTTCTCAAAATTTTATTTCTATAGAAAAATTTGTTAACATTTTATTTCTACAAAAAATATTTGCCAAATTTTATTTCTATATTAAATTTTTTCAAAATTTTATTTCTATAGAAAATTTTCTCAAAATTTTATTTCTATAGAAAATTTTCTCAAAATTTTATTTCTATAAAAATTTTTTTCAAAATTTTATTCTATAGAAAATTTTGTCAAACTTTTATTTCCATAAACAATTTTGTCAATTGTTTATGGAATTTGTCAAAATTTTATTTTTATAGAAAATTTTGTCAAGACTTTATTTCTTGAGAAAATTTTGTCAAAATTTTATTTCTATAGAAAATTTTGTCAAAATTTTATTTCTATAGAAAATTTTGTCAAAATGTTATTTCTATAGAAAATTTTATTTCTATAGAAAATTTGTCAAAATTTTATTTCTATAGAAAATTTTGTCAAAATGTTATTACAATAGAAAATTTTGTCAAAATTTTATTTCTATTGAAAATTTTGTTAAAATTTTATTTTATTTCTATAGAAATTTTACTTCTATAGAAAATGTTGTCAAAATTTTATTTGTCAAAATTTTATTTCTATAGAAACTTTTGTCAAAATTGTATTTCTATAGAAAATTTTGTCAAACTTAAATATATACGTATTTAATCGGCCACTTTTAGTTTAATACGTACCACGTATGGACTTTGTGGTATACATTACGGTGTTAGGAAGTTTTAAGATACCTTGCCATCGGCAAGTGTTACCGCAACCCAAGTAATTCGATTGTGGATGACAGTCTTCAGTAGAAGTTTCTAAGAAATCCATGGTGGAGGGTACATAAGCTTCGGCCTATATACTTGTGTTTCTCTAATCTCTAATCCTGAAATATAAAAAAGCAACCCTCGTAAAATATTAATTGGTAGATTAAATGACATTTTAGCTTGCTAGTAATTTAAGTATTGCGTGAACATTTTCATGTCTCATCACTGAGTTTCTTTGAGTGTAACCAAAAACGATCCTACAATTCTCAGAGACTCCAGAGCAAGAGAGTTTTATCTTTGCTTTGAAATCTATGTTTGAATATGGTGGAGGCAGTTGAAGATGCTTCTTCATTTAGACATTGTGGTAATGTCAGCCCATATTCCCTAGAATTTAAGTTGCTATGGTAATGTCATCGTCATCTTTGGAGATATTTTTTGTTTTGTGTTTTTATTTAAGAATCAGTAGCGCCCTGTTTTAAGGAGAGGAGAAAAAAACCAAAAGCAACCAAACAAAATCCCTAAGAACAAAACGAAACCACAGCTCACATTATACCACCGAACATCATGTAAATTTCATTATTATTTTTTTTTTTCTTTCTGTTTTTTTTCTTGAGTGTTTAATGAATTTTCAGTTTCGAAATGAATGGAGAAGAAACTGTCATCTTGCAATTCTTCTCTTAACGGCTACAACAACTAAAATCGCGCCCTCACCTTTTATTAAAAGTAAGCAGCCAACAAACATCCTTGAGTGACAGATTGCATTTTTGATAATTTTTTTTTTATGCTCACCTGGAGTGATGGATAGATGGGGGAAGGGGTATATGAATGAATTCTGAATACGTTTTACAGCCAAACGAGAGATTGTGAATACAACGTTGACACAATACCCACAACGATGTAAAACAACCATTTTTATGGTTTTCTGTAGATTTCCAAGGATACCGAATTTAAGGAATGTTCAAAGAGGTTGGTATTCCAAGAAGTAGCCAAACGTGGTTGGCCTAATCATCATTAGGTGATCATTTATTAAATATGTATTAATAATCCCAAGCCTTGAGATATGTTCCCATGATAATAATGATTTTCATAATGACTTGGTGTGGGGGGAAATGAGGGTAGTCAAATGCAGTGACATCGTAGATCCTTACAGATGTACGCTATGTTTTTTATACCCTCCACCATAGGATGGGGGTATATTAACTTTGTCATTCCGTTTGTAACACATCGAAATATTGCTCTAAGACCCCATAAAGTATATATATTCTGGGTCGTGGTGAAATTCTGAGTCGATCTGAGCATGTCCGTCCGTCCGTCTGTTGAAATCACGCTAACTTCCGAATGAAACAAGCTATCGACTTGAAACTTGGCACAAGTAGTTGTTATTGATGTAAGTCGGATGGTATTGCAAATGGGCCATATCGGTCCACTTTTACGTATAGCCCCCATATAAACGGACCCCCAAATTTGGCTTGCGATTGCTCTAAGAGAAGCAAATTTCATCCGATCCGGCTGAAATTTAGTACATGGTGTTAGTATATGGTCTCTAACAACCATGCGAAAATTGGTCCATATCGGTCCATAATTACATATAGCCCCCATATAAACCGATCCCCCGATTTGGCTTGCGGAGCCTCTAAGAGAACCAAATTTCATCCGATCCGACTGAAATTTGGTACATGGTATTGGTATATGTTCTCTAATGACCATGCAAAAATTGGTCCACATCGGTCCATAATTATATATAACCCCCATATAAACCGATCCCCCGATTTGGCTTGCGGAACCTCTAAGAAACGAAAATTTCATCCAATCCGGTTGAAATTTGCAACGTGGTGTTAGTATAAGGCCGCTAATATCCATGCCAAAATTGTATCGGTCTATAGTTATATATAGCCGATCCCCAATCACACAAAAATTGGTCCATATCGGTTCATATTCATGGTTGCCACTCGAGCCAAAAATAATCTACCAAAATTTTATTTCTATAGAAAATTTTGTCAAAATTTTATTTCTATAGAAATTTTTTTTTTCAAATTTTATTTTTATAGAAAATTTTTTCCAAATTTTACTTCTATAGAAAATGTTGTCAAAATTTTATTTCTATAGAAACTTTAAACTTAATTATATACGTATTTAATCGGCCTTTTTTAGTTTAATATATACTACGTATGGACTATCTTGTCATTTAGAAGACGATGTTAGGAAGTTTTAAGATACCTTGCCATCGGCAAGTGTTACCGCTACCCAAGTAATTCGATTGTGGATGACAGTCTTCAGTAGAAGCTTCTACGCAATCCATGGTGGAGGGTACATAAGATTCGGCCTGGCCGAACTTACGGCCGTATATACTTGTTTTTTTTTTTTGGTTTGAGACAAGAAGTATAAATAAATGGACGCGTGGTGTTGGTTTCACGAATTTTTGTGTTAATTTTAGTTAGGTTAGGTGGTTAGTTTAAAGTGGCAGCCCGATTAAGATTCAGGCTCACTTAGACTATTCAGTCCGTTGTGATACCACATTAACTAAAAGTACCTATTACATATGGGCACTTCTAGTTTTAACCGCTGAACCTTCTCGATTATTTTCTTCTGTTGAACCAACCAGATTGTTCCAAAAACATTAGCAGACTGCTTAAGTTAACGTTTTCCAGCTCCGCCAGTAATCTGAAGCTATATGCCCCTAAAATTTGCTTACGCCTTACACAGGACACTCACACAAGAGGTGTTTTATTGATTCCTTTTCCTCCGCATCATGACAGTTCATACAATAGTCATTATACTTCGCGCCAATAGTTTTTGCAAAATCGCCTATCAGGCAGCGACCCGTGATAGCAGATATCAGGAGTGATATCTGGCGTCTCGAGAACACTAGCATATTAGTTTGGTGTCGTTACAACCCATATTAGCTTGGTGTCGTTACAACCCTTGCAATTCTCCCATCGAACATTTGCCATCATGACAGCCTTCTCACGCAGTAAGAGCTTGCAGGTAGCCAGAGGCATACCAACAGATTCTAGTTCCCCTGGAATATGTAAGATAGTTCCTAGCCTTGCTAGCTCATCTGCTTCGCAGTTCCCCGGTATGTTCCTATGGCCAGACACCCATATTAGGTGAATATTGTGCTGCTCAGCCATCTCATTGAGAGATTTGCGGCAGTCGATGGCCGTTTTCGAGTTGAGGAACACAGAGTCCAAGGATTTTATTGCAGGTTGACTGTCTAAGTATATATTAATGCCAATATTGCTTGGAGCATTACTTCTCAGCCAATTCACAACTTCTCTCATTGCTAACATTTCAACCTGAAAAACACTACAGTGATCAGATAATCTTTTCGCTATTCGAAGTTCCAGATCTTTAGAATATACTCCTAAACCCACTTGTCATTTGGAGCCATAAGTGTAGAAATCTATATATCTTTTATTCTCCGGGGTCCGTGTACATCACGCCTCACTGTAGTTAATTAGAGTCTCAAACTTTTTGTCGAAAAATGGTCTCGCCAAAGTGTTTTAATTTAGTTTTAGTTAAAAATGAATTTCTTTTCTATTGTGAACAAGTATATACAGCAGTAATTTCGGTCGGGCCGAATCTTATACACCCACCATGATGAATCAAATATTAGGGCTTCCTTTGAAATTTCAGAGGGTTTGAGGACAGATCAAGCAGAGCAGTTCAACCAGAACACTTCATGAAGATAAATTTAAAGATTTTACCTATAAAGACTATATCAGATTCTGGATTTATAAGAACCATTTTTGTTTGAGTTTTAGAAGAATCATTAACATCTCTTGTAAGTGTGCAAGAAAATTATAAAATAACGTCTTGATTTGAAATCTTAAATCTGTAGATTTTCACCCGAGAAGTAAAATCTGGAAATTTTACATTGAGTTTCAAGCAATTTTCATGATCAGTGCGCCTTCTTTACCCTCAAGAAGTGAAATCGGTCTATATGAAGGCATTACCAAACCGATAAAAAACTAATCCGATACACGTTTTTGTGAGCCTAAAATACCAGAATATTTACAATTTCCGGCAAATCGGATAAAAACTACGGTTTCTATAAGCCCAAGAAGTAAAATCGGGTGATCGGTCTATATGGGGGCTATACCAAAACAGGGACCGATACTCACCATTTTTGGCACACCTTTTTATGGTCCTAAAATACCTCTAGATTTCCAATTTCAGGCAAATTGGATAAAAACTGCGGATTCTATAAGCCCAAGAAGTAAAATCGGGAGATCGGTCTATATGGGAGCTATACCAAAACATGGACCGAAACTCACCATTTTTAGCAAACCTTTTTATGGTCCTAAAATACCTCTAGATTTCCAATTTCAGGCAAATTGGATAAAAACTAGGGTTTCTATAAGCCCAAGAAGTAAAATCGGGAGATCGGTCTAAAAAAGGGACGGATACTCACCATTTTTGGCACACCTCTTTATGGCCCTAAAATACCTCTAAATTTCAGGCAAATTGGATAAAAACTACGGTTTCTATAATCCCAAGAAGTAAAATCGGGAGATCGGTCTATATGGGGGCTATACCAAAACAGGGACCGATACTCACCATTTTTAGCAAACCTTTTTATGGTCCTAAATACCTCTAGATTTCCAATTTCAGGCAAATTGGATAAAAACTACGGATTCTATAAGCCCAAGAAGTAAAATCGGGAGATCGGTCTATATGGGAGCTATTCCAGAACATGGGCCGATACTCACCATTTTTGGCACACCTCTTTATGGCCCTAAAATACCTCTAGATTTCAGGCACATTGGATAAAAACTACGGTTTCTATAATCGCAAGAAGTAAAAACGGGAGATCGGTCTATATGGGGGCTATACCAAAACAGGGACCGATACTCACCATTTTTAGCAAACCTTTTTATGGTCCTAAATACCTCTAGATTTCCAATTTCCGGCAAATTGGATAAAAACTACGGTTTCTATAAGCCCAAGAAGTAAAATCGGGAGATCGGTCTATATGGGAGCTATTCCAGAACATGGGCCGATACTCACCATTTTTGGCACATCTCTTTACGGTCATAAAATACCTCTAGATTTAAAATTTCAGGCAAATTGGATAAAAACTACGATTTCTATAAGCCCAAGACCCCAAATCGGGAGGTGGGTTTATATGGGGACTATATCAAAACCTTGGCCGATATAGCCCATCTTCGACTAAATTTATCTTCGGGAAGTGTATCTCTCATCAAACCCCCCTGAAATTTCAAAGGAAACTATAATATTTGATTCATGGTGTTGGGTACTTAACATTCGGCCCGGCCGAACTTAGTGCTTTTTATACTTGTTATATAAACATTTTGATTTTTTAAATCGGTATTTATTTGTATATGAATAATTTTCCTAATATATAGCAAAAGAGAACGAAAATTCGTTAAATACGATGTATACCCCAATTTAAATTTTATAGAGCACTAGCGTAACCCGGCCCGCTTCGCTGCGCCTTCCGAAGCGTATTTGGAGGAATATTTTGCATTAACTTAGTCAACTATATCCTTCCTCCAAATTTTTTTAATAATGTTCTGTATTCAAGTAGTTGGACAATCTTCTATATTTCTTGTGAATTTTAAGTGGGGTTTGTCAAGGAAAGGTATCCTTCTCCTCAACATATCTGAAAATTAAGCACTATATTATAAAAGCATACAAAGAATTACTGTTTCCCATCCAATAAATCGGAAAAAGCAAAAGTAGTAAAAAAATTTACCACATTAACATTTGCTAAAATGTTGGAAAATGATGCACCCTCTACGTTGGCTGCCAATTTCATGTAAATTTAAATTCTTTACTAAAAAGAAGTCTGGCAGAAGCCTGTACAAAAATCATAAAATTATGTACCGAGTTCCCATTTACGGACAACCCTCTACTTTCAACTTAAGAAAAAAAAACGGACAAAAGGGAACCCTCTCTTTACTAAAATGAAGACTAAAAAGAAGTCTGGCAGAAGCCTGTACAAAAATCATAAAATTATGTACCGAGTTACCATTTACGGAGGGTTACTTTCAATGTCCAAATGTCGAAAAGCGTATCTTTTGTAAACGTCCCAGAAAATGTCAAGCAAATTATAAGCCTAAAGGGGCGGCCTCTCTTCCGTCCAAATATCACAAAATCAGGTATCAACTATTACGGTTGACGGAGGTTACGATCTCTCCCCAGTCCTCTGTACATTTCAAGTAACTCGGTAAAGTTTAATTGTTTCTCTGTATGTACTTAAGAGAAGCGGATGTCTCCCTATGCCATTTTATTTTTATTAAAAATCAGGAACCTGATATAAATTTCGTAACCCATTTTTTTTTTTGTAAAATTTCAGTCGGGGGAGTTTAGTTTTGTTTGAACTTTCAAAAAAAAAAAACAAACAAAATTTGGGCAAAGGGGTGGTCCCCCTCCCCGACCAAATATCGGAAAATAATGTAGCGGATTTTTGTCTACATGCCAACCCCAACATTCAATGAAAATTTCAAGCAAATCGCATAATTTTTTTCCAAGTTTCAAAAAGTAGGGCAAGGGGGAGGTCCCCCTCCCCATCCACATATGAAATCATCGGGTACCCCATATTAATTCCATAACCTCACCACATGTTCTCTGTAAATCTCAGATAATTTAGAGAATTTTAGTTTTTTCACTGTACTTTAAAAAAAGTCGAACAAAGGAGAGGCCCCCTCCGCCACCAAATATCGAAATAAAAAGTAGCGGATCTTTGTCTAGATGCCAACCCCAATCTTCAACGAAAATTTCAACCAAATCGGTCAACTTTGGTCCAATTTTCAAAAAGTCCGACAAAGGGGAGGTCCCCCTCCGCGACCAGGTGTCAAAAAATGAGGTACCCTATTTTCACCACATGAACGCCCCCTACGATCTCTGAAAGTTTCAAGTAAATCGGTTCAGCCGTTTCGGAGCCAACTCGGTACATACAAACAAACAAACAAACAAATAAACAAACATAAATTGAATTTTATATATATAGATTGAAGGCAGATAGCTCAAAAGAAAAATGTCTTTATTTTAAATAAGCCGCATCTTTGGCTCGGTATAACTACCAAAATCCTTAAGTGAATATCAAAATCTGTAAATTCAATTGTTTTGATTTTGAGTGTGGTTATTAAATTTTGCAATGAATCACCCATGGAATTACCCATCGAATAATTCAGAAAATTCACTCATAACCAAAATCCAAAATCTAATTCATCTATCTTAGGTAATTTCCCAAAAACCTCAGCCAGGTATACGGCTGAGGTATATCATAAATTTCGTAGCATTAGGGAACTAAAAATATAAATAACAAGAAATCATAATTCATTAGCTGTTCTCTCTTTCTCTCTCTCTCTCTCTCTCTCTCTCTCATACACTCATCCATACATACACCCTCAAAAAAAATCGCTTCTTTAACATATGTTCCAAACATATTTTGCAGGAAGCACATATATTATTGCATACTGCCGAAACATTAATATGTTTGTTTTATGTGAACATATTATATGTTTGGAAGCATTTTGAGCCAAAAATATTATATGCTTGGAAGAATTTTTCCCAAACACGATTGTGCTCATTCCCTAACATACTCGTAATTTTCACTTCCACGAAATTTTTTAGTTATTGGCACCTTTTTCTGTAATACAAATAATGTTGAAGAAATTATTCACTTTTATAAATTTTTTAAATTTTACCTTTCGCCTGCACGGAGAATCGAACCGAGGATCATACAGTTTGTAAGCCAACACACTATCCACTGGGCTACGTAGCTGTTATAGTCACCAGCAGATAATTATCGTTTTAAGTTACATTTATATAGCATAGTTTGCAGAGCCCACGAGCCCATGCAAACATAACATTATTTAACAGAAACATACATTTGTTTGCCACGTGGAGCAGTGGTTAGCATGTCTGCCTTGCATACAAAGGGTCGTGGGTTCAATCCCTGCTCCGACCGAACATTTTTTTGTTTTGTTTTTTTTTTGTTTTTTTTTTTTTTTTTTTTAATTTACACATTTATATTTATACTATATTAATTTTTTTAATGAAACTTCGAAATGTGTGTTATTAAATATTTGTAGTCAGTAACAGTGCTTGATATAAACGAAATTGACTGATTTTTGGATAAAATATTATTTTTTATTGCAAAAATAACAATTTTTTAATAAAAAACTGTTTATGTACAAAACTTTAAAATTTGGAAGGAATTCAAAAACTAACAAAAGAACGTGGAGTCGAGTATAAACATACATACATAATTTTATAATATAAACATAAATTTATTTAGGAGTGAACAGTTTTTTACTAGCATTTAACACCATCGCTCTAAAATTCCTTTTATTTTTCTTTAATAATTCATTTTAAAGAAAATAAACTTTTTAAATTGTTTTAGCTGTAAAACTCGAACTTAATGCCCGCTTTTATATTTGATGGTGTCCGTCAACTCCTCGTGGACTACTTTTTAATAAAGAGGAACTAAAGTTTGTTTTTTTACATTTTACTGTGTAATTTTTCACTATTTCCTCCTTATTTCATTTTACTGTCCCAACTCTAAAAAGTGTATAGTGCCCTTTCGTTATTTTTATGAAGACCCCTGATTTATTTTAACGAAAAATTGTGCCCATAATGCCAAAATGATAAACAAAACACATGTTCACACATGCATAAAATGCTGCTCTCAAGGCGAAAACATATGCAGTTTGTTTTTCAAATGTCTATTCTCTTGGTTCCGAATGTCTATTCTCTTTATTCAAATTAAATAATATTTAGACTTAAGCATATCAAATTTTTAGCCTTATCATAAAACAGTTTTCCGAAACAACATACAAGCGGTTTCACAGAAATTGTTCTTTTTTCATTCTCTCGCTTTGTTATGTTGATATGTTTCGTCAACCCTCCCGGTTTCCATCTCTATGTCTTTCTCTATACTCTCTTGTTGTCGCTCTCTGAATAAAATATCACAACATATATATGTTTACTCGAAATTTGTTAATTTATATATGTTTACATTCACACATATTATTTTTATGAAGCATTCATGCCCCAAACATAATATATTCTAACATATTAACATAGATGTCCCAAACATTTAGTGTTAGTGTAGGAACATTACATGTTCGCACTTAAATATATTGTGGTTTAAAATCGTGCCCGAAACACATTTTGTTTATATCGGAACATATGAAAAACATATTTTTCTAACAGTGTAGGTCAATAGCTAATAAACACTAACGCCCGCAGTGATTTGTGACGAAATATTTCTCATTTTATTGTTTTTTGGGATGAAAATTGTGTCTAATGCTGGCGCCACCAGTCAGACAATACTAAAACTAAAACTTAATCCTCTCTCTAACCAGAACAACCTGTCACACTAACGACTTCTACGAATCCACATAGGCATAGACATAAACTAAACTAAGGCAAATCGAAAAAAGCGAGTCAGCACAGGCGTAGTACCACCATGGGATGAAAGGCCGGACGGACGGACTTTTAAACTAAGACCTGTCTAAACAAAAAATAAGCCTCAGCAAAACGACTTAGAATTTCTTATTCTTAGCCTTAGTCCGGTCAAAGAGACAAGTGTATAGGAGACTTTTTCGTCTGTTCGTCCGTCTGTTCGGTTTTGAAACCCATGTTGATTTAAAAACCAACAAAAAAGGATTTGACCTTTCCAAGCGCTGTGGCTGGTCTCATTGTCCTTTTAAAATATCATAAAAATTGTGTATAGAGGACAAATATCCTTCTTTGGCCTATATTTGGTTTGTTTTACTCTCTATGTTGGCATGTTTGTTTATATTGCTCTATGCAATTCTCTTTATGTGAAACACCATGATCCTCTCATTTTATGGCCCTTTGACAATGACATTTTATAACGGTCTTCAAACAGCTACTGGACAATAGTTTCTGTATTAACAAACGGCGATGGCGCTAAAGTTTTACGTAAACGAATTTCGTCTTCATAGTGGGTCATTGTTATTGAGTTGAGAAGTCCTTTGTTATTCGCCCTTTGACATAGCACATAGCACACGCTGCGAATTTGTTATGGAATTTATGGTGCTTGTAAGATATGAGGCGCTAAACTATACAATAGCCCTATAAGCGTGGAATTAAATATCCTTTCCGTTTTCGATAGTCTTCATCTCTTCATAAGTTTCAAGTAATTCCGGCATCATCATGTGTGGCCTCTTATTGAGTTCATTGAGTGGCGTTTTAGATTTTTTTCCCCCTCTTTGTTACTCTGAGATTTTTTTACATGAAAGTTTCAACAAAGCCTCACATCGTAACATTTCTTTGCATGGTGGTCTAAGTGCTAAGTGTAACAACTACGTTCTCTTTGTTTTCTTAGTACTCAGAACTTTGAAAAGCATTTCTCCTTCTTGTTCTTTGGAAAAATGTGTTAAAGTGCAAACAAAACAAGGACAAGTGAAGTGGTTGAGCGCGTGCCTCTCTAAATGAAATATGATCGAACGTCAAACACACACATGTACATACCTATACAATCGCCACTATGATCTTAGAGAAATTTCTTGCTGTTGCCTTGCAATTTAGCCCCTTTATGATTGCCCAAGCACAGTGGTAAAAATTAAATTGAAATGTTAAAATTAAAAATTAAATAGAAATTATTAATGTGTTTTGTTTTTAATTTTTTTTTTTTTACATGTAATGGGCTGTAGAGTCGAGCCAATTTTGCCCGACTCCGGATAATATAACTAAATCTCATTTTAATACCACAAATTTATAGCTCTATTGTGGGGGGCACCATAAATGGATGGATAGAAATTATCGTATTTATTTCTGCATGCAAAAAGATCTAAATTTCACATTTGATGCCAATTGACCTCTTTGTTTTTATACCCTCCACCACAGGATGCGGGGTATATTAACTTTGTCATTCCGTTTGTAACACATCGAAATATTGCTCTAAGACCCCATAAAGTATATATATATTCTGGGTCGTGGTGAAATTCTGAGTCGATCTGAGCATGTCCGTCCGTCCGACCGTCTGCTGAAATCACGCTAACTTCCGAACGAAGCAAGCTATCGACTTGAAACTTGGCACAAATAGTTGTTATTGATTTAGGTCGGATGGTATTGCAAATGGGCCATATCGGTCCACTTTTACGTATAGCCCCCATATAAACGGACCCCCAAATTTGGCTTGCGAGGCCTCTAAGAGAAGCAAATTTCATCCGATCCGGCTGAAATTTGGTACATGATGTTGGTATATGTTCTCTAATAACCATGCAAAAATTGGTTCACATCGGTCCATAATTATATATAGCCCCCATATAAACCGATCCCCCCGATTTGGCTTGCGGAGCCCCTAAGAGAAGCAAATTTCATCCGATCCGGCTGAAATTTGGTACATAGTGTTAGTATATGGTCTCTAACAATCATGCAAAAATGGGTAACATCGGTCCATAATTATATATAGCCCCCATATAAACAGATCCCCCCGATTTGGCTTGCGGAGCCCCTAAGATAAAAATGTTCATCTGATCCGGCTGAAATTTGGTACATGGTGTTAGTATATGGTCTCTAACAACCATGCAAAAATTGGTCCATAACGGTCCATAATTATATATAGCCCCCATATAAACCGATCACCAGATTTGACCTCCGGAGCCTCTTGGAAGACCAAAATTCATCTGATTCAGTTGAAATTTGGTACGTGATGTTAATATATGGCCTCAAACACCCATGCAAAATCGGTCCATAATTATATATAGGCCCCATATAAACCGATCCCCAGATTTGACTTCCGTAGCACCTTGGAAGAGCAAAATTCTTCACATTCGGTTGAAATTTGGTACGTGATGTTAGTATAGGGTATCCAACAACCATGCAGGAGTTGGTTCCTATCAGTCCATAATTATATATAGCTCCCATATAAACCGATCCCCAGATTTGAACTCCGGTGCCTTTTGGAGAAGCAAAATTCATCCGATCTGGTTGAAATTTGGTACGTGGTGACACTATATGATATTTAACAACCATGTGAGTTGAAATTTGTGGATGACAGTCTTTCGTAGAAGTTTCTACGCAATCCATGGTGGAGGGTACACAAGATTCGGCCTGGCCGAACTTACGAACGTATATACTTGTTATACCCTCCATCATAGGATGGGGGTATATTAACTTTGTCATTCCGTTTGTAACACATCGAAATATTGCTCTAAGACCCCATAAAGTATATATATTCTGGGTCGTGGTGAAATTCTGAGTCGATCTAAGCATGTCCGTCCGTCCGTCCGTCCTTCCGTCCGTCCTTCCGTCCGTCCTTCCGTCCGTCCTTCCGTCCGTCCTTCCGTCCGTCCTTCCGTCCGTCCTTCCGTCCGTCTGTTGAAATCACGCTAACTTCCGAACGAAACAAGCTATCGACTTGAAACTTGGCACAAGTAGTTGTTATCAATGTAGGTCGGTTGGTATTGAAAATGGGCCATATCGGTCCACTTTTACGTATAGCCCCCATATAAAGGGACCCTCAGATTTGGCTTGTGGAGCCTCTAATAGAAGCATATTTCATCCGATCCGGCTGAAATTTGGTACATGGTGTTGGTATATGGTCTCTAACAACCATGCAAAAATTGGTCCACATCGGTCCATAATTATATATAGCCCCCTTATAAACCGATCCCCAGATTTGGCTTGCGGAGCCTAAGAGAGAAGCAAATTTCATCCGATCCGGCTGAAATTTGGTACATGGTGTTGGTATATGGTCTCTAACAACCATGCAAAAATTGGTCCACATCGGTCCATAATTATATATAGCCCCCATATAAACCGATCCACAGATTTGGCTTGCGGAGCCTAAAAGAGAAGCAAATTTCATCCGATCCGACTGAAATTTGGTACATGATGTTGGTATATGGTCTCTAACAACCATGCAAAACTTGGTCCACATCGGTTCATAATTATATATAGCCCCCATATAAACCGATCCCCAGATTTGGCTTGCGAAGTATCCAAGAGTAGCAAATTTCATCCAAGCCGGTTGTAATTAGGAACGTGGTGTTAGTATATGGTCGCTAACAACCATACCAAAAGTGGTCCAATCACACAAAAATTGGTCCATATCGGTTCATAATCAAGGTTGCCAGTAGAGCCAAAAATAATCTACCAAAATTTTATTTCTATAGAAAATTTTGTCAAAATGTTATTTCTATAGAAAATGTTGTCAAAATTTTATTTCTAGAGAAAATTTTGTTAAAATTTTATTCGTTTCATAATAAAATTTTCATCATTTTCAAAATTTTATTTCTATAGAAAATTTTGTCAAAATTTTATTTCTATAGAAAATTTTGTTCAAATTTTATTCGGTTCATAATCATGGTTGCCATTCGAGCCACAAATAATCTACCAAGATTTTATTTCTATAGAAAATTTTGTCAAAAGTTTATTTCTATAGAAAATTTTGTTAAAATTTTATTTCTGTAGAAATTTTTGTCAAAATTTTCTTTCTATAGAATATTTTGTCAAAATTTTTATTTCTATAGACAATTTTGTGAAAATTTTATTTCTATAGATAATTTTGTTAAAATTTTATTTCTGTAGAAAATTTTGTCAAAATTTTATGTCCTTTTTCAAACTGAATTATATACGTATTGGATCGATCTTTTTTGATTTAATATATATCACGTATGGACTTACATACAATTTAGAAGATGGTGTTCGGAGGTTTTAAGATACCTTGCCATCGGCAAGCGTTACCGCAACTTAAGTAATTCGATTGTGGATGGCAGTGTTTAGAAGAAGTTTCTACGCAATCCATGATGGAGGGTACATAAGCTTCGGCCTGGCCGAACTTACGGCCGTATATACTTGTTTTGATTAATTCTGTGACTGACACTATCATTTTCGTGATTGAAATAATTCAATAAAGAAATTACAAATTAAAAATTATCTGTGGTTGTGGGAAATTTGAGTTGTATACAATTTTATGCTTCATTTGTGTATATATATTTTTGTATTTTATTTATCTAAAATACTACAAAAAATCATTAAAGTGAAGAAAACTTTCTCTTTGAATTCAAGTAAACATTTCTTTGAGTTTACATCACGTGCTAACTCTACTACTGTGTAAAATGTTTCTCAATAACTACTCGTATGACGTCGATGAAGTTCTCTCAAAGAACGTGCATCATCATCGCTAAGGGAATGCAAATTCTCTGCCATTGCATAGCTCAACTGGCAACCCCCAGCCATATGCCTTCATGTCTCGTGGTATGTTGTTCTTGTTATTGCCCTTTGGCTTAGCCTCTAACTTGTAAATGTTTAAAAATGGGGTATATCTCCTCAGGAATAACCATATTTAGAGCTCTTCAAACATTATTCGTGTGTTTTGTAAAAAAAAAAATCTATGTGAAAGTGTACTCGAGGCTTAATTACACATAACAAAAACAAAAAAGTCTTACAAAGGGCTCTTGTTTTTTGAATGGACGCTTGGGGTTAAAGTGTAACAAAACCATAAGAAAAGAGGCCTTGTTTCAAAGTAGCACACCACACTTTTAGTAGGTTATTCATGTGAGTTGAAAACATTCACGGAAGCTAAAAATCATAAGCGAGCATTAAAGTTGCCCAGAGACCTCACAAATTTTCATTGAGATATTGATTGAGAAACACTTATTGTCAATCCACGTGGTAGGTCTGACATCTCATATTTCCAATTACTAGAGGGGATAGACGTTAAGTGTAATGTGTTTAACCAAGAAAATGTTGTTTAGTGAATGTTTAATAGGCACTGAAAAAATCTACCATAGTGGCAGATAAGAGAGATGACGGTTTACCCTCACTGAAAGAAAAGCATACTCGGTTCCAAAGATTTTGTCTTTACTTTAAAAAATTTGATATTGATTCCGAGCCATAGAAGCGGATAATATAAGTAAGGATACTTTTAAGACACCATTATCTTTTAAATTTAGGTTTTGTGTACTTGCTTCTAGGAAGAAAATTTTAATTTTTCGCTTTTTCAGCTTTTTTTCTTCATATGCTATCGAAGTCCTTTAAAAACGAGTTAACGGCAACTTTATTTTCCAAATTAGGACTCGACTTCCAGTAGAAATCGACTCGACTTTATGTTAGAGAAATGCGTCTTCTATGCTAAGCAAAATTTGCATTCGTATTTTAAAGACATGAAATCTTTGGCCTCACCACAATATTTTTTTCAGTGCTACAAGGACAAAACAAGTTCCCCACAAATTCCGCTACAATACTTTAGGTTTTATAAAATAAAACGTTTTATGGAAATAAAATTTTGACAAAAATTTTCTATGGAAATAAAATTTTGACAAAAATTTTCTATGGAAATAAAATTTTGATAAAATTTTCTATATAAATAAAATTTTGATAAAATTTTCTATGGAAATAAAATTTTGTCAAAATTTTTATGGAAATAAAATTTTGACAAAATTTTCCATGGAAATAAAATTTTGACAAAATTTTCTATGGAAATAAATGTTTGATAAAATTTTCTATGGAAATAAAATTTTGACAAACTTTTCTATAGGGATAAAATTCTGACAAAATTTTCTTTAGAAATAAAATTTTGACAAAATTTTCTATAGAAATACAATTTTGAAAAAATTGTATATAGAAATTTGACAAAATTTTGTATAGAAATAACATTTTGACAAAATTTTCTATATATATAAAACCTTGACAAAATGTCCTATAGAAATAAAATTTTCTATATATATAAAACTTTGTCAAAATTTTCTATGGAAATAAAATGTAAATAATGTAAATAAATTTTCAATAGAAACAAAATTTTGACAAAATTTTCTAAAAAACAAATAAAATGTTGCCTAAATTTTCATAGAAAAAAATTTTGAAAAAATTTTCTATAGAAATAAAATTTTGACAAAATTTTCTATAGAAATAAAAAGTTAACAAAATTTTCTAGAAAATAAAATGTTTACAATATTTTCTGTAGAAATAAAATGTTGACAAAATTTTCTAAAAAAATTAAATTTTTACAAAATTTTCTATAAAAATAAAATGTTGAAGGAATAAAAATAAAATGTTTACCAAATTTTCTATAAAAATAAAATGCTGACACAATTTTCTGTAGAAATAAAATGTTTGCAAAATTTTCTAAAAAAAAATTTTGAAAATTTTGACAAAATTTTCTATAGAAATAAAAAGTTGACAAAATTTTCTATAAAAATAAAATGTTTACAATATTTTCTGTAGAAATAAAATGTTGACAAAATTTTCTAAAAAAATTAAATTTTGACAAAATTTTCTATAGAAATAAAATTTTGACTAAATTTTCTATAGAAATAAAATTTTGACAAAATTTTCTATGGAAATAAAATGTTGACAAAAATTTCTAAAAAAATAAAATGTTGACAAAACTTTATATAGAAATAAAATTTTGACAAAATTTTCTATGTAAAATTTCTAAAAAAATTAAAATTTTGACAAAATTTTTAATAGAAATAAAATTTTGACAAAATGTTCAATAGAAATAAATATTTGACAAAATTTTCAATAGAAATAAAATTTTGACAAAAATTTCTAAAAAATAAAATTTTGACAAAATTTTCCATAGAAATAAAGTTTTGGCAAAATCTTCTATAGAAATAAAATGTTGATAACATTTTTTAAATAAATAAATTGTTGACAAAATTTTCTTAAAAAAAAATTTCTATAGATATAAAATTTTTAAAAAAATGTTCCATTCCTGCTCTAGAGCAACCAAAATATAAAAATTATTTAAACTTGTGTTGATTGAAAAAGTCCCTACATTGTGGTCATACGTCCCTACAAGACGCTGAGTATTAGTAAATAACCTACATGTAGAATTTCCCCTACTTCTGGCAACACTGTTATAAAAAGCAATAAATGTTGGAAATAACATCTAATTTTAGAATCAGTTTAGATTTGTTTCAATTGACAGCCTTCGACTCAAGTTATGGCCATCAAACTTCCATCTTAAGCTTCACAAAAGCGTCATGTGGCCTCATGAAGTGTTGCACCATGATTATTGTCCATTTGTACACTGAAACAAATATTGTCGTGAGGTCAAAGATTTCGTGTTTTTGAAATATGAATGTCAATTTTGCTTAGCATTGAAGACGCGTTTTTCTGATATAAAGTTTTTATGTTTATTTATTTACTTATTTCTAATTTTCTAATTAGCTGGACAATGTCTTATAATTATAGTGCAGATTTCAGTAGTTCCAGAAATATCCATCTTACCTAGGGTCCTAATAATTAATATATACAAAAAAAGATTTACGTGATATTAAAAATTACGCAACCTTAATTATAGGATACGCAATTTACAAAATATTAAGGACAAATTTATTTGAAATAATGACATTTTAAATTGCTTCAAAAATTTTTTTTAATTAAATTTAGGAACGAATTTTGGAAATTTGCGTTCCTCCAGTACCAAATTTCATCCGATCTGGCTGTTAGCATATGGTCTCTAACAACCATGCAAAAATTGGTTCACATCGATCCATAATTATATTGAGCCCCCCGATTTGGCTTGCGAGGCCTCTAAGAGAAGCAAATTTCATCCTATCCGGCTGAAATTTGGTACATGGTGTTAGTATATGGTCTCTAACAACCATGCAAAAATTGGTCTACATCAGTCCATAATTATATATAGCCCCCATATAAACCGATCACCAGATTTGACCTCCGGAGCCTCTTGGAAGACCAAAATTCATCTGATTCAGTTGAAATTTGGTACGTGGTGTTAGTATATGGCCTCAAACTCCCATGCAAAAATTGGTCGCAATCGGTCCATAATTATATATAGGCCCCATATAAACCGATCCCCATATTTGACCTCCAGAGCCCCTTGGAAGAGCAAAATTCTTCCCATTCGGTTGAAATTTGGTACATGATGTTAGTATATGGTATCCAACAACCATTGGTTCCTATCAGCCCATAATTATATATAGCTCCCATATAAACCGATCCCCAGATTAGACCTCCGGTGCCTTTTGGAGAAGCAAAATTCATCCGATCTGCTTGAAATTTGGTACGTGGTGGTAGTATATGATATTTAAAAACCATGCCAAAGGTGGTCCATATCAGTCCATAATCATATATAGCCCCCATATAAACCGATCCCGAGATTTGGTTTTGGAGCCTCTTGGAGGAGCAAATTTCATCCGAGTGAGTTGAAATTTGATACATTGTGCTAGTATATGGTCGTTAACAACCATGCCTAACTAGGTCCATATCGGTCTATAGTTATATATGGCCCTCAGATAAATCGATCCCCAATCACACAAAAATTGGTCCATATCAAGTTCATAATTGTATATAGCCCCCATATAAGCGACCCCTATATTTCAATTATGGCTCTCTACGTACCGTGCAAAAAGTCCATATCGATTCGTAATTATTTGTAGACTTAACTATACATAACTTTTTGGTCTAATATATACCACGTATGGACTAACTCACAATTTAGAAAACGATGTTAAGAAGTTTTAAGATACCACAACCCAAGTAATTCGATTGTGTATGACATTCTTTCGTAGAAGTTTCTACGCAATCCATGGTGGAAGGAACATAAGATTCGGCCTGGCCGAACTTACGGCCGTCTATGCTTGTTTTTTAATATTTTATAAATTTAGCATACTAAAATATAGGTTGCGTAGCCTTTAATATCACATAAAAAGCACTTCCAAAAATGTCCTCCCAAAGATGTTCTTTATTTTAATTACAATGGAAGTTCTTTTAATTCAATTTTTTATAACTCGCTTTTTCCATATTTTGAATGGGTAATTTTAACTTTTTTTGTGTCAAATAGATTAAAAACAGATTAACAATTAATAAAATGGGACAAATTATTCAAATTTTGTCGATAAAAATGCTAAAACCATTCTAGAAAAATTGTGAATTTTTGAAAATATTTGAGGTCAAACGTTTCAAACAAGCGTTAGAATGCAATGGCAAAATATCACAACTTTTTTAATAACATCCAAAACACTGAATTCAGATCACACCCTAAAAAGTGATTCAAATTCAGTGCAACGGCTGTTGAAATGGTGGACATCCGTCCTATGACAAGCCCATGTTAAATTCATCGCTTCTTCGCCAAATTTGCGCCACTTCCGGATCCAAAAAGAACATGTTCACTAATTTTTTGGCGACGCTTTTTTGCTGGGAACACCATAAGAATTTGTTTTCTTAATTTTAGTAAACTATTCATCCTTAATATTTCAGAATATTAAGATGATTCTTATACATTGATAACTAAATGGAAATTCCAATGCCCTTGTCAAAGAACTTCAGGCAACAAGTGTTTAACAAGCCACACAATGGTCACAAAGGATATGTTTGTAGTGATTTTAAGGATTACAGCATTGTAATGACAAATTGATAATGTCATTGCATTCCCAAACAGCGCCATGCTCTCTATATGGCCTGGCTCAAAACTAAAAATCCCTTCAAATTTCTAGAAGAGTAGAGCGACTAATTTCATCGCAGACATAGTTGTCGCCGGATTTGGCCAACTCTTAATGAGTTGGCGAAATAGCCAAACAATAGAGGCGACCAAAAAGATTTGCAAACAAATTCATAGCCATTCCATATCCCAGGACAGTTAATATACCTGTCATATACAGGTATTGTCTTAACCCACAAGAGATTATCGATTTCCAAAGGAATAGAATAGAATTGCATGCCAAACAAAGAAGTTGATGTGTAAATATTGAGTTGCTGTTCTAATTTGCCTTTGTTACATTTATGGCCTGATCTCTGGATTTGAGATCATCATTAGCATAAGCCACAAGGATAATCTATGCGCCAGCCATCATAATGATGATCCTCCACAAAGGAGGAAAGAAAAAGATCAAGTGGTAGATCGATGGATGGATGGATGGATGGATGGATGGCTTTAAAATCGTTTATGTTTTGAGTTGCTTGGTTTATATTTCTGGGAGGGAGGTGATGAACTACGATCTAAGGAAAATGTTTAGAAATCTCCGGGTTCTACGAAGATATTTAATCTAAAGATATGATCAGGTTGAAATAGATTTGCGTATGGCCAAAATCATTTAAGAGGCGACGGCATACTCCAGGCTGACATACTCCCCATATCCATTTTCATCTCAAATCATGACATTGCTCTACAAAACGATTTTTTTTTCATAATCATCAATGCCATCCATGATGGTTCTTGCTATAGAATTCCCTGATAACAATCGGGTGATAATGAGTTGGCACTATTTTTTGGACAATGAAATTGGAGACAGCTGACCTTCTGGAAAAGTTTTTCTTTTTTTGATTTTTATCGCAAGTGGACACAAATCGTAAAGACACAAACAAACAGATTCTCAGATTCAAGGAATTAAAGAGCAGCTAAAATTTCTCAAATGTTTCAGATCAAAGGGAATATGGGCCTTTGATGTATAGCAAATAAATGTTTGGAAAATCCATCCTCACTTTAAAAAAACGTGGAGAAGACTAAGTGGAAAATCTTGGAAAATTTGAGATTATGGTTTTGATGATATCTTTGGTGTGAATTTTATCTTATCAGAGATTAGTATGGACAAATTGAAAATGTGTGATATATAAAACGAAATGGATTGCGGTTTTAAAATCCAAATTTTAAAAAAGTTGTGAAATTTCGAGAATATCGAAATTATTAACACCGGTCATTATTTTACACTGAAAAAAATTTGCTTTATATAAACTATTACACTGATAGAAAAAACTTCGTTATATTAACGAAATGTGTCATTGAAATTGAGCCAATGAAACAAATTCGTTGATATAACGACATTTTTCGTTATTATAATGAATTTTCTCTTCATCTTAATGAAACGTTTCGTACTATTAACAAATATTTTCATTATCGCAATGAAAATATTTCATTATATCAATGAAATAGTTTCGTTAGCTCAATTTTAATGAAATTTTCTTTGTGTGTACATATATAAAATCTTTGATATCTTCTAAGTTGGTTTGCTATAAACAAAAAATGCTAACCATTGCCACCGTGGTGCAATGGTTAGCATGCCCGCCTTGGGTTCGATTCATGCTTCGACCGAACACCAAAAGGTTTTTCAGCGGTGGATTATCCCACCTCAGTAATGGTGGTGACATTTCTGAGGGTTTCAAAGCTTCTCTAAGGAGGTCCCTTATCATTGAGCTTAACATGGAATCGGGCAGCACTCAGTGATATGAGAGAAGTTCACCACTGTGGTATCACAATGGACTGAATAGTCTAAGTGAGCCTGATACATCGGGCTGCCACCTAACCTAAACTAACCTATACACAAAAAATAGTTTTTGTCTTCAATCACGAGATTAATTGATCCAAATAATTTTTGATTGAAATGTCTTCACTCACAGAAACGATAGTATCAATTAAAATTTTAATTGAAAGTCACTTAAAAAATTAATTGAAACTATAATTTTTGTTTCAATTAAAAAATTTGTTGAATCAATTAAAGTTTTAATTAAATATTTTTAAAATCTCAATTAAGACTTTAAGTGGAAACAAGTTATACGGCCGTAAGTTCGGCCAGGCCGAAGCTTATGTACCCTCCACCATGGATTGCGTAGAAACTTCTACTGAAGACTGTCATCCACAATCGAATTACTTGGGTTGAGGTAAAACTTGCCGATGGCAAGGTATCTTAAAACTTCCTAAAACCGTAACATATACCACATAGTCCATACGTGGTATATATTAAACTAAAAAAGGCCGATTAAATACGCATATAATTAAGTTTAAAGTTTCTATAGAAATAAAATTTTGACAACATTTTCTATAGAAGTAAAATTTGGAAAAAATTTTCTATAGAAATAAAATTTGGAAAAAAATTTCTATAGAAATAAAATTTTGACAAAATTTTCTATAGAAATAAAATTTTGACAAAATTTTCTATAGAAATAAAATTTTGACAAAATTTTCTATGGAAATAAATTTTGAGAAAATTTTCTATAGAAATAAAATTTTACAAAATTTTCTATAGAAATAAAATGTTGACAAAATTTTCTATAGAAATAAATTTTGAGAAAATTTTCTATAGAAATAAAATTTTGACAAAATTTTCTATAGAAATAACATTTTGACAATGTTTTCTATAAAAATACAATTTTGGTAGATTATTTTTGGATCGAGTGGCAACCATGATTATGAACCGATATGGACCAATTTTTGTGTGATTGGGGATCGGCTATATATAACTATAGACCGATATGGACCAATTTTGGCATGGTTATTTGCGGTCACGTTCCTAATTTGAACCGGATCGGATGAATTTTGCTACTCCAATAGCTTCCGGAGATCAAATCTGGGGAACGGTTTATATGGGGGCTATATATAATTATTGACCGATATGAACCAATTCTTGCGTGTTTGTTAGAGAAAATATACTAACCCCACGTACCAAATTTCAGTCGGATCGGATGAATTTTGCTCTTCTAAGGGACTCCGGAGGTCAAATCTGGGGAACGGCTTATATGGGGGCTATATATAATTATGGACCGATATGGACCAATTAGAGAACATATACCAACACCATGTATCAAATTTCAGCCGGATCAAATGAAATTTGGTTCTCTTAGAGGCTCCGCAAGTGAAATCGGGGGATCGGTTTATATGGGGGCTATATGTAATTATGGACCGATATGGACCAATTTTTGCATGATTGTTAGAGGCCATATACTAACACCATGTACCAAATTTCAGCCGGATCGGATGAAATTTGCTTCTCTTAGAGCAATCGCAAGCCAAATCTGGGGGTCCGTTTATATGGGGGCTATACGTAAAAGTGGACCCATATGGCCCATTTGCCCATACCATCCGACCTACGTCAATAACAACTACTTGTGCCAAGTTTCAAGTCGGTAGCTTGTTTCGTTCGGAAGTTAGCGTGATTTCACAAGACGGACGGACGGACATGCTCAGATCGACTCAGAATTTCACCACGAGAGTAAATATACTTTATGAGGTCTTAGAGCAATATTTCGATGTATTACAAACGGAATGACAAAGTTAATATACCCCCATCCTATGGTGGAGGGCATACAAATTGCCAAATAAGCTTTATTTGGCAATTTTTAATACCCACCACCATAGAATGGTGACGGGAGTATAATAAGTTTGTCATTCCTTTTGTAACACATCGAAATATCGATTTCTGACTATATAAAGTATATATATTCTTTATCAGGGAGATATTGTAAGACGATATAAGCATGTCCGTCTGTACGTCTTTCTGTCTGTCTGTTTTAATCACGCTACAGCCTTCAATAATGGCGCTATCGTCCTGAAATTTGGCACATATTCCTCTTTTGCTTGCAGGCAGGTCAAGTTCGAAGATGGGCTATATCGGTCCAAGTTTTGATATAGTCCCCATATAAACCGTCCTCCCGATTTGGGGTATTGGGGTTATAAAAACTGTAGTTTTTATCCAATTAGCCTGAAATTGGAAATCTAGAGGTATTTTAGGACCGCCAAAAGGTGTACCGAAAATGGTGCCTATCGGTCCATATTTTGGTATAGCCCCCATGTGGACCGATTTTCCGATTTTGCTTCTTGGGCGTCTAGAAAGTGTATTTTCTATCCGATTTGCCTGAAATTGGAAATCTATAGGTATTCTAGAACCATAAAGAGGTGTGCCGAAAATGGGGTGTGTCGGTCCATGTTTTGATATAGCCTCCATATAGACCGATATCCCGATTTTACTTCTGGGGCTTCTAGAATCCGTAGTTTTAATCCAATTTGCCTCAAATCGGAAATCTAGAGGTATTCTAGGACCTTAAGGAGGTGTGCCGAAAATGGTGAATATCGGTCCATGTTTTGATAATGCCATCATATAGACCGATCTCCCGATTTTACTTCTTGGGCTTCAAGAATCCGTAGTTTTTATCCAATTTGCCTGAAATTGGAAATGTAGAGGTATTCTAGGAAAATAAAGTGATGTGCCGAAAATGGTGATTATCGGTCCATTTTTTGATATAGCCCCCATATAGACCGATCTCTCGATTTTATTTCTTGGGATTCTAGAATCCGTAGTTTTTAGCCAATTTGCCTGAAATTGGGAATGTAGAGGTATTCTAGGAAAATAAAGTGATGTGCCGAAAATGGTGATTAACGGACCATGTTTCGATATAGCCCCCATATAGACCGATCTCCCGATTTTACTTCTTGGGCTTCTAAAATCCGTAGGTTTTCCCAATTTGCCTGAAATTGGGAATGTAGAGGTATTCTAGGAAAATAAAGTGATGTGCCGAAAATGGTGATTAACGGACCATGTTTCGATATAGCCCCCATATAGACCGATCTCCCGATTTTACTTCTTGGGCTTCTAAAATCCGTAGGTTTTCCCAATTTGCCTGAAATTGGAAATCTAGAGGTATTCTAGCTAGGACCATAAAGATAACATATTGTATATGATTTAGTTTTATCGGTCCATTTGGTAAGGCCTCTAAGCCAATTTAGAAAGTAATTAAAAATAATTACCTTTTTTAATTAATAAATTAATTGAGTTTTGCAATCAACATCAATTAAATTTTTAATTAAATCAATTAAAAAATTAATTGAAATTTGCTAAAAAAAAATCAATTAATTTTTTAATCAAGAATTTTTCTATGCCCAATTAAAACTGTGATTGATACTATCATTTTCGTGATTGAAGACATTTCAATTAAAAAATTAATTGGATCAATTAATTTGGTGATTGAATCAGAAAAAAAAAATTTTTTTTGTGCATACACATATATTCTGTATATCTGACCAGATCTGGACAGAGTTCTACAATACTTATAGAATTTAAATTTAAGTCGGCTAATGCGCTGAAGTGGAACACAATGTTAGAGTAATAGGAAAATTTGAGTCATTTTGATAAGTTTTCGACTTAGCAGTGGCGACTTGATAAGGAACATGAGGGTATTTCGGACAGTTTTGCCTAAATAGGAAAAACATATATATGTAATCTATATCGAAATATGAACCGATTTCAATCAAATTGCACATGCATAGTTACTATGTTGAATGTACTCCCTACTTTCACGTACATCGGATTACAACTTTGACCTCTGGGGTCATATGACGGAAAATCGGGCGAAAGATATATATGGGAGCTATATCAAAATCTGACCCGATTTCAACCAAAATTAACACGCATTTGCAGAACCTTAATTCTACTCACTGTGCAAAGTTTCAAGTTCAATTCTACTTCCTCTGCAAAATTTCACGCAAATCAGAGTAACACTTTTGCCTTTGTGGTCATATTAGTCCAAATCGGGCGAATGATATATATGGGAGCTATATCTAAATTTGAACCGACTTCAACTAAATTTGGCACAATTAACCATACTACAAAACGTACTCCTTGTGCAAAATTTCAAGCAAATCAGGGCAAAACTCTGGCTTTTGAGGCCATATAAATCCAAATCGGACGAAAGATATTTATTGGATCTATATCTAAATCAGAACCAATTTTAACCAAATTAAGCACACTTAACGATACTATCAAAACGTACCCCTTGTGCAAAATTTGAAGCAAGTCAGGCTTTTGAGGCCATATAAGTCCAAATCGGACGAAAGATATATATGGGATCTATATATATGAATCTAAACCGATTTAGCTGATATTTTGCAGATTTTACGGGACTGGCAAAACATTCAGATGTACGAAGTTTGAAGAACATCGGTTCATAAATTCGTGAATTATGATCAAATCGGTGATAAATATATATGGCAGCTATATCTAAATCTGAACCGATTTTTTCCAAAATCAATAGCGATTTTCTTCGACCCAAAGAAAGACGTTATGTTAATTTGAGGACGATCAGACTAAAACTGCGACCTGTACTTTGTACACAAAATAACATATATAGACAGACGGGCGGACAGACAGACAGACGGACATCGCTAAATCGACTCAGAATTTAAGCCGATCGGTATACTAAAAGATGGGTCTATGACAATTATTTCTTGGCGTTACATACACGCACAGAAAAAACATGTTTGGACATGGTTGCCGCATCCATTTAATGCTTATTTAGAGTGTGTAACGGTCGCGAAAACCATGTATTTTGTCTTTGTAAAAATAATTTTCGAGCGGAGAAAAATATATGTTGTCAATAAGCATTTAAATGGTTCTCAAATGCCGCAAACATGTTCTATTATTTAAATGATAGAATTTGAGACCATTATATGGTCAGGAAAATCATGTACCTGACCATTCAATTTTTTTTTTACTTTTTTGCAGAGAAAAAAGTATTTTTATAGTTTACGTATAGACATGTCTACAACCATTACATGGCCATAAAGACCATGTATATTTTTTCGTGACCATTTAATTTTTTAACATGTTTGCAGCGAAAAGAATTTTATAAAAACATTGAGCAGGTACACACGATTTTCATTTTGCGCATCAGTCGTGTGTTGATTGTTTCTTGGAATGGACGGAGAATACGGATTTACTGTGTTTTGTGTTAATTTATTCAGAAGTGGCACGTTGTTTTATGTGAACAAAGGAAAGTGTAATTGAAAAATGTACCTGTTTTTTGTTCTGCATTTTGCTATATGGATCATTTATTTTTATTTGCAGTTACATGATGCCTGCGTTTGTACATTTGATGGGCACGATGTAAATATGGAATAATTACTTATTGTTGAAATTGAAATAAAATAGAGTGTGTAAAAATATATGATGTTTGCTTGAACGGCATTATAAATACAAATAAACAATGAATTAGTTTATAAATAAATAAAAACAATCAAATAAAGTTAATTTTGTGTTTTCTTTTCTCAAGTGGCGTCCTTTTTTCGACGACGAAAAAAGTTTTTTCATAAAGATCAAAACATTTTAGGTTGTGACCATGTTCTTTTAACTGGAAGAAAAACATTTTGAATGAATACCAAAACATTTTAAATCGTGACCATTGTCTTTTAATGGAAACAAAATTCTTTTTATCAATATAATAACATTTTAGATGAGTACAATTGTATTTTTCTTAGAACCATGTTGACTGAGCCAACATGGTTGCAGGTTAAAATGTTACATGGTCGCCGCAAAAATAGCTGCTATCACATTATTTTGCTCTTCGAATATGATTGTGACAATCATGTTTCTTCTCTGCGTGTACAAATGCACATACTTATTATACCCTGTACCACAGTAGTGGTGAAGGGTATAATTAATTAGCTCAACTAATTAATTAATTTCGTGATTGAATTTTTAGTGTGCATGAGGAACTAACCTATTGTACATGTTATTAAAATTGCATCTATTCTCATACAAAATTATCAAAATATATACAAGTCAAGTCCTATGTATGTTAGGCGAATTTAAAAATCCCAATTAGGATGTAATTTATAACTCCATCCCATAAGTCAAAAGACAAAGGTATAATTAACCACCACCAACACATTAAAAGCAAGAATCTTCCGGCCTCAACAGCCTCTGTGAACACTTAATGCACATGTTCACGTTCACCAATGCCCACAATAGAAAACAAGGACAAGTGGTTTTTAGGTCCTTATGGTATTTTGCCATAGTACTGGAAGTAATTCATTCGCGAATACTGCTCATAAAAGTCACTTCAATTGCGAGACAATTGCAATTGGGAAACAACACAATCGTAGCATATGTAGATTTCAGATAATGAGACATCCTTGTTGCAACATTCAATTGACTGAAATACGAAGGGGGGATGATGATGATGATGTTTTCAACTAAACGGAGTAGTTTAATTTCTTTTTTTTTTTTTTTGTGGTTTGGATAAAGAGCTAAGTTTGCAAGCAAGGATATTTATTGACCTTTGGATTGGCTGGTGTGAACATGTGGTTTTATGACTCAATTACATTACATAATTGTGGGGTTTTTACTCAAATGGCTAACCATTGAATTGTAAACAACTTTCAATAACAAAACACCTCATATAACCAAACCCAACAACTTAATTTGTGGTTCTTGGGATGATGAATAATTGGTGGTGGTCCTGGCAGGGATCTTGGGATCTAACCCTTAACAAACAATGGTCAAATTGAATTACAACAGTTGTGCCATTACAACAATTGTGCACAGTAAAGTGTTTTTGGAATCAACATCATCCAAAATGCCACATAGAAGGGTGTTGGTGAATATACATACATAGATCCTTTATCCTGCTGGGCCTTCGCTAATGTTGTCTCTGGAGATTCAATAAAAACTAATATGACAATTACAATTTTATCTGTTGGCTGTTGTAGAGGGAATTTCGTTTTATATATTGCAATCCTGCTGCGGTATTGGGCCACCCTCGTTGTTTTGTTGAGTATCACCAATCTTAGAATTTGTTCATCTTGTGGTAACATTTTTATCCCAAATCAATTCAAATAAAATTAATTGTTTTCGGTTTTTCTTGGCCCCTATGTGGTTTCTGTTGAAATTTATTCACACTTCTTTTTTTTTTGTTGGCTTTAACAACTACAACGAAATTAAGATGCTAAGGAAGAAAAACTTTGATTTCTACCACACCTTCGACAATGGAAGATCTTCTTCCGAACCCTTGTTCTCTTATCATTAAGAAAATGATAAATGAGACTTTCTTTGGCGCTCCACTGGTGACTTTGGTTACTACCAGGGATGGAAAATACAATTTTTAAGAAAGTACAAAAAAGGTATTTTTTTTTGAGCGAAAAAGTACTTTTCACCAAAATCAACAAAAATTCCATTGGAAGATTATTGACAAAAGCTCCCTTAGACTAAATTTTAAAGAAAATATAGTAATTTTTGTTGAGCTGACACCAATTTTATAAATAATAAAAAAAATTACACAATTTTCTAAAGAAATAAAATTTTGACAACATTTTTTATAGAAATAAAATTTTGACAAAATTTTCTATAGAAATAAAATTTTGACAAAATTTTCTATCGAAATAAAATTTTGCCAAATTTTTTACCGAAATAAAATTTTGAAAAAAAAATTTCTATAGATATAAAATTTTGACAAAATTTTCTATAAAAATACAATTTTGACAAAATCTTCTATAAAAAATTTTTTGACAAAATTTTTTACCGAAATATAATTTTGAAAAAAAATTTCTATAGATATAAAATTTTGACAAAATTTTCAATAAAAATACAATTTTGACAAAATCTTCTATAAAATTTTTTTTGGACAAAATATTTAATAAAAATAAAATTTTAACAAAAAATTTCTATACAAATAAAATTTTGATAAAATTTTCTATAGAAATAAAATCTTGACAAAATTTCCTAATGAAATAAAATGTTGACAAAATTTTCCACAGAAATAAATTTTGACAAAATTTTCGATAGATATAAAATTTTGACAAAATTTTCTGTAGAAATAAAATTTTGATAAAACTTTCTGAAGAAATATATTTGTGGAAAATATTTTTTGGTAGTATTTAATAAGATTTTCTCCAAGTGTTGGTAGATTATTTTTGTCTCAAGTTTCGACCGTGACTTCTTATCTAGAAAGTGTTCGTGTGGAAGCGTAATATAGAATCACATGCTTTTTTCTACTAAAACATTCTTCAAATTTTTCTATGGCGTTTACAAAATCGAGATTTTCTTCCCGCATGAACTTGTCTGTTTTGCCAAATTTGTAAGAGACTATTAGCAAGTAAGTTTGTTAAAGACTTTCTCAAAATATTAAAATATTTTGTCAAAACTATTGTACCATAAATCTGATATCGGCTCAAAAGGCACTAAATGATTCGCGGGGGTACTACGGTACTGACGAGGGTGAAAAAGTATTGAAAATAGTACTATAGTACTGCATTTTCCATCCCTGGTTACTACCCACCTTACCATCATCATCTCCACACTCAGAAGCAGTAGCATATCAGCCATACAGTGAATATCTCGTTGATCTTTATCGAAATGTTTGTTGTTATGTTTCTGGATGGAGGAACATCCTCCTATTGCCCAAGTGTTACAACATTCAGTAGTGATCATTTCATATATCAGAAATTTGATTGACAATCCTTGTCACAATATGAAGTTTTTCTTTAGGCTCTTCGAAGGGCTACAATTATAGGGGCTCAGATGTATTCTATATATTTTTGTTTCATATTGAGTGAATCATGAGATCGTAGGTCTTGAACACCCTAACAAGTGTATACGGCCGTAAGTTCGGCCGGGCCGAAGCTTATGTACCCTCCACCATGGATTGCGTAGAAACTTCTACTGAAGACTGTCATCCACAATCGAATTACTTGGGTTGCGGTAACACTTGCCGATGGCAAGGTATCTTAAAACTTCCTAACACCGTAATATATACCACATAGTGGTATATATTAAACTAAACAAAAGGCCGATTAAATACGTATATAATTAAGTTTGACAAAATTTTCTATAGAAATAAAATTTTGACAAAAGTTTCTATAGAAATAAAATTTTGACAAAATAAATTTTTGACAAAATTTTCTGTAAGAGTAAAATTTTGACAAAATTCTCTATAGAAATAAAATTTTAACAAAATTTTCTATAGAAATAAAATTTTGGTAGATTATTTTTGGCTCGAGTGGCAACCATGATTATGAACCGATATGAACCAAATTTGTGTGATTGGGGCTATATATATCGGATCGGATGAAATATGCTTCTCTTAGAGGATCCGCAAACCAAATCTGGGGATCGGTTTATATGGGGGCTATATATAATTATGGACCGATATGGACCAACTTTTGCATGGTTGTTAGAGACCATATAGTAACACCACGTGGCAAATTTCAACCGGATCGGATGAATTTTGCTCCTCCAAGAGTCTCCGGAGGTCAAATCTGGGGATCGGTTTATATAGGGGCTATATATGATTATGGACCGATATGGACCAATTTTTGCATGGTTGTTAGAGACCATATACGAACACCACGTACCAAATTTCAACCGGATCGGATGAATTTTGCTCCTCTTAGAGGCCTCGCAAGCCAAATCGGGGGATCGGTTTATATAGGGGCTATATATAATTATGGACCGATATGGACCAATTTTTGCATGGTTGTTAGAGACCATATACTAACACCATGTACCAAATTTCAGCCGGATCGGATGAAATTTGCTTCTCTTAGAGGCCTCGCAAGCCAAATCTGGGGATCGGTTTATATGGGGGCTATATATAATTATTGACCGATGTGGACCAATTTTTGCATGGTTGTTAGAGACCATATATTAACACCGTGTACCAAATTTCAGCCGGATCGGATGAAATTTGCTTCTCTTAGAGGCCTCGCAAGCCAAATTTGGGGGTCCGTTTATATGGGGGCTATACGTAAAAGTGGACCGATATGGCCCATTTGCAATACCATCCGACCTACATCAATAACAACTACTTGTGCCAAGTTTCAAGTCGATAGCTTGTTTCGTTTGGAAGTTAGCGTGATTTCAACAGACGGACGGACGGACGGACATGCTCAGATCGACTCAGAATTTCACCACGACCCAGAATATATATACTTTATGGGGTCTTAGAGCGATATTTCGATGTGTTACAAACGGAATGACAAAGTTAATATACCCCATCCTATGGTGGAGGGTATAAAAAAAATCGCATTTGTAACATATACAGTTTGTCAAGAAAGTGTTTTGACAATGGGTTAAAAATTATGTTTTGTTCCAAAATTAAATATAATGAAATTTAAAAAAAAAAATTTATTATGTATTTTGCAAAGTATACATACGTACACAGAATTAAAAATTTAATAAAATATTTAATATTTCAATTATTTCTAGAATTTGAAATAGTTGGCAATGTCAAAAGACTTTCTTGACATACTGTACTTCCAAAGACGTTGCCTTACCTTTATGTGTGTTAATCTGTTCATGTCGCAGTAGGTTTCAATAAAAATTGCTTCGATGAAAATTTTTTTCCATAGGGATTTGAAAAAAAAAGAAAATTGAAATTGAAAAGTAAGGACGAATTTTGGTTCCGCCAGAAAAATTGATATCAAACCGAAAGAAAAGCGTATATTATAGATCATTGCTTATATCCTAGAGCGCGGAAAGCTAAAACTATAACTGGAAAAAGTTTATCATTATAAGCAAAAAGTTTAAATCCGCGAGAGGATAATCTTACTGCCTTGGAATATAACAGGTTGGCTGATAAATCCCCGGTCTGACACATAGATGGCATCGCTAGTATTAAATTCATATTATTATACCCTCCACCATAGGATGGGGGTATATTAACTTTGTCATTCCGTTTGTAACACATCGAAATATTGATCTAAGACCCCATAAAGTATATATATTCTGGGTCGTGGTGAAATTCTGAGTCGATCTAAGCATGTCCGTCCCTCCGTCCGTCTGTCCGGCTGTCCGTCCGTCTGTGGAAATCACGCTAACTTCCGAACGAAACTAGCTATCGACTTGAAACTTGGCACAAGTAGTTGTTATTGATGTAGGTCGGATGGTATTGAAAATGGGCCATATCGGCCCACGTTTACGTATAGCCCCCATATAAACCGATCCCCAAATTTGGCTTGCGGAGCCTTCCGGAGCAGCAAAATTCATCCGATCCGGTTGAAATTTGGTACGTGGTCTAAGTATACGGTCTCTAACAACCATGCAAAAACTGGTCCATATCGGTCCATAATTATATATAGCTCCCATATAAACCGATCCCCAGATTTGACCTCCGGAGCCTCTTGGAGGAGCAAACTTCATCCTACCCGATTGAAATTTGGTACGTGGTATTAGTATATGGTCTTTAACAACCATGCAAAAACTGGTCCATATCGGTCCATAATTATATATAGCTCCCATATAAACCGATCCCCAGATTTGACCTCCGGAGCCTCTTGGAGGGGCAAAATTCATCCGATCCGTTTGAAATTGGGTACCTGATGTTAGTATACGGTCTCTAACAAGCATGCAAAAATTGGTCCATATCGGTCCATAATTATATATAGCTCCCATATAAACCGATCCCCAGATTTGAACTCTGGAGCCACTTGGATGAGCAAAATTCATCCGATCCAATTGAAATTTAGTACGTGATGTTAGTATATGGTCTCTAACAAGCATGCAAAAATTGGTCCATATCGGTCCATAATTATATATAGCTCCCATATAAACCGATCCCCAGATTTGAACTCTGGAGCCTCTTGGATGAGCAAAATTCATCCGATCCAATTGAAATTTAGTACGTGGTGTTAGTATATGGTCTCTAACAACCATGCAAAAATTGGTCCATATCGGTCCATAATTATATATAGCTCCCATATAAACCGATCCCCAGATTTGACCTCCGGAGCCTCTTGGAGGAGCAAAAGTCATCCGATGCGGTTGAAATTTGGTACATTTCGTTAGTATATGGCCTCTAACAGCCATGTAAAAATTGTCAAATTTTATTACTATAGAAAGTTTTGTCAAAATTTCATTTCTATAGAAAGTTTTGTAAAAAGTTTATTTCTATAGCAATGTTTGTCAACATTTTATTTCCATAGAAAATTTTGTCAAAATTTTATTTCTATTTGTAAAAAAATTATTTCTGTAGAAAATTTTGTCAACATTTTAGTTCTATAGACAATTTTGTCAACATTTTATTTCTATAGAACATTTTGTCAACATTTTATTTATATAGAAAATTTTGTCAACATTTTATTTCTATAGAAAATTTTGTCAAAATTTTATTGCTATAGAAAATTTTGTCAACATTTTATTTCTATAGAACATTTTGTCAACATTGTATTTCTATAGAAAATTTTGTCAAGTTTTTATTTCTATAGAAAATTTTGTCAAAACTTTATTTCTATAGAAAATTTTGTCAAACTGAATTATATACGTATTTAATCGGCCTTTTTATACCCACCACCATAGAATGGTGACGGGGGTATAATAAGTTTGTCATTCCGTTTGTAACGCATCGAAATATCGATTTCCGACTATATAAAGTATATATATTCTTGATCAGGGAGAAATTCTAAGACGATATAACGATGTCCGTCTGTCCGTCTGTCTGTCTGTCTGTCTGTCTGTCTGTCTGTCTGTCTGTCTGTTGTAATCACGCAATCGCGCTGAAATTTTGCACAAACTCATCTTTTGTCTGCAGGCAGGTCAAGTTCGAAGATGGGCTATATCGGTCCAGGTTTTGATATAGTCCCCATATAAACCGACCTCCCGATTTGGGGTCTTGGGCTTATAGAAATCGTAGTTTTTATCCAATTTGCCTGAAATTAGAAATGTAGAGGTATTTTATGACCATAAAGGGGTGTGCCAAAAATGGTGAGTATCGATCCATGTTTTGGTATAGCCCCCATATAGACCGATCTCCCGATTTTACTTCTTGGGCTTATAGAAACCGCAGTTTTTATTCAATTTACCTGAAATTGGAAATCTAGAGGTATTGTAGGACCACAAATACGTGTGCCAAAAATTGTGAGTATCGGTCCATGTTTTGGTGTGGTCCCCATATAAAACGGCCTCCCGATTTGGGGCCTTGGGCTTATAGAATCCGTAGTTTAAATACAATTTGTCTGAAATTGGAAATTTATAGGTATTTGAGCACCATAAAGGGGTGTGCCAAAAATGGTGAGTATCGGTCCATGTTTTGGTATAGCCCCCATATAGACCGATATCCCGATTTTACTTCTTGGGTTTCTAGAATCCGTAGTTTTTATGCGATTTGCCTGAAATTGTAAATATTATTTTAGGCTCCCAAAAACGTGTATCGGATTAAGTTTTTATCGGTCCTTTTGGTAATGCCTCCATATAGACCAACTTCATTTCTTGAGGGTATAGAAGGCGCACTGATCATGAAAATTGCTTGAAACTCAATGTAAAATTTTCAGATTTCAGATACTTCTCGGGTGAAAATCTACAGATTTAAGATTTCAAAGCAAGACGTTATTTTATAATTTTCTTGCACACTTACAAGAGACGTTAATGATTCCTATAAAACTCAAACAAAAATGGTTCTTATAAATCCAGAATCTGATATAGTCCTCATAGGTGAAATCTTTAAATTTATCTTCGGGAAGTGTCCTCAAGTCCTCAATCCCTCCTGAAATTTCAAAGGAAACCCTAATATTTGGTTCATGGTCGTGGGTATTTAAGATTCGGCCCGGCCGAACTTAGTGCTGTATATACTTGTTTTTATATAGTACCAACCTTCAAATGATTCGTGTCAAAATTTTACGTCAGTAAGTCAATTAGTTTGTGAGATAGATCGTCTTTTGTGAAGCAACTTTTGTTATTGTGAAAAAAAAAATGGAAAAAAAGGAATTTCGTGTTTTCATAAAATACTGTTTTCTGAAGGGAAAAATACGGTGGAAGCAAAAACTTGGCTTGATAATGAGTTTCCGTATTCTGAACCAGTGAAATCAACAATAATTGATTGGTATGCAAAATTCAAGCGTGGTGAAATGAGCTCGGAGGACGGCGAACGCAGTGGACGCCCGAAAGAGGCGGTTACCGACGAAAACATCAAAAACATCCCCAAAATGATTTTGAATGACCGTAAAATGAAGTTGATCAAGATAGCAGAGGCCTAAAGATATCAAAGGAACGTGTTGGTCATATCATTCATAAATATTTGGATATGCGGAAGCTCTGTGCAAAATGGGTGCCGCGCCAGCTCACATTTGACCAAAACCAACAACGTGTTGATGATTCTGGGCGGTGTTTGCAGCTGTTAACTCGTAATATACCCGAGTTTTTCCGTCGATATGTGACAATGGATGAAACATGGCTCCATCACTATACTTCTGAGTCCAATCGACAGTCGGCTGAGTGGACAGCGACCGGTGAACCGTCTCCGAAGCGTGGAAAGACTCAAAAGTCCGCTGGCAAAGTAATAGCCTCTGTTGAAGAAAAAAGTGTTGTTCCACCAAGACAACGCACCGTGCCACAAGTCATTGAGAACGATGGCAAAAGTTCATGAATTGGGCTTCGAAGTGCTTCCCCACCCACCGCATTCTCCAGATCTGGCCCCAGAGACTTTTTCTTGTTCTCTGACCTCGAAAGGATGCTCGCAGGGAAAAAATTGGCTGCAATGAAACTGAGGCCTATTTTGAGGCAAAACCGAAGGAGTACTACCAAAATGGTATCAAAAAATTGGAAGGTCGTTATAATCGTTGTATCGCTCTTGAAGGTAACTATGTTGAATAATAAAAACGAATTTTGACAAAAACAAGTAAGAAAAGTCTAAAGTCGGGCTGGGCCGACTATATTATACCCTGCACCACTTTGTAGATCTTTGTAGATTTTCGATACAATATCACATCCATCAAAGTGTTGGGTGCTATATAAAGGTTTGTCCCAAATACATACATTTAAATATCACTCGATTTGGACAGAATTTGATAGACTTCTACAAAATCTATAGACTCAAAATTTAAGTCGGCTAATGCTCTAGGGTGAAACACAATGTTAGTAAAACAATATGGGAAACATTTAAATCTGAAGCAATTTTAAGGAAACTTCGCATAAGTTTATTTATGATTTATCGCTCGATATATATGCATTAGACGTTTGGGAAAATTAGAGTAATTTTTACAACTTTTTGACTAAGCAGTGGCGATTTAACAAGGTAAATGTTGGTATTTTGACCAGTTTTGTCGAAATCAGAAAAACATATATATGGGAGCTATATCTAAATCTGAACCGATGTCAACCAAATTTGGCACGCATAGCTACAATGCTAATTCTACTCCCTGTGCAAAATTGCAACTAAATCGGAGTTAAAAATTGGCCTCTGTGGTCATATGAGTGTAAATCGGGCGAAAGCTGCATATGGGAGATATATCCAAATCTGAACCGATGTCAACCAAATTTGGCACGCATAGTTACAAAGCTAATTCTACTCCGTATGCAAAATTTCAACTAAATCGGAGTAAAAGATTGGCCACTGTGGGCAAATGAGTGTAAATCGGGCGAACGATATATATGGGAGTTATATCTAAATCTGAACCGATTTCAATAAAATTTGGCACACTTGACTATAGAACTAATTGTTGTTCTTGTGCAAAATTTTAAGCTAATTAGGGTAAAACTCTAGCTTCTGGGGCCATATAAGTCCATATCGGGCGAAATATATATATGGGAGCTATATCTAAATCTGAACCGATTTCTTCCAAAATCAATAGGGATCTATTCTGAGCCAAAGCACACACTTGTGCCAAATTTGAAGTCGATTGGACTAAAACTGCGACCTAGACTTTGATTACAAAAATGTGTTCATGGACAGACGGACATCGCTATATCGACTCAAGAGCCCACACTGAGCATTTGTGCCAAAGACACCATGTGTCTATCTCGTCTCCTTCTGGGTGTTGCAAACATATGCACCAACTTATAATACCCTGTTCCACAGTGTGTCGCAGGGTATAAATATTACATACAATTAACTTTCTAATCAGTAAAGTAAATTAAAATAGTTTCGTTTTATGAAATAGTTTCGTGTTTTGCCATCAACATCATTTACATTTTTAATTGAATCAATTAAACAATTAATTGAAATTTTCTAATGAAATCAATTAATAAACAAAATGTTGGCAAACTTTTCTATACACACAAAAAATTTTTTCTCTGATTCAATCACCAAATTAATTGATCCAATTAATTTTTTAATTGAAATGTCTTCAATCACGAAAATGATAGTATCAATCACAGTTTTAATTGGGCATAGAAAAAATTCTTGATTAAAAAATTAATTGATTTTTTCAGCAAAATTCAAATAATTTTTTAATTGATTCAATTAAAAATTTAATTGATGTTGATTGCAAAACGCAATTAATTTATTAATTAAAAAGGGTAACTATTTTTAATTACTTAGTTAGATTGGCTTAGAGTTTTTATTTGGATTAACAAATGATTGTTTGAAATACATTTTTAATTAAAAAAGTAAAAAAAAATCAGCACTTTTTTAACTGAATTAGTCTTCCGAATTTGATTAAAAAGTTAATTGTATCAATTAATTTTTTAATTAAATATTTTAAAAATGTCATTCATTGACTTAATTAACTTAATGTTTCTATCATGATTAAAAAGTTAATTGTATCAATTAATTTATTAATTGAAAAAATTTTCAACTTCAATTAACTTTTTAATTGGAAATATTTTGGTGATATTTTTTTTTTTGTGTAGAAACAAAATTTGACAAAATTAGATTTTGCAAAATATTCCTCCAACTAAGAGGTGCTTCATAAAGTTTCTATAGAAATAAAATTTTGACAAAATTTTCTATAGAAATAAAATTTTGACACAAATTTCTATAGAAAAACATTTTTGGCAAAATTTGCTATAAAAATAAAATTTTGACAAATTTTTCTATAGAAATAAAACTTTGGCAATATTTCTTATAGAAATAAATTTTGGCAAAATTTTCTATAGAAATAAAATGTTTGCTAAAAATTTTATAGACATTTTTGCTAAATTTTCTTAGAATTAAAACTTTGGCAAACATTTCTACAGAAATAAATTTTTCACAAAATTTTCTATAGAAATAAAATTTTGCACAATAAATTTTTTTCTTTGGTAATTTTTTCCTTTTCGGGATCCTACAAAAATTTAATACCTAAAGAAGATTTTTCTATTATCTATCTCGTAGCCCAAACACAATATGTGTGCGTGTATGTGTGAGTTTGGCTAATCTAACAACATTTGGCTCATAAATAAATAGCAATAGCTATTTTGTCAGTATGTTCGAGTAAATCTCCATGTAGGAAAAACGTGTCTATTTTTGGGGATCTTTTAAATTATCCTCATATACAACAACGAAGAGATATAGCTGATGTGAACAAAAGGTGATGGCGGGGGGACTATATACGCTATGGGGTAAGAGCAGTGGTAATGTTAATGCGCACTCATTTATTTTGTTTTATTTCTCCTTTTAACGATTGAAGGAGAAAGAGTTTGGATTGGTGTATATGTGTGTGTGTGTGTGTTAGTGTCACTGTGGAAGCTTGTTCTCATTTTATTATATTCTCATTTTATTATGCATACCTACACACATACCTACACACATAGACCCCTTACACCATTTACACATGCCTTTCCATACACATAATTTTTTTTTCAAAAAAAAGAGTTGAAATTTATCGCTACTTTACTGCGTGTCGGTATAAATCTTAAACAAATTGCTTTACTATGATTTTAATGGGTCCATAAAGAATGCGATTACGAGATTTATTAATGGCCAAAACGCTTTCTCACTCACCGCCTTAAGCCCTATAGCCCCCCCCTTTATCCATGAAACCTTTTTCCATAAAAATAAGTCTAGGAGAGAGAGAGGCTCCGATCTTAGGCTCTTGCTGTATCTAACAAAAAATAAAAAAAATAAAATTAAGCTACACAAAGACATTAAAATAAAAAAATATAAAAAATAAATAAACATAAAAAGAATTGTAATGGAGAAAGAAGTATGTAAGTGTAAAGTATATTCGTATGGGTATAGATTTCAATAAATTGTAGCTATAGATTTTCTATGTAATCAGGGTAGCCATAAAAAATAAACGAAGAAGCAGTAAGAAATAACTGAGAAATAAATGCTGCAATTCAGAAAGAAATTATTTTATGCATCATTTCTATCCAATTGAAATGATAGTGGCAATAAACTTTTTTTATTATTTTTTAATTGTTATTGAATGGTGTTAATGTTAAAGTAACAGTGTTCATATCTAGTTATTTCAAATACAATATACCCTCAAAATTATAAGGAAATCCGACTATTTGATAAGCTAAAGCAAGCCCCCATAAGTTGAGCCAACTCTTGGTGGTCCAGTTAATTGATATGTGGGCTACTGTGGATTTTGAAAGTCCTTTAGGGATTATGGCATTGATTCGTAGCAAATATATATGGTTTCGTTAAAATAAAGACAGTTTTTATTTAGCTGTAACTATATGCTAAAATTAAAATTAGCAAAGAGATCTCATTTATCAAAATTTCATTTACGTTTTACTCACAACCATCACCTGAGTCGATCAAACGCTTGTTGTTCGTCTGTCTGTCCATGTATTTGTTGTTCACAGGATTCCGGTTGCAATTATTCATCGATTTTGATGAAGTTTGGTACAGGGACGAACACTATTGAATTTGGAAAAAAAATCGAATTAAATTTAGATATAGCTCCCATACATATGTATCAACCGATTTCGACAAATGGGGTAACGTTGTGCTTTTTTTACAGACGTATCGTCATCAAATTTGGCACAAAGAGTCCATATCCCATCTATGCTTTCACTTAAAAAAATATAGTATAGGTAACGACAATTATATGACTGTCATTTGTTTTATTACTCCACATTGAAGCTCATCTGATAAAGTTTTTTTTTTATGACTACATTCATTTCGTATATAGCATTACCCGCTAGTGGGTGTGTAAGTTGACATTTATGTGTGTGTGTGTGCGTAAATTAACATTTATGTGTGTATGCGAATATGAATGTATGTGTCTACCGGTAAAAGTTTCATAAGAGGGACGACAAAAAGGACAATGAAATCATAGCCTGTTCATTGAGAACAATCTACATTTTTAAAAAAGGATTTCCCAAGATCTCTTCTCATACAAATATGCCAGGGGGAAACCTTTTCTATGGATTGAAAAAACAAAAAAATAACAAAAAACCACAGTGTTAAGAAATTAAATATGAACACTCGAACCAAAAATATTTTACCAAAATTTCAAAAGTATTTTAACAAAAAAAAAGTATCAACCAAACAAATATTTTAAAGGAAATTTTACCAAAATTTTATTTCTATAGAAAAGTTTGCCAACATTTTATTTCTATAGAAAATTTTGTCAAAATTTTATTTCTATAGAAAATTTTATCAAAATTTTATTTCTATAGAAAATTTTGTCAAAATTTTATTTCTATAGAAAATGTTTGCCAAATTTTATTTCTATAGAAAATTTTGTCGAAATTGTATTTCTATAGAAAATTTTATTTACATTTTATTTCTATAGAAAATTTTGTGAAAATTTTATTTCTATAGAAAAGTATGTCAAAATTTTATTTCTATTGAAAAGTTTGCCAAAATTTTAATTCCACAGAAAATTTTGTTGGAATTTTATTTCTATAGAAAATTTTGTCGGAATTTGACTTCTATAGAAAATTTTGCTAAAATTTTATTTCTATAGAAATTTTTATCAAGATTTAATTTCTATCAAAATTTAATTTCTATCGAAATTTAATTTCTATAAAAATTTTTGTCAAAATTTTATTTCTATAGCAAATTTTGACAATATTTTATTTTTATAGAAAATTTTTGTTAAAATTTTATTTCTATAGAAAATTTTGTCAAAATTTTATTTCTATAGAAAATTTTGTCAAAATTTTATTTCTATAGAAAATTTTGTCAAAATTTTATTTCTATAGAAAATTTTGTCAAAATTTTATTTCTATAGAAAATTTTGTCAAAATTTTATTTCTATAGAAAATGTTGTCAAAATTTTATTTCTATAGAAAATTTTGTCGAAATTGTATTTCCGTAGAAAATTTTATTTATATTTTATTTGTATAGAAAATTTTGTCAAAATTTTATTTCAATAGAAAATTTTGTCAAAATTTTATTTCTATAGAAAATGTTTGCCAAATTTTATTTCTATAGAAAATGTTATCGAAATTGTATTTCGATAGAAAATTTTATTTACATTTTATTTCTATAGAAAATTTTTTCAAAATATTATTTCTATAGAAAATTTTGTCAATATTTTATTTTTATAGAAAATTTTGTTAAAATTTTATTTTATAGAAAATTTGGCCAAAATTTTATTTCTATAGAAAATTTTGTCAAAATTTTATTTCTAAAGTTTTGATTAAATTTTTATATCTATAGAAAATTTAGCCGAAATTTTATTTCTACGGGAAATTTTGTCAAAACTTTATTTCTATAGAAAATTTTACCAACATTTTATTTCTATAGAAGACTTTGGCAAAATTTTATTTCTATAGAAAATTTTGTCAAAATTTTATTTCTATAGAAAATTTTGTCAAAATTTTATTTCTATAGAAAATGTTTGCCAAATTTTATTTCTATAGAAAATTTTGTCAACATTTTATTTCTAAAGTTTTGATTAAATTTTTATATCTATAGAAAATTTAGCCGAAATTTTATTTCTAAGGGAAATTTTGTCAAAACTTTATTTCTCTAGAAAATTTTACCAAAATTTTATTTCTATAGAAGACATTGACAAAATTTTATTTCTATAGAAAAGTTTGCCAAAATTTAATTTTTATAGAAAATTTTGTCAAAATTTAATTTCTATAGAAAATTTTGTCAAAATTTAATTTCTATAGAAAATTTTGTCAAAATTATATTTCTATAGAAAGTTTTGGCAAATTTTGTCAAAATTTTATTTCTATAGAAATGTTTGCCTGAATTTTATTTCCAGAGAAGATATATGCTTGAAAATGCATATTGCATATGCATTCTGCATATTTGGCACGTTAACGCATATTTTGAACTTTCTTGCTTATAAAAGCATATATTTGGGTTTTTCCAAAAATAAAAGGAAGCATGTCCAAATTTTCTACAAAAATTTTACTAATATTGAAAACAAAAAAATCTGGCAACAATTTTTAACACTCAGGCTGTTTGGTTTCTGATCTCGCTTAAATAAAGCAACATTTTTCTAGCCTGACGAACGTAATTGTAAAATTTAAAACTCGAGGATTAGAGCTTAAAGAATCTATTGATATTGTAGAGGAAATTCGAGCTTCTGTATCTTCTTTGCAAAACAAAGATTACGTTTTAAAACTCAATGCCATTCTCCGAAGAAATAAGGTGTTCGAACCTCTTGAAGAAATTAATCAAATTTTACGTTTTGGTATAGATCACAAGGATCCATATGTCAAGAAACGTTCGCCAACAGAGCTGACAATTTTTTCATACTGCCCCGTATCGTCTGCAGACGTTGAAAGAAGTTTTTCAGCATATGGAAGTACATATATTGACAGAAAAAAGGAAAACAAATCTTTTGACAACTTGAAACACCATCTAATAGTTTGTTGTAATAGTAGAAACGATGACAATTTGAATTAAATAAAAAAAATTCTATATTACACGAATTTGAAAAACTTTTATTTTGCTTATTTTTAACGCATATTTTTCAGTTTTAAGGGCATATTCAAAGCGCTTATTTTGGCTTTTTTCGTGCTTGAAAATATCTTCTTTGTTTATTTCTATAGAAAATGTTTGCCAGAATATTATTTCTATAGAAGATTTTGCCAAAATTTTATTTCTATAGAAAAATTTGCCAAAATTTTATTTTCATAAAAAATTATGTTAAAATTTTATATGTATAGAAAATTTTGACAAAATTTATTTCTATAGAAAATATTGCCAAAGTTTTATTTCTATAGAAAATTTTGTCAAAATTTTATTTTTATAGCAAAAATTGTCAAATTAATGGCTCGGAAACGGCTGAAACTATTTTCTTGAAACTTTCAGAGATCGTAAGAGGCACTCGTGTAGTGAAAATAGGGTACCTCATATTTATACAACTGGTCCCGTGGGGACCTCCCCGTTGTCCGACTTTTTGAAAATTGGACCGAAGTTGACCGATTTGCTTGAAATTTTCACTGAAGGTTGGGGTTTGCGGTATTTTATTTTTCGATATTTGATCGCGGAGGGGACCTCCCCTTTGTCCGACTTTTTTTAAAGTACAGTGAAAAAACTAAAATTCTCTAAATAACCTAAGATTTACAGAGAAAATGCAGTGAGGTTATGCAATTAATATGGGTAACTTGGTGTGTTCATATGTGGTCGGGGAGGGGGGCATTTCCCTTGCCCGACTTGTTGAAACTTGGAACAAAATTATCCGATTTGCTTGAAATTTTCAGGGAAGGTTGAAGGAGTCGCTTAGGCAAAGAACGGCTACTTTTTTTCGATATTTGTTCGGGGAAGGGGACCTCCCCTTTGCCTCACTTTTTTAAAGTACAGTAAAACTAAACTAAACTTTTCTGACAGAAATTTTACGGAAAAACAGATGGAGGTTATGAAACTTATATCATGTTACTGATTTTTTTAGTATTTGGTGGGGGAAAAATAAAAGGGCGTAGGGAGACATCCGCTTCTCCTTAAGTACATACAGAGAAACAATTAAACTTTTCCAATTTACGTGAAATTTACAGAAGACGTGGGTAGAGGTTATGAAATTAATATTGGATACTTGATTTTGTGATATTTAGACGGGAAGAGAGGCCGCCCCTTGCCCTGCTTTTTGCAAAATTTGCTTGACATTTTCTGAGACGTTTACACAAGATACGCTACATCACTTTTCGATATTTGGTCGGGGAGGGGGGCCTCCTGTAAAACTGAAAAACTAAAATTCTCAAGTTGTCTTGAAATTTACAAAGACCGTGGGGATAGGTTATGAAATCAATGTGGCGTACCTGTTGTTTGGGTATTTGGTCGGGGAGGGACTTTCTCCTTGCCCCACACTTGAAGGAAAATTTATAGATTTTCTTCTTTTTTCAGGTAAGATTAAGGGTGCTATTCACTTCGGTGTTTGTCGATATTTTATAGGGGAAAATGACGTCCCTTTAAAACAATAGAGCAAAGTTTAATCTTCTCCGATCTACTTGAAATTTACAGGGAACATGGGAGGAGGTGATTAATTTAATACATGATTCTTAAATTAGTCCATGATTTTTCGGTATCTGGTTGGGGAAGGTGAATAGTGAAATAAACTTTGTCGATTTACTTGGAATTTATAGGGACCGTTGGGTAGTTTGTGAATTTAATATAGGGTACGTGATTTTCCGATATCTGGCCGGAGTGGAGCGATTTGAAAATTTAAAGTAAAGGTATGTCCGTAAATGGGAACTCGGTACATAAATGTATGATTTTTGCAAAGGTTTCTGCTCTGAAAAAAAGCATGCCCGAGTCCAAAGATTTTGTCTTTACTTTAAAAAATTTGGTATTGATTCCGAGCCAAAGAAGCGGAGAATTAAAGTTGGGTTCTGTGTACTTGCTTATAGGAAGCAAATTTTAATGTTTCGCTTTCTAAGCTTTTTTTTTTTCTTTATATGCTATCAACGTCCTTTAAAAACGAATTAACGACAACTTTATTTTCCAAATTAAGACTCGACTTCCAGTAGAAATTATGCTATGTTTCAAGTAAAAATAAAATGTTGAAAAACATGTCCTATTTTTTTTTAACGATTTTTTGCTTTGTAGTCAAGATGCAAAAAAGACAACAAATTTAAAGACAATTTCATTAAATTTAAAGAATTTTTCTGAATTATTAAAGTCAAGTTGACCTTAGCTCAAACATTTTTTCTTTCATGTTATGATACCCATTTTTAAGTCAAATCACTTACTTATAAGGACAATACGATTTCATTGAAAAGTTTATCGACTTTTGGATAAGGAAAAGAAACTTTATATTAGAGAAATGCGTCGTCTATGCTAAGCAAAATTTGCATTCGTATTTTAAAGAGATGAAATCTTTGACCTCACGACAATACTTTTTTCAGTGTGCCTCACTTTTTTAAGTAAAAAACTTAAATTTATATGAAATTGGCAGACAACGTTGAGGGTGCATAACTTTTCGGTGTCTATTCAGGAAAGTTCTCCGGGTTACGCTAGTATGTTATAAAAAATCCCATCGCTTCTATTTATTTTTTGTAGACTGTAAAAAATATTTCCATAAAATCCAACATATTCACCAAATTCAAATTATTTTTTATATCCTTTATGAAATAAAAAAAAAAAATAAAGAAAAAACAAAAACGTATATCCATCTACCCTCTTCCATTTTATAGTTCCTCTTGTTTTTTTGGAGACCTTTTTGGTCTTTAGAGTCATGCGGTTGCTGGACCCTTTCACAAATGTGAATGTGGTCCAATCATAGCATGGAGTAGGAGTTGAGGTTTATTGTTAAGATTAATAGCAAAAAATAAGTAAATTGAGAATGTTGTTTTGTTTTTGTTTTTGCTAAAACAAAAAAAAATGTATATAACAAAACAAAATGAAATGGAAAATAACCAACTAGAAAGAAGCGAAAAAAATACAACCAAAAAAAGACAAGCAAACTGAAAATGACCATATAAACAAAAGAAATAAAATATTTGCCATAAAAGTGTCAACCCTTACAAAACAAATCTTTATGGACCACCGCTTCTTTTTTTCTCTTACGTTTATTATTTATATTCAGGCCTTTTTTTCCAATAGGGGGTGGTTGGTTATAAATATCTCCAAAGGAAAGGGTCATGGTTTTAGGGGAAATAAAAAAAAAACGAAATAAAGAAATAAATTCATATAATAATTAGATTTGTTTTATTACAATATTATATCCAGTGTTTATCTCATATTATCTGTAATAAACAAAATATATAATGTTTGTGGGCAAAAGTAGTATAGTGATTGCATAGAAGAGAACAAATACTATTGAGGGCTCAGTTCAGCCGGGCTCAAGTTCAAATATTGATCCTCATGATTTGGAATCATAAATTGAGGCTGAAATATCACTACAGAGAAAAAATTCCGTAGTTAAACTAACACTAAATTAAACTTATCTTTTTTTTTTGCAAAAGTTATTTGTTTTTAGTTAATTTTTTTTAATTTTTTCGCAATTTTCCACAACGTAATAAAATAAATCCTTTTGTTAAGTATGTCTCAAACATACAAAAGGATTTATCTTGCGAATCTTCTCGGAAGAGTAAATTTCATCCGGTCTAGTTGAAATTTGGCAAGTGGTGTTATTATATATCTTCTAATAACTAAGTAAAATATAGCTCTCATGTAAACCGATCCCTTGATTTGCATAACGGAGCCTCTTTGAAGTGCCAATTACATCCGATTCTATTAAAATTTGATACGTGATTTTTGTTATACCTTTTAACAAGCATGCAAAAATTGGACCATATACGTCTCTAATTATATGTATGTAGCCCCCATATATCAGTCCAGATTTTAATAGAGGGCCCATGCAAAGCGATGTCCTCCACTACACATCCCAATTTTTATCCGATTTGCCTGAAAATCGAAACTACACACAAAAAATTTTTTTTCTGATTCACGAAATTAATTGATCCAATTAATTTTTTTTATCGAAACGTCTTCAATCACAGAAATGATAGTATCAATTAAAAAATTAATTGAAGGTTAATAAAAAAATTAATTTATCCAATTAAATAATTAATTGATCCAATTAAAAAATTAATTGATGCTATTAATGTTTGTCATTGATTTTTGTTTCAATTAAAAAATTTGTTCAATCAATTAAATTTGTATTTGAATGTTTTTTTTAAACTCAATTAAAATTTTAATTGGAAAAATTTTCTTAACATTTTTTTTTTCTGCCCAAAAAGAGCTTCAAACAAAAAATAATTTGGATCCCCAATTTGTGATGCAGAAATTATGCAAACTACGACCAACGACTTGTAACGGGACGGAAGTATTTCGTTTTTGAATCCTTTCCATTGCTTTAGAAATTGTGCCTTGGAAGTTCATTTAAATAGAGAAATTTCAAAAACTAAAAAACATTTTTTTACCAATTTAAGTTTTTACTTTTTTTTATCAATATTTTTCATTACACTTTTATTTTCTTGTTATCTAATTTTATACGATTTGAAAACTTTTTTCGCCACCCCGGGGGATTAAACCTGGGTCTATTGGCTCCATAACAGAACGCATTAGCATACTCAGCCATAAATGCCATTGAGCACAAAACATCAATTCAAATGTTTTGAGATATGACACCAAGGCATAACATTCTAAATAATTGTCGAGATGTTCTTTATTAGAAAGTAGGAATGGAAATTAAAAAAAAAACAGCAGCAATTTTTTTATTAAATATTTCTACATGTTGTACATCGTTTTTAGTTTTTTATTTTAGGCGTATATATTTGTAGAAATATTTTTTATTTTAAGTTTTTTTTTTCATTTTTAAAACGTTTTTTTATTAAAAATATGGTAAAGTATGATGTGTATTGGTCCATGTTTTGGCGTGACCTCCATAAAAACCGATCTATCTAACTGACTTCTTGTAGACACCGCAATTTGTATATGTTTGACCCGTTTTTCGGAGGTTTTAAGTGTAATTCACTTTGGGTTTATTGAATTATGTGAATTTATTCTCAAAATTTGTTGTTAGTTTCGTTGCAAGTACACTGGTATTAACATTTACAATATAAAGGGAAACTTTCTCTAAAATTTTTGCCAAAATTTAATTTCTATAGAAAGTTTTGTCAAAATTTTATTTTGTTCAGAAAATTTTGTCAAAATTGTATTTCTATAGAAAACTTTGTGAAAATTTAATTTCTATAGAAAGTTTTGTCAAAATTTTATTTCCATAGACAATTTTGTCAAAATTTTATTTCCATAAACAATTTTGTCAAAATTTTATTTTGTTCAGAAAATTTTGTCAAAATTGTATTTCTATAGAAAACTTTGTGAAAATTTTATTTCTATAGAAAATTTGGTCAATATTTTATTTCTATAGAAAATTTTGTCAAAATTTTATTTCTATTGAAAATTTGGTAAAAATTTTATTTCTGTAGCAAAATTTGTCACAAACTTATTTCTATTTTCTCGAAAATTTTCTCAAAATTTTATTTCTATAGAAAATTTTGTCAAAATTTTATTTCCATAGTAAATTTTGTCAAATTTTATTTCTATAGAAAATTTTGTAAAAATGTTATTTCAACAGAAAATTTTGAAAAAATTTTGTTTCTTTAGAAAATGTTGTCACTAATTTAATTTTATAGAAAATTGTGTCAAAACTTTATTTCCATAGAAAAATTTTGTAAAAATTTTATTTCTACAGAAAATTTTGTAAAAATTTTATTTCTACAGAAAATTTTGTAAAAATTATAAATTAACTGAAATATTGAATCTTTAGATTTGAGTTAAAAAATCTTCAAATATAAACTAAGATTTATTTTGAGTATTTTTTATCTAAGGTGTATTTTTTAATTAAGAAAACATTTAACTTCGCAGTATCTGCTATTAGTACGATTGGCAAACAGGCCTGATTGGCTTTATTAATTTATGGCAAAAAGAGAATGAAAATAATATTTATATTGTATTAAAATTTCCAATATAAAGGAAAAATTTCTCTAAAGTTTTTGTCAAAATGTTATTTCTATAGAAAATGTTGTCAAATTTTATTTCTATAGAAAATTTTGTAAAAATTTTATTTCAACAGAAAATTTTGAAAAAATTTTATTTCTATAGAAAATGTTGTCACTAATTTATTTTTGTAGAAAATTGTGTCAAAACTTTATTTCCATAGAAAAATTTGTCAAAATTTTATTTCCATAGAAAATTGTGTCAAAACTTTATTTCCATAGAAAAATTTATCAAAATTTTATTTCTAAAAAAATTTTGTAAAATCTATAAATTACCTGAAATATTAAATCTTTACATTTGAGTTAAAAACTCTTGAAATATAGAGTAAGATTTATTTTGAGGATTTTGTATCATAGGTTTAATTTTTTTTTTAATTAAGAAAACATTTTAACTTCGCAGTATCTGCTATTAGTAGGATTGGTAAACTGGCCTGATTGGCTTCCTTAATTTATGGCAAAAAGAGAGTGACAATAATATTTATATGGTACTAACATTTACAATATAAAGGAAAAATGTCTCTAAAATTTTTGTTAAAATTTATTTTCGATAGAAAGTTTTGTCAAAATTTTATTTCAATAGAAAATTTTGTTAAAGTTTTATTTTGTTCAGAAAATTTTGTCAAAATTTTATTTTGTTCAGAAAATTTTGTCAAAATTTTATTTCTATAGAAAACTTTGTGAAAATTTTATTTCTATAGAAAATTTGGTCAAAATTTTATTTCTATAGAAAATTTTACCAAAATTTTATTTCTACAGAAAAATTTGAAAAAAATTTGTTTCTATAGAAAATGTTGTCACAAATTTATTTCTATAGAAAATTGTGACAAAACTTTATTTCCATAGAAAAATTAGTCAACATTTTATTTCCATAGAAAAATTAGTCAAAATTTTATTTCCATAGAAAATTTTGCCAAAATTTTATTTCTATTGAAAATTTTGTCAAAATTTTATATCTGTTGAAAATTTTTTAAAAATTTTATTTCTATAGAAAATTTTGTCAAAATTTTATTTCTATTGAAAATTTTGTAAAAATTTTATTTCTATAGAAAATTTTGTGAAAATTTTATTTCTGTAGAACAATTTGTCACAAACTTATTTCTATCGAAAATATAGAAAATTTTGTCAAAATTTTATTTCCATAGAAAATTTTGTGAAATTTTATTTCTATAGAAAATTTTGTAAAAATGTTATTTCTACAGAAAATTTTGGAAAAATTTTGTTTCTACAGAAAATTTTGTCAAAATTTTATTCCTATTGAAAATTTGTAAAAATCTTATTTCTACAGAAAATTTTTTAAAAATTATATTTCTATAGAAAATTTTGTCTAAATTTTATATTTTTAAAGAAATTGTAATTAACATAAAGTTTATAATCTTTGCTTCAACAATTTTTTATTTATTTTGTTTTTTTTTGGAAATTTGTGTCCCACCCTTATGGTCGTATGAATTTGAGCTAAGGCAAAATTTACTTCAGATAAATAAACCCATTGTTGATTTAAAGAAGTCGTCCTTAAATTAACTGAAATAGTGAATCTTTAGATTTGAGTTAAAAACTCTTCAAATATAGACTAAGATTTATTTTGAGAATTTGGTATCTTAGGTTAATTTTTTTTTTAATTAAGAAAACATTTTAACTTCGAAGTATCTGCTATTAGTAGGATTGTTAAACTGGTCTGATTGGCTTTATTAATTTATGGCAAAAAAAAGAGAATGAAAATTCTATAAATCAGTATCCTAATTTTAATTTTATTGATCATGTTACAATTTGGTCTTAAGTAAACATTCAGCCGTATTTGCTTATTAAAATTAATGTATTAATTAAAATTTTGGAGACTATTTGCAAATCAATTTCCACTTAAATACCAACAATAATTTCATATAACATGAGCTACATACGAAGAAACGATGAAAATATAAAAACAAATCACTAACAGGGCATCATTGCCCCACAAAAATATACGAGATTATGGTCTCATAGTTGCGGGTAGGGGACAAAAACACATGCACGACATTGTCATGTTTAGCTCCCGAGAGTATCGATAAGGTTTCGATATCTATATCACAAACGCCAACCACCAACAACGTTAGCATTATCCGGATACCTGTACACTCCACTGCCATACACAAATCAGACACACCATCAGTAATGATTATGGCCTTTTTGGCTCTTGCGGTCGACCGATCGATGGAAGCCAAAGACATAAGAGGCAAAAATCAAGACAACCAACAAAAAAAAAGGTGTTTCGTGATCGATTGATCTCAGTTATGATAGGACAACGATGGTGTTAGGCAAACATAATGTATACGGATGGATGGACGGACGGACAGATGGACTTATGGATAAAAAAAAAAGCGACAAATGACACAAGAATAATTACAAATGTCAAAACCTATCGCAACAAATCATAAATCACTCAGATTGATTTTCCGTTTATTCTACATATAGAAATAAAATTTTACAACATACAATAAGCATAAGAAATTGTTATTCATATTAATTGGATAATGTTCCCATATAATGTAACGAATACGAATACAACCAATTAACGGAAGCGGGATTTTCAATTCGTTGTAATCTTTGTAGAGAACGTAAATTACTATAGAATTTTGTCAAAACTTACCATAGAAAATTTTGTCAAAACTTTATTTCTATGGAAAATTTTATTAAAATTTTACTTCTATAGAACATTTTGTCAAAATTTTATTTCTATAGAAAATTTTGTCAAAATTTTATTTCTATAGAAAATCTTGTCAACATTTTATTTCTATAGAAAATTTTGTCAACATTTTATTTCTATAGAAAATTTTGTCAAAATTTTATTTCTATTGAAAATTTTATCAAAATGTTATTTTTATAGAAAATTTTGGCCAAATTTTATTTCTGTAGAAGATTTTGGCAAAATTTTATTTCTATAGAAAATTTTGTTAAATTTTATTTCTATATAAAATTTTATTTCTATAGAAAATTTTGTTAAATGTTATTTCTATATAAAAATATATTTCTATAGAAAATTTTGTCAAAATTTATTTCTTGGAAAGTTTTTATCAAAATTCTATTTCTAAAGAATATTTTATCACAACTTTATTTCTAGGGAAAATTTTGTTCAAAAATTTTATTTCAATAGAAAATTTTGGCAAAATTTTATTTTTATAGAAAATTTTGGCAAAATTTTATTTCTCTGAAAATTTTGTCCAAATTTTATTTCTATGGAAATTTTTGCCAAAATTTTATTTTTATAGAAAATTTTGGCAAAATTCTATTTCTAAGAAAATTATATCCAAACCTATAGCCGGAACTATGATAAGTATTGCATAAAAACAAATTTTATTTCTATAGAAGTTTTTGCCAAAATTTTATTTCTGTAAACAATTTTGTCACAATTTCTATAGAAAATTTTGTAAAAATTTTATTTCTATAGAAAATTTTGTCAGAATTTTATTTCGATAGAAAATGTTGTCAAAATTTTATTTCTATAGAAAATTTTGGCAAAATTTTATTTTATAGAAAATTTTGGCAACATTTTATTTCTAAGAGAATTTTGTCCAAATTTAATTTCTATAGAAATTTTTGCCAAAATTGTATTTCTATAAACAATTTTGTCAAAATGTCTATAGAAAATTTTGTAAAAATTTTATTTCTATATAAAATTTTGTCATAATTTTATTTCGATAGAAAATGTTGTCAAAATTTTATTTCTGTAGAAAATTTATTCAAAATTTTATTTCTACAGAAAATTTTGTCAAAATTTTATTTCTATTGAGAATTTTGTCAAAATTTTATTTCTATAGAAAATTTTGTCAAGATTTTATATCTAAGAAAATTTTTACAAAACTTTTACTTCTATAGAAAATTTTGTCAAAATTTTTACTTGTATAGAAAATTTTGTCAAAATTTCTATAGAAAATGTTGTAAAAATTTTATTTCTATAGAACATTTTGTCAAAATTTTATTTCTATAGAAAATTTTGTCAAAATTTTATTTCGATAGAAAATATTGTCAAAATTTTATTTGTAAGAAAATTTTTTCAAAATTTTATTTCTAAGAATTTTTTTTCAAAATTTTTACTTCTATAGAAAATTTTGTCAAAATTTTTACTTCAATAGAAAATTTTGTCAAAATTTTATTTCTATAGAAAATTTTGTCAAAATTTTATTTTTATAGAAAATTTTGTCAAAAATTTTATTTCTAAGAAATTTTTTTCAAAATTTTTACTTCTATAGAAAATTTTGTCAAAATTTTTACTTCTATAGAAAATTTTGTCAAAATTTTATTTCTATAGAAAATTTTTTCAAAATTTTATTTCTATAGAAAAATATGTCAAATTTTTTTTCTACAGAACATTTTGTCAAATTTTTTTTCTATAGAAAAATTTGTCAAAATTTTATTTTTATAGAAAATTTTGTAAAAAATTTATTTCTATAAAAAATTTTGTCCAAATTTTATTTTTATAGAAAATTTTGTCAAAATTTTATTTCTATAGAAACTTTTGTCAAAATTTTATTTCTAAGAAAATTTTGTCGAATTTTTATTTCTATAGAAAATTTTGTCAAAATTTTATTTCTATAGAAAATTTTGTCAAAATTTTTACTACTATAGAAGATTTTATTTCTACGAACATTTTATTTCTACGAAATTTTTTTCCAAATTTTATTTCCGTAGAAGATTTTGGCAAAATTTTATTTCTCTAGAAAATTTTGTTAAAATTTTATTTCTATATAACATTTTGTCCAAATTTTATTGCTTCAGAAAATTTTGTCAAAATTTTATTTCTATAGACAATTTTTCAAAATTTTATTTCTATGGAAAATTTTGTAAAATTTTATTTCTATAGAAAATTTTGTAAAAATGTTATTTCTACAGAAAATTTCTTCCATATTTTATTTCTATAGAAAATTTTGTCAAAATTATATCTCTAGGAAAATTTTGCCAAAATTTATTTCTTGGAAAATTTTATCAAAATTTTATTTCTATAGAATATTTTATCAAAATTTTATTTTTATGGAAAATTTTGTACAAAAATTTTATTTCTATAGAAAATTTTGTAAAAAATTGCATTTCTATAGAACATTCTATCAAAATTTTATTTCTATAGAAAATTTTGTCAGAATTTTATTTCGCTAGAAAATGTTATCAAAATTTTATTTCTGTAGAAAATTTATTCAATATTTTATTTCTACAGAAAAATTTGTCAAGATTTTATATCTAAGAAAATTTTTACAAAATTTTTACTTCTATAGAAAATTTTGTCAAAATTTTTACTTGTATAGAAAATTTTGTCAAAATTTCTATAGAAAATGTTGTAAAAATTTTATTTCTATAGAACATTTTGTCAAAATTTTATTTCTATAGAAAATTTTGTCAAAATTTTATTTTTATAGAAAATTTTAGTAAATTTTATTTCTATAGAAAATTTTGTTAAAATTTTATTGCTATAGAAAAATTGGCAAAATTTTATTTCTTTAAAAAATTTTGCCAAAATTTTATTTCCATAAAAAATTTTGTCAAAAATTTTATGTTTATAAAAAATTTTGTTAAAGTTTTTATTTCTATAGAAAATTTTGCCAAATTTTTTTCCTACAGATTTTTTTTCAAAAGTCTTTTCGTATAGAATTTTTTTTTCAAAATTTTATTTCTATAGGAAATTTGGTCAAAATTTTATTTCTATAAAAGATATATTCAAAATTTTATATCTATAGAAAATTTTGTGAACAATTTTATTTCTATAGATAATATTTTGCAAAATCTATCAAAACAAAAAAAAAATTATTTTTCAAAATGTTTTCAAGTATTCGTCGTGGAGACATATGCCCTTCAAGTGCCATAAATTTACTAACCACATGATGGAATTATTCAAGATTTTATTCAGTGTAGGTACTCCGTGTACCCTATGAACAATTGCGAAAAACATTTTCTCCCACTCTAAGATTAAGCTCTGATAATGAAAGAAATTTGTCATTGAATGTTTGATTGGATTCAATTAATAATCAAAAAATCGTATACAAAGGATTAAGACCAGATTTCTACAGAGATAGATGAACATGGAGAGAATTTTTTTATAAACATTTCATCCACATTTTGGTAGTTAAATACCTATCGAATTTTGAAATATGTACGAGTATGTACTTACATGAAGATTAATTGTGATCAGATTTTTTAAATTATTTTTTTTTTTCGAAGGGATTTATGAATGTCATTATGTGTGGGATGTGTCACAGGTGACAAATTGCCAAGGTGTGGTCGATCAATTTCGAATAAATTTGATTGTAAATGAATTGGTAACCAGCCATAATATGGGGGATGGTAGACTCGTTTATGGGTAATGGCGACATTATTATTTTGTCTCCTCAACGTAATTAGCATGTCAAAATCCAAAAAGGCCATATTTGACTCTCCCACACTTGTTGTTTATTTCCCTTGGGGGGAAGAAAAGAAACCTTTTAGAGAGAAGGTAAGGCTAATGCAAGTCAGTCATTCTTCATCATGGTTATAAGCGCATTCAAAACCCAAAAGATTCCTGGAATTCTTGCAATACTTTCTGATAATGGTTGACGCCCCATTAAATGCCTTTTTCCGGGGTTCCTTTTTGTTTTTTGGAGATTTTTTTGAATTGTCATGTTTATTGTACCCAATATTACTGGCAGTCAGAAAGAAGAATTCAGCAATGAACTAAACAAAAATGAAGGCAGATCGTCGTCAGCTGAATGAAATCTCAAGAGATCCTTTTGTGCTGTTGCGCGAGGGTTTCCATGCATTAGAAGAATTCTTGTCAAAACATTCACCATGTCATGTAGGGATGTCGTTGGCGAAGAAATTAAATTAAGGCAGCCGATATGACCAAAATTCGACCAGAACAAATCTTATGTACCATCCACCATGGATTACGTAAAAATTGTATATATAATTTTATTTCTATAGACAATTTTTAAAAAAAAAATTATTTCTATAGAAAATTTTTGTCAATCTTTTATTCCTATAGATAATTTTGTTAAATTTTATTTCTATAGAACATTTTGTCAAAATTATATTTCTATAGAACGTTTAATCAAATTTTTATTTCTTTTTTCTAAAAAAAATTATTTCTATAGAAAATTTTCTCAAGATTTTACTTCAGTAGAAAATTGCAAAATGTTTTGTTAAAATTTTATTTCTCTAGAAAATTTTGTCAAAATTTTATTTCTATAGTAAATTTTGTCAAATTTAATTCCTATGGAACATTTTGTCCAAATTTTATTTCTATAAAAAATTTTGTTAAAATTTTATTTCAATAGAAAATTTTGTCAAAATTTTATTTCTATAGAAAATTGGGTCAGAATTTTATTTCTTTAGAAATTTTTCTCAACATTTTATTTCTATACTAAATTTTGTCAAATTTAATTCCTATGGAATATTTTGTCCAAATTTTATTTCTATAAAAAATTTTGTTAAAATTTTATTTCTATAGAAAATTTTGTCAAAATTTTATTCCTATAGAAAGTTTTGTCAAATTTTTTTTCTATAGAAAATTTTGTCCAAATTGTATTTCTATAGAAATTTTTTGTCAAAATTTTATTTCGATAGAAAATTTTCTCAGAAATTTATTTCTATAGAAGTTTTTGTCAAAATTTTATTTCTAAGAAAATTTTGTCCAAATTTTATTTCTATAGAAAATTTTGTCAAAATAATATCTCTATAGAAAATTTTGTCAAAATTTTATTTCTATAGAAAATTTTGTCAACATTTTATTCCTATAGAAAATTTTGTCAAAATTTTATTCCTCTAGAAAATTTTGTCAACATTTTATTTCTATAGAAAATTTTGTCAACATTTTATTCCTATAGAAAATTTTGTCAAAATTTTATTCCTATAGAAAATTTTGTCAACATTTTATATCTATAGAAAATTTTGTCAAAATTTTATTTCTAAAGAAAATTTTGTCAACATTTTATTCCTATAGAAAATTTTGTCAAAATTTTATTCCCATAGAAAATTTTGTCAAAATTTTATTCCTATAGAAAATTTTGTCAAAATTTTATTCCTATAGAAAATTTTGTCAAAATTTTATTCCTATAGAAAATTTTGTCAAAATTTTATTTCTATAGAAAATTTTGTCAACATTTTATTTCTACGAAAATTTTGTCCAAATTTTATTTCTATAGAAAATTTTGTCAAAATTATATCTCTATAGAAAATTTTGTCAAAATTTTATTTCTATAGAAAATTTTGTCAAAATTTTATTTCTACGAAAATTTTGTCCAAATTTTATTTCTATAGAAAATTTTGTCAAAATTATATTTCTATAGAAAATTTTGTCCACATTTTATTTCTATAGAAAATTTTGTTAAAATTTTATTTTTATAGAATATTTTGTCAAAATTTTATTTCTATAGAAAATTTTGTCAAAATTTTTATTTCTATAGAAAATTTTTCGAAATTTTATTTATATAACAAATATTGACCATGATTTTATTTCTGCAGACATTTTGTCAAAATTTTATTTCTATAGAAAATTTTCTCAAAATTTTATTTCTAGAGAAAGTTTTGTCAAAATTTTTTTCTAGAGAAAGTTTTGTCAAAGTTTTATTTCTAAAGAAAGTTTTGTCAAAATTTTATTTCTATAAAAAAGTTTGTCAAATTTTTTTTTTTATAAAAAAAATTGTCAAAATTTTATTTCTTGTTGTTGTTTTTTATTTCAGCTTAAAACCATACATTGACTAAACTACAAGAGTAGCTTAACCAACAGAGGAAAAGAATGTTTGTCAAATTTATTTGGGCAAAGCCCTATAGACTGCAAGATGGTTGGATGGACGCACGTTTCGGAATTACCACATTCCTCATCAGCATCCTCTACTTGCAGCAAAACTATCAACCAATTATCAGAATAAATTCAGGCAGTTTATTAAACCCAACAAAAACCACACTTGAACCCTCCGAAAAAAGGTTTTACATTGATAGCCGGCTTATGCCGAAATAAATTCGAAACAAACATATCTCTTTTCCTATGCCACTGTCAAATCATCGATTTGAATTCACATGGCTGGGTTTATTTTGAGCGTGCCTCCTCTTCTTTTTCCATTTGTTTTGTTTTGTTATTGTTGGTGAATTCAAATCGGTGAATTCAAATCGATGATTTGACAGTGGCATAGGAAAAGAGATATGTTTGTTTCGAATTTATTTCGGCATAAGCCGGCTATCAATGTAAAACCTTTTTTCGGAGGGTTCAAGTGTGGTTTTTGTTGGGTTTAATAAACTGCCTGAATTTATTCTGATAATTGGTTGATAGTTTTGCTGCAAGTAGAGGATGCTGATGAGGAATGTGGTAATTCCGAAACGTGCGTCCATCCAACCATCTTGCAGTCTATAGGGCTTTGCCCAAATAAATTTGACAAACATTCTTTTCCTCTGTTGGTTAAGCTACTCTTGTAGTTTAGTCAATGTATGGTTTTAAGCTGAAATAAAAAACAACAACAATGCTTAAAGAACAAAACCAACAATAACAAAACAAAAAAAATTTTATTTCTATAGAAAATTTTCTCAAAATTTTATTTCTATAATAAATTTTGCCAAAAATTTTATTTCTATAGAAAATTTTGTCATAAATTTTATTTCTATAGAAAATTTTGTCAACATTATATTTCTATAGAAAATGTTGTCAAAATTTTATTTCTATAGAAAATTTTGTCAAGATTATATCTCTATAGAAAATTTTGGCAACATTTTATTTCTATAGAAAAGTTTGTCAAAATTATATCTCTATAGAAAATTTTGTCAAAATTTTATTTTTATAGAAAATTTTGTCAAAATTTTATTTCTATAGAAAATTTTGTCAAAATTTTTATTTCTATAGAAATTTTTTCAAAATTTTATTTATATAACAAATATTAACCACGATTTTATTTCTGCAGACATTTTGTCAAAATTTTATTTCTATAGAAAATTTTCTCAAAATTTTATTTCTAGAGAAAGTTTTGTCAAAATTTTATTTCTAGAGAAAGTTTTGTCAAAATTTTATTTCTAAAGGAAGTTTTGTCATCATTTTATTTCAATAGAAAATTTTGTCAACATTATATTTTTATAAAAAAATTTGTCAAAATTTTATTTCTATAGAAAATTTTCTCAAAATTTTATTTCTATAGCAAATTTTGTCAAAAATTTTATTTCTACAGAAAATGTTGTCAAAAATTTTATTTCTATAGAAAATTTTGTCAACATTATATTTCTATAGAAAATTTTGTCAAAATTTTATTTCTATAGAAAATTTTGTCAAAATTTTATTTCTATAGAAAATTTTGTCAAAATTTTATTTCTATAGAAAATTTTGTCAAAATTTTATTTCTATAGAAAATTTTGTCAAAATTTTATCCCTATAGAAAATTATATCTCTATAGAAAATTTTGTCAAAATTTTATTTTTATAGAAAATTTTGTCAACATTTTATTTCTATAGAAAATTTTATCAAAATTTTTATTTCTATAGAAAATTTTTCAAAATTTTATTTCTATAACAAATATTGACCACGATTTTATTTCTGTAGACATTTTGCCAAAATTTTATTTCTATAGAAAATTTTCTCAAAATTTTATTTCTAGAGAAAGTTTTGTCAAAATTTTATTTCTAGAGAAAGTTTTGTCAAAATTTTATTTCTAAAGAAAGTTTTGTCAAAATTTTATTTCTATAAAAAGTTTGTCAAAATTTTATTTTTATAAAAAAATTTGTCAAAATTTTATTTCTATAGAAAATTTTCTCAAAATTTTATTTCTATAGCAATATTTGTCAAAAATTTTATTTCTATAGAAAATTTTGTCAAGAATTTTATTTCTATAGAAAATTTTGTCAACGTTATATTTCTATAGAAAATTTTGTCAAAATTTTATTTCTATAGAAAATTTTGTCAAAATTTTATTTCTATAGAAAATTTTATCCAAATTTTATTTCTATAGAAAATTTTGTCAAAAAATTTATTTCTATAGAACATTTTGTAAAAATTTTATTTCTATAGAAAATTTTTCAAAATTTTATTTCTATAACAAATATTGACCACGTTTTTTTATTTCTGCAGACATATTTCAAAATTTTATTTCTATAGAAAATTTTCTCAAAATTTTATTTCTAGAGAAAGTTTTGTCAACATTTTATTTCTAAAGAAAGTTTTGTCAAAATTTTATTTCTATAAAAAAGTTTGTCAAAATTTTATTTTTATAGAAAATTTTGTTAAAACTGTTATTGCTATAGAAAATTTTGTCAAAATTTTATTTCTATAGAAAGTTTTATCAAAACTTTATTTCTATAGATAGTTTTATCAAAATTTTGTTTCTATAGAAAATTTTATCAAAATTTTATTTCTACAGAAAATTTTGGTAAAATTTTATTTCTATAGACAGTTTTATCAACATTTTATTATTATAGACAATTTTGTCAAAATTTTATTTCTATAGAGAATTTGTCAACATTTTTATTTCTATAGAAAATTGTGTCAAAATTTTATTTCTGTAGAAAATTTTGTTTGTTTAATTTTGTTTTGTTTGTTAAAATTTTATTTCCGTAGAAAATCTTGTCAAATTTCTTTTTTCTATAGAAATTTTTTCAAAATTTTATTTATATTTATAGAATATTGTATTTCATAATTTTCCCCGAAGACGGCATCCCTATTCTCTTGCTTTAGCTAAAGGAGAGGCCGTATTCAATCGCAATGACTTGACACTCTACGACAACGATTTCAAATGTTCAATACAAACATTAACCATGTGACAGAGTTCCGTTGGTGGTTCAATATGACCAGCGCAAAACGAAAACTTCTGATGGCCACTTTTCTTCATCGTATGTCACAATGATTGGCATTATTGGCCTATTTTATGGTGTTTGATATTTTTCTAACAAAATTCGAATTCAAATTCGATTCCAACGAAATGAGGCTAATACCATTGTTGTTTTGCTATGTTTGCCTGACATGCTTATTATTTGTGTGTTGTGTTTTATTATTATTATACCCTCCACCATAGGATGGGGGTATATTAACTTTGTCATTCCGTTTGTAACACATCGAAATATTGCTCTAAGACCCCATAAAAGTATATATATTCTGGGTCGTGGTGAAATTCTGAGTCGATCTAAGCAGTCCGTCCGTCCGTCCGTCTGTCCGTCTGTCCGTCTGTCCGGCTGTCCGTCCGTCTGTGGAAATCACGCTAACTTCCGAACGAAACAAGCTATCGACTTGAAACTTGGCACAAGTAGTTGTTATTGATGTAGGTCGGATGGTATTGAAAATGGGATATATCGGACCACGTTTACGTATAGCCCCCATATAAACCGATCCCCAAATTTGGCTTGGGGAGCCTCCCGGAGCAGCAAAATTCATCCGATCCGGTTGAAATTTGGTACGTGGTCTTAGTATACGGTCTCTAACAACCATGCAAAAATTAGTCCATATCGGTCCATAATTATATATAGCCCCCATATAAACCGATCCCCAGATTTGACCTCCGGAGCCTCTTGGAGGGGCAAAATTCATCCGATCCGATTGAAATTTGGTACCTGATGTTAGTATATGGTCTCTAACAACCATGCAAAAATTGGTCCATATCGGTCTATAATTATATATAGCCCCCATATAAACCGATCCCCAGATTTGACCTCCGGAGCCTCTTGGAGGGGCAAAATTCATCCGATCCGATTGAAATTTGGTACCTGATGTAAGTATATGGTCTCTAACAACCATGCAAAAATTGGTCCATATCGGTCCATAATTATATATAGCTCCCATATAAACCGATCCCCAGATTTGACCACAGGAGCCTCTTGGAGGAGCAAAATTAATCCGATCCGGTTGAAATTTAGTACGTGGTCTTAGTATACGGTTTTTAATAACCATGCAAAAATTGGTCCATATCGGTCCATAATTATATATAGCCCCCATATAAACCGATCCCCAGATTTGACCTCCGGAGCCTCTTGGAAGAGCAAAATTCATCCGATCCAGTTGAAATTTGGTACATGGTGTTAGTATATGGTCTCTAACAACCATGAAAAAATTGGTCCATATCGGTCCATAATTATATAGTTCCCATATAAACCATCCCCAGATTTGACGTCCGGAACCTCTTGGAGGAGCAAAAGTCATCCGATACGGTTGAAATTTGGTACATTTTGTCAATATATGGCCTCTAACAGCCATGTAAAAATTGGTCCATATCGGTCTTTAGTTATATATAGCCGATGACTTATTACACAAAAATTGGACCATATCGCCAAAAATAATCTACCAAAACTTTATTTCCATTGAAAATTTTGTCAAATTTTATTACTATAGAAAGTTTTGTCAAAATTTCATTTCTATAGAAAGTTTTGTCAAAAGTTTATTTCTATACAAATGTTTGTCAAAATTTTATTTCCATAGAAAATTTTGTCAAAATTTTATTTCTATAGACAATTTTGTAATGTACCAAAACTTTATTTCCATAGAAAATTTTGTCAAATTTTATTACTATAGAAAGTTTTTTTAAAATTTCATTTCTATAGAAAGTTTTGTCAAAAGTTTATTTCTATAGAAATGTTTGTCAAATTTTTATTTCTATAGAAAATTTTGTAAAAAATTTATTTCTGTAGAAAATTTTGTCAACATTTTATTTCTATACAAAATTTTGTCAAAATTTTATTTCTATAGAAAATTTTGTCAACATTTTATTTCTATAGAAATTTTTGTCAACATTTTACTTCCATAGAAAATTTTGTCAACATTTTATTTCTATAGAAAATTTTGTCAAGTTTTTATTTCTATATAAAATTTTGTCAAATTTTTATTTCTATAGAAAATTTTGTCAAAATTTTATTTCTATAGAAAATTTTGTCAAGGTTTCATTTCTATAGAAAATTTTGTCAAAATTTTATTTCTATAGAAAATTTGGTCAAACTAGATTATATACGTATTTAATCGGCCTTTTTTTGTTTAATATATACCCCGTATGGGCTAACTTACAATTTAGAAGACAGTGTTAAAAAGTTTTACGATACCTTGCCATCGGCAACCCAAGTAATTCGATTGTGGATGACAGCCTTTAGTAGAAGTTCCTACGCAATCCATGGTGGAGGGTACATAAGATTCGGCCTGGCCGAACTTACGGCCGTATATACTTGTTTTTTTTTTTAATTTTATTTTTGTCTACAGGTATTTATTAGCCACTTGACTTATAGTCTTTGGAAAAGAAAACAATTTCAAGTGGATGCTTGCATTACATCTCCTTTTTTTGAGTAGGTAATAATTTCTTTCAAATCATCTAATCGATGGTTGTCAAAAATATGGCTACGTTCCTTAGACGACTTATTTAACAAGGAGTTAAATAAAAAAGAAAAATTATAAATAAATTTTAATAAATATTAAATAAATACATATCCTTGAATAATAAATAAATTTCGTTTTTTATATTTTTTCTTAAAGAAACAACTGACACTTTAGACCAATTCTACTTCTTGCCTTCTTTGGCCTTATTATTGCCCCCCTCACCAACTCTAAGTCTCCGTAAGAAGGTCATCAATTATGGTCAAACTGCAGTCGCGTCGTATATGCCATGCCATAAAATTACAAACACATGTGTAGGGAGACATACACACACCCACATTCGCATAGATCAAATGCATTAGAACGTTTTGCAAAATTAGAGGAATAGATCTTGCCATATTTTTTTGGTAAATCGACACAGCCTAAATTCTGGATAGTGATATAGGTAGTTCTCCAAGGACTCCTTATCTCCACAACACTTCCTTCGTACACCAAAAAACATGCTTTCCTACACAGAAAAAATATTCACGAAAAGTTTTCCAATTAAAGTCTTAATTGAATTTTAAAAAATATTCAATTACAAATTTAATTGATTCAACAAATTTTTTAAATGAAACAAAAATCAATTATAAAAATTAATAGTATTAATTAATTTATTAATTGGATCAATTAATTTTTTTAAATGACTTTTTAGTTGATACTATCATTTCTGCGATTGAAGACACTTCAATTAAAAAATTAATTGGCCCAATTAATTTCGTGATTGAATCAGATATGGAACGAAATTTTAGACGAACAAAAAACTCTCTTGCTTTGCAGAAATTTCCTTAAGACAAATAAATCCGAATTTATGGCAGGCGATGTAGTGATTTCTTTAACATTTTTTATTTGCCTTGAAAGAACTTTTTTGAATTAAAAGAAATGAAAATTCGTTCCTCAGAAAAGAAATCTCTCCTCTCAGAGTGCATTATTTTTCGCTGCTCTTATTCGATACCCAGTAAAAAAATTTGGAAGTACTTCTAAAGGCACAACTTTAAAAGCACTTCCAAAAATGTCCTTCCAAAGATGTTGTTTATTTTAACTACTTAGGAAGTTCTTTTAATTCAATTTTTTATAACTCGTTTTTTTCATAATTTTAAAGGGTAATTTTAACTTTTTTATACCCACCACCATAGAATGGTGACGGGGTATAATAAGTTTGTCATTCCGTTTGTAACGCATCGAAATATCGATTTCCGACTATATAAAGTATATATATTCTTGATCAGGGAGAAATTCTAAGACGATATAAGCATGTCCGTCTGTCCGTCTGTCTGTCTGTCTGTCTGTCTGGCTGTCTATTGTAATCACGCTACAGCATTCAATAATGGAGCTATCGTCCTGAAATTTGGCACAGAATCGTCTTTTGTCTGCGCGCAGGTCAAGTTCGAAGATGGGCTATATCGGGCCATGTTTTGGCATAGCCCCCATATAAACCGACCTCCCGATTTGGGGTCTTTCGCTTATAGAAACCGTAGTTTTCATCCAATTTGCGCGAAATTGAAAATCTAGAGGTATTTTGGGACCTTGATGAGGTGTGCCAAAAATGGTGAGTGTCGGTCCATGGTTTGGTACAGCCCCCATATAAACCGACCTCCCGATTTGGGGTCTTTCGCTTATAGAAACCGTAGTTTTCATCCAATTTGCGCGAAATTGAAAATCTAGAGATATTTTGGGACCTTGAAGAGGTGTGCCAAAAATGGTGAGTGTCGGTCCATGTTTTGGTATAGCCCCCATATAAACCGACCTCCCGATTTTACTTCTTGGGCTTATAGAAACCGTAGTTTTTATCCAATTTGCCTGAAATTGGAAATCTAGAGGTATTTTTGGGCCATAAAGAGGTGTGCCGACAACGGTTAGTATCGGTCGGTATTTTAGTATAGCCCCCATAAGAACGATTTCCCGATTTAACTCCTTAGGTTTCTAGAAACCGTAGTTTTTATCCGATTTGCCTGAAATTGTAAATATTCTCGTATTTAAGGCTCACAAAAACGTGTATCGGATTAAGTTTTTATCGGTCCATTTGGTAATGCCTCCATATAGACCAATTTCACTTCTTGTGAGTATAGAAGGCGCACTGATCATGAAAATTGCTTGAAACTCAATGTAAAATTTCCAGATTTTATTTTTCCAGATTTTATTTTAAATCTACAGATTTAAAATTTCAAATCAAGACGTTATTTTATAATTTTCTTGCACACTTACAAGAGATGTTAATGATTCCTCTAAAACTCAAACAAAAATGGTTCTTATAAATCCAGAATCTGATAGAGTCTTCATAGGTAAAATCTTTAAATGTATCTTCGGGAAGTGTCCTCAAGCCCTCCTGAAATTTCAAAGGAAATCCTAATATTTGGTTCATGGTGGTGGGTATTTAAGATTCGGCCCGGCCGAACTTACTGCTGTATATACTTGTTTATTTGTAAAATGGTACAAATTATTAAAATTTTGTCGAAAATGTTTCTAAATTCATTCTAGAAAAATTGCGAAATTTGGAAAATATTTGAGGTCAAGGGTTTCAGACAAGCGTTAGATTGCATTAAAAATCATAAAAAATAATAAAAATTTATTATTTGTCGAAATATAACAAAATTTTTTAATTCACATCCAAAACACTGAATTCGGATCACACCTAAAGAAGTGATGCATATTCAGTGCAATTGCTGTTGAAATGGTGGACATCCGTCCTATGACAAGCCCATGTTAAATTTATCGCTTCTGCGCCAATTTTGCACAACTTCCGGATCCAAAAAGAACATTTTCACTACTTTTTGGCTATGCTTTTTTTTTTGCTGGGATACTGATGGGCCACCGATTCTAGGTGTCCCGTTATTATACTCACAGCCCTTTCCCTTCCCAACATTCCCTTCGATATTTATTTTCCGCTGCTTTTATTCGATACAGATGTGACCCCAAATTCTAAATGTCTCAACATGACCTCCACAGCCCTATTGAGAGCCGTCCCACTTTTTTCACAAATTCCCTATTCTGGTACGTCTTTACATCGTCCACAATGTTCGGGGATCCTTAGTGGATATGGGCACGTGAACGGGAGTTTGAATATGATCGCAAGTGTAACATTTGTCGTGATCGTCGATTTGCTTGTGAGTGTGAATTTTATGATTCATATGAATTTTAACATCTGCGTGAATTTTAAAGTGAAAAGTGAATGTGATTGAAATCATTGATTAGTTCGCCAAAAAGAATTTTATTGTGTATTTGAATTTTTGCGGGGAACAAGTATTTTTATACCCACCAGCGTTGCCAGAATTGTTTCACCAAAAACCGCTAGATTTGCCCAAAAAAATAGCTAAAAAAAGCTAAAAAATGCTAAAAAATAGCTAGAAAAAAAGCTAAATTTTTTTGTATCAAAAGTCACATTTATGATTGAAATTTAACAAACTTAAAGGCTTTATTTCACTTACAATGCATATTATGTTCATTTTAATTCCACTTCTGTGAGACTGTAACAATATCTAAGGCATATTAGCTCTGTTTGCGTATTCGATACATTTTGATTACTATCACAAATTTTTTACTGGAAGTCCTTCGTTTTGTGGGAGCTACCTTCCCAACACCTCTATTTTATTTACTTGTTATTTTAAAATATTAAATGATCTAAGCATGCTTTGGATTTGGTAAAAAAATGATTTGTCATTTTTTTTAAATAAAATTTTAGTTTGGATTTGAAATTGCGAAAAATTCGAAATACATTACTTTTATTTAAATAGTAGAAAATACCTATAGTTTACATTTCCCAGTAAAAACATTTTCCTTTTCTTCATGAGCTATCAAAGTGCTTTAAAAACGTGCTAACGCCAACATAAATATCCAAATTCAGACTCGACTTCAAGTAGAAATTATTGTATATATACGTTTTTAAAATAAAGTGTTGAAAAACATCTTCTATTTTTGAACGCTATTTTGGTTTGTGGTTAAGATGCAAAAACTCCTCACATTTAAAGACTATTTCATTAATTCTTCCTTCTTTCATGAAAACATACCCATTTATAAGTTGAGTCAAATGATAATATTCCCAATAATTTACTGACAGTTTATCTAACAAATTTGTATGGTAATAGTAGATTTAAAGTTTACGATAACTTTTATGTATATAATGAAAAAAACTTTACAACAAGGTGTATTTGCTACAAAAATGCCCGCATAATGGCTGGACTCATTATTAATGTTTCAACTGAGCTTTGAAATATGTGGAAACCCTTATACTTGCAGCAAGGCTTAGATAAAAACGCCGATTTATCCATATTTCAATAGAAACATGTCGAAAATAAAAAAAGCCAAAAATAGCTAAAAGGGTCATGAAAAAAAGCCAGAAAAAAAGCTAAAAGCTAAATGCATTTTTTTCCCGCTAAACGACTCCAAAAAAAGTTAAATCTAGCGGGAAAAAAGCTAAATTGGCAACGCTGATACCCACCACCATAGAATGGTGATGGGGGTATAATAAGTTTGTCATTCCGTTTGTAACACATCGAAATATCGATTTCCGACTATATAAAGTATATATATTCTTGATCAGGGAGAAATTCTAAGACGATAAAACGATGTCCGTCTGTCTGTCTGTTGTAATCACGCTACAGTCTTTAATAATGAAGCAATCATGCTGAAATTTTGCACAAACTCGTCTTTTGTCTGCAGACAGGTCAAGTTCAAAGATGGGCTACATCGGTCCAGGTTTTTATATAGTCCATATATAAACCGACCTCCCGATTTGGGGTCTTGGGCTTATCGAAATCGTAGTTTTTATCCAATTTACCTGAAATTTGAAATCTAGAGGTATTTTATGACCATAAAGAGGTGTGCCAAAAATGGTGAGTATCGGTCCATGTTTTGGTATAGCCCCCATATAGAACTATCTCCCGATTTTATTTCTTGGGCTTATAGAAACCGCAGTTTTTATTCAATTTACTTGAAATTGGAAATCTAGAGGTATTGTAGGACCACAAATACGTGTGCCAAAAATTGTGAGTATCGGTCCATGTTTTGGTATAGCCCCCATATAAAACGACCTCCCGATTTTGGGTCTTGGGCTTATAGAAACCGTAGTTTCTATCCAATTTGTCTGAAATTGGATATCTAGAGGTATTTTAGGACCATAAGAGGTGTGCCGAAAATGGTGAGCATCGGTCCATGTTTTTGTTTAACCCCCATATAGACCGATCTCCCGATTTTACTTCTTGGGCTTATAGAAACCATAGTTTTTATCCAATTTGCCTGAAATTGGAAATCTAGATGTATTTTCGGGTCATAAAGAGGTGCGCCGAAAACGGTGAGTAGTTGGACAATCTTCTATATTTATCCAGCAAAAGTAGTAAACAATTTTACCACACCCTCTACGTTGGCTGCCAATTTCATGTAAATTTAAGTTCGTTGTGCAAAAATCATAAAATTATGTACCGAGTTCCTACACGCTCACAAAAAATCGCTTCTGTAACATATACTCCCAAACATATTTTGCTTCAAGCATATATATTTTTGGGTATTGCCCAAACATTTATATGTTTGATCTCTTCCAATATATAATATGTCTGAAAGCATATTGGTCTAAACAATATATGTTTGGGTAGTCAAAGTTCCAAACATTTTGTATTTTTGCATCCAAATTCAATAATGTTGTCTACCAAAAAACAATATGTTATTATGTGAACATATAATATGTTTGGAAGCATTTTGAACCCAAAAATATTATATGCTTAAAAAAATTCTCCCAAACAATATTGTGCTCAAAATTTTATTTATTTATTTATATATTTACAATCATAACGAATTATGAAAATAAACAGGTAATATAGGTGCTAACAACATAGGTTTTCGACCTGAATGCTCAAAATTTTGTTTCTGCCCAATTGTATATTCCCCCACATCTTTCTCACTTCAACGAGATTTTTTAGTTCTTAGCACCTTTTTCTGTAATACAAACATTGTAGAAGAAATTATTCAATTGTATGATTTTTTTTATTTTAATTTTACCTTTTGCCGGACGGGGATTCGAACAGCGGACCACACAGTTTGTAAGGATCAAAGAAGTAGCTGATCAATTGCCCAAGGAAAAATAAAATGTTAATTTTGTAATAACAAGCAACAACCACCAACTTAATTCAATATCGCTCCCTGTTAAATAGCGCTCCAAGCTACTAAACACATATATGTTTATAGGCTATTTCTAAATTAATATATGTTTGCATCCAAGCATATTATATTTACAAACATTTTATGTCCCAAACATAATATGTTCTAACATATTAACATATATGTCCCAAACATGTTATGCTAGTTTATGAACATTATATGCTTGCACTCAAAAATATTGTGTTCCAAACATATAATGTTTATAGCCAAACATATGAAAAACAGTCTTTTTCATCCGTGTATTTACGGACAACCCTCTACTTTCAATTTAAGAAAACAAAAAACCGACAAAAGGGAACCCCCTCCCCACCATCGCTCCACTCCGACCTGATATCGGACTATCACGTACCCTATATTAATTTCACAACTACTCAATGGTCCCTATAAATTCTATCGAAGTAAATCTACAAAGTTTATTTCAATTTTCCCCTTCCCCAATCAGATATCAAAAAATCATGTATAAATTTAATCACCTCCTCCCACATTCCCTGTAAATTTCAAGTAGATCGGAGATGTTTAAATTTTGCTCTATTGTTTTAAAGGAATGTCATTTTCTCCGATACAATATCGACAAACACCGTAGTGAATAGCACTCCTAACCTTCCCTGAAAATTCTTGAAACTTTCCTTCAAGTGTGGGGCAAGGAAGGTTGGCTCTTCGTTCATAACTTTCCCCCCACTGCCTTTGTAAATTTCAAGAAAACTTAAGAATTTTAGTTTTTTGCAGTTTTAGCGAGGGACCTCCTCCCCGACCAAATATCGAAAAGTGATGTAGCGTATCTTTTGTAAACGTCCCAGAAAATGTCAAGCAAATATCAAAAAATCAGGTATCAACTATTAATATCGTAACCTCTCCCCAGTCCTCTGTAAATTTCAAGTAACTCGGTAAAGTTTAATTGTTTCTCTGTATGTACTTAAGAGAAGCGGATGTCTCCCTATGCCCTTTTATTTTTATTAAAAAATCGAGAACATGATATAAATTTCATAACCCATTTTTTCCGTAAAATTTCAGTCGGGGGAGTTTAGTTTTGTTTGTACTTTCAAATAAAAAAAGTCGGGCAAAGGGGTGGTCCCCCTCCACGACCAAATATCGAAAAATAATGTAGCGGATTTTTGTCTAGATGCCAAACCCAACATTCAATGAAAATTTCAAGCAAATCACATAATTTTGTTCCAAGTTTCAAAAAGTAGGGCAAGGGGGAGGTCCTCCTCCCCGTCCACATATGAAATCATCAGCTACCTCATATTAATTAAATAACCTCACCGCATGTTCTCTGTAAATCTCAGATAATTTAGAGAATTTTAGTTTTTTCACTGTACTTTAAAAAAAATCGAACAAAGGGGAGGTCAACCTCCGCCACTAAATATCGAAATATAAAGTAAAGGATCTTTGTATAGATGCCAATCCCAATCTTCAATGAAAATTTCAAGCAAATCGGTCAACTTTGGTCCAATTTTCAAAAAGTCCGGCGAAGTGGAGGTCCCCCTCTGCGACCAGGTGTCAAAAAATGAGGTACCCTATTTTCACCACATGAACGCCCCCTACGATCTCTAAAAGTTTAAAGTAAATCGGTTCAGCCGTTTCGGAGCCAACTCGGAACATACAAACAAACAAACATAGAGTGAATTTTATATATATATATATATATATATATATATATATATATATATATATATATATATATATATATATATATATATATATATATATATATATATATATATATATATATATATATATATATATATATATATATATATATATATATATATATATATATATATATATATATATATATATATATATATATATATATATATATATATATATATATATATATATATATATATATATATATATATATATATATATATATATATATATATATAATTTTATTTCTATAGAAAAATTTGTCAAAATTTTATTTCTGTAGAAAATTTTGTCGAAATTATATTTCTATATAAAATTTCGTGAAAATTTTATCTCTATAGAAAACTTTGTCAAAATTTTATCTCTATAGAAAACTTTGTCAAAATTTTATTTCTATAGAAAATTTTGTCAAAATTTTATTTCTATAGAAAATTTTGTCAACATTTTATTTCTATAAAAAATTTTGTCAACATTTTATTTCCGTAGAAAATTTTGTCAAAATTTTATTTCTGTAGAAAATTTTGTCGAAATTTTATTTCTGTGTTAAAATTTTATTTATATAGAAAATGTTGTCAAACTTGTATTTCTATAGAAAATTTTGTTAAAATTGTATTTCTGTAGGACATCTTTGAATTCTATCAATCCACCAACATTGGCCAATTTTCTAAACAGCTTTCCTATATCTGTGTGTGTGTGGGTCTGTCAGTGTATTGTGGTTAATTTCAATGGAAGAAATCAAAATCGAAGAACTCGAAGTAAACATAGATACTCAAAAGGAAAAATTATCAAGATAAGCGAATGGTTATAGCAGTAGCTTCTCTTTAGTAGTGAAAGGCAAGTTGTATCCCACACAAGAAAAATAGAAATGCCATGGATACGTTAACTATTTAGCTGGGTATTTCTGCGTGGACTACATATTGCTGTAGCCTTTACCCCGTAAAAGCGGCAAATGACACATAAGTAACGAAAAGGAAAATAAATTCCCGGTACTTTTTTGTGCCAAGATTTGTTACTTGGGGATATCTATCTATTATTGGCGGACATATATCCATGCGAACATACAGAAAAGACTCGTAGTCTCTCACACATATGTCTTCATTCATAAATACATACGCACTCTACTTACCTATCCTATCTATATCGCAAAGAGGCTGTATCCTCTAGAAGACTAGAGGCCACCTCCTTCAACTCATTCCTCATTGTAGAAAATCAAGGATTTATTTTTTCTACTAATCGTCCTATTCATCCAGTTTTTTTGTTGTTTTTTTTTTTTGGTTTGGTATAGATGTATGTGTATGTGTGTAATAATGTGTGCGTGTAAGTGTATGCATTCATGTGTATTTTAGTGCAATTGGGGATCCCAGTTCACGGCAACTCCCACTCATACACCACTTTTTTGGGGGGGATTTCGCCAACGAATTGTTTTGGGTAAAATGGGTATGACTCCTATGGTCTTGGCAGTAGCTAAGACAGCTGCTCCTCCAAAAACTGCCGTTGTTTTATTATTGTTGAGAGCAGATACAAGACCAGAATAACATTTCAAGAAAAGAAAAAAATAAAATAAAATAAAATAAAATAAAAAATAACAACGTATAAAAATGGAAATGAAAGTGGAAAAGGAAATGCTGCACTGTAGATACAAAATCATTGTCTTCATTTTAAACACAGCATTGAAAAATAAAAATTAGAAGAAATTAAAAAAAGTTGTGTGTGAAAAACTACATAGGAAAATAAATAACTATTTTAGGAAAAAAACAAGTACATACGGCCGCAAGTTCGGCCAGGCCGAATCTTATGTACCCACCACCATGGATTGCGTAGAAACTTCTACGAATATATATGGTATATATTAGACAAAAAAGTTATGTATAGTTAAGTCTACAAATAATTACGAATCGATATGAACTTTTTGTACGTAGAGAGCCAGAATTGAAATATGGGGATCGCTTATATGGGGGCTATATACAATTATGAACTTGATATGGACCAATTTTTGTGTGATTGGGGATCGATTTATCTGAGGGCCATATATAACTATAGACCGATATGGACCTAGTTAGGCATGGTTGTTAACGACCATATACTAGCACAATGTACCAAATTTCAACTCAATCGGATGAAATTTGCTCCTCCAAGAGGTTCCAAAACCAAATCTCGGGATCGGTTTATATGGGGCTATATATGATTATGGACTGATATGGACCACTTTTGGCATGGTTGTTAAATATCATATACTACCACCACGTACCAAATTTAAAGCAGATCGGATGAATTTTGCTTCTCCAAAAGGCACCGGAGGTCAAATCTGGGGATCGGTTTATATGGGAGCTATATATAATTATGGACTGATAGGAACCAATTCCTGCATGGTTGTTGGATACCATATACTAACATCACGTACCAAATTTCAACCGAATGGCAAGAATTTTGCTCTTCCAAGGGGCTCTGGAGGTCAAATCTGGGGATCGGTTTATATGGGGCCTATATATAATTATGGATCGATATCGACCAATTTTTGCAAAGGAGTTTGAGGCCATATATTAACACCACATACCAAATTTCAACTGAATCAGATGAATTTTGGTCTTCCAAGAGGTTCCGGAGATCAAATCTGGTGATCGGTTTATATGGGGGCTATATATAATTATGAACCGATGTGGACCAATTTTTGCATGGTTGTTATAGACCATATACTAACATCACGTACAAAATTTCAGCCGGATCGGATGAAATTTGCTTCTCTTAGCGGCCTCGCAAGCCAAATCGGGGGATCGGTTTATATGGGGGCTATATATAATTATGGACCGATGTCGACCAATTTTTGCATGGTTGTTAGAGACCATATACTAACACCATGTACCAAATTTCAGCCGGATCAGATGAAATTTGCTTCTCTTAGATGCCTCGCAAGCCAAATCGGGGGATCGGTTTATATGGGGGCTACATATAATTATGGACCGATGTGGACCAATTTTTGCATGGTTGTTAGAGACCATATACTGACACCATGTACCAAATTTCAGCCGGATCGGATGAAATTTGCTTCTCTTAGGGGCCTCGCAAGCCAAATCGGGGGATCGGTTTATATGGGGGCTATATATAATTATGGACCGATGTGGACCAATTTTTGCATGGTTGTTAGAGACCATATACTAACATCATGTACCAAATTTCAGCCGGATCGGATGAAATTTGCTTCTCTTAGAGGCCTCGCAAGCCAAATTTTGGGGTCCGTTTATATGGGGGCTATACGTAAAAGTGGACCGATATGGCCCATTTGCAATACCATCCGACCTACATCAATAACAACTACTTGTGCCAAGTTTCAAGTCGATAGCTTGTTTCGTTCGGAAGTTAGCGTGATTTCAACAGACGGACGGACGGACGGACGGACGGACGGACGGACGGACGGACGGACGGACATGCTCAGATCGACTCAGAATTTCACCACGACCCAGAATATATATACTTTATGGGGTCTTAGAGCAATATTTCGATGTGTTACAAACGGAATGACAAAGTTAATATACCCCCCATCCTATGGTGGTGGGTATAATAAACTACCTCCTGCAGAAATTGGACTAAATTTTATTCCAGTTTTGAAATTTCTATAAAACGTTGTCAAAGTAAACTCAAAAAATAGTTTACTTGGATCCAAAGATTTTGACCTTCCTTTTTTTTGGTATTGGATTTTGGTATTGATTCCGAACCAAAGTGTGTGACTTCTTTAAAATAAAGACAAGTTTGAGCGACCTATCAGCCTTTAAATTTAGGATCAATAAAATTAAAATTTGGATACAAATTTCATTTATCGAATTTTTATTCTCTGTTCGCAATATATACATGACATGTACAAACAAATGCCAGTAAAACTCCAAATTATATCGGATACTTCAAAATTAAAAAATGTTTTTTTCTAATTCAAAAAAAAATAAATAAATAAATAAATGAACCAAAGACACTAAATCCTCAAAACAAAGGTCTTAGTCTATATTTGAAACTTTTTTATTTTAATTCTAAAAATTCAACATTTCTGTTAATTTCAGGACTATTCCTTTACATAAAAAATGTTTTTCTTTACTTATCTATATTTTAGTTGATTTAAAGATCATTTCTTTAAATAATAAATATTTTTCTTTAAGTGTCAAATTTCCATACTTCAAAAATCTCGGCTTTATCAGAGGGAGGCAAATTTCAAATATGCAAATCTAAAATTTAAAGAAAACAATTTTTAACGCCAATATCATGAACTTTCCTTTAATTAAAATTTCTTTATTTAAAACAAATTGTCTAATTATGTCCTAAAATGTTAGGTTGCATAATATTTCATGTTAGGTTAATATTTGTTTCAGTGCATAGTCGATGAACACAAGCGGGCTGCACTGTTGCCACTCGCACCAAAGATAATCTACCACAATTTGGACAACATTCTACCAAAAAAACTACCAAAGAAACAAATATTTTAAAGAAAATTTTATAAATTGTTTTTTTTTTTCAATAGAAAATTTTATCAAAACTTTATTTCTATAGAAAATTTTGTCAAAGTTTTATTTTTATAGAAAATTTTTTCAAAAATTTTTTTCTATAGAAAATTTTGTCAAAATTTTATTACTATGGAAAATTTTGTCAAAATTTTCATTCTATAGAAATTTTTGTTAAGATTTTATTCCTATAGAAATTTTGTCAAAATGTTATTTCTATAGAAAATTTTCTCAAAATTTTATATCTATAAAAAATTTTGTCAAAATTTTATTTCTATAGAAAATTTTATCAATATTTTATTTCCATACAAAATTTTGTCAAAATTTTACTTCTAAAGAATATTTTCTCAATATTTTATTTCTATACAAAATTTTGTCAATAATTTATTTCTATAGAAAATTTTGTCAACATTTTATTTCTATAGAAAATTTTGTCAAAATTTTATTTCTATAGAAAATTTTGTCAAAATTTTATTTCTACACAAAATTTTGTCAAAATGTTATTTCTATACAAAATTTTGTCAAAATATTATTTTTATAGAAAATTTTGTCAAAATTTTCTTTTTATATAAATTTTTGTCAAGATTTTATTTCTATACAAAATTTTGTCAAGAATTTTTTTCTATAGAAAATTTTGTCAAGATTTTATTACCATAGAAAATTTTGTGAAAATGTTCATTCTATAGAAATTTTTGTCAAAATTTTATTTCTATAGAAAATTTGTCAAAATTTTATTTCTATAGAAAATTTTGTCAAAATTTTATTTGTATGGAAAATTTTGTCAAAATTTTATTTCTATAGAAAATTTTGTCAAAATTTTTTTTCTATAGAAAATTTTTTCAAAATTTTATTTCCATAGAAAATTTTTTCAAAATTGTATTTCTATAGAAAATTTTGTCAAAATTTTATTACTATGGAAAATTTTGTCAAAGTTTTATTTTTATAGAAAATTTTGTCAAATTTTTTTTTCTATAGAAAATTTTGTCAAAATTGTTATTTCTATTGAAACTTTTGTCAAGATTTTATTTCTATAGAAAATTTTTTCAACATTATATTTCAATAGAAAATTTTGTCAAGATTTTATTTCTATAGAAAATTTTGTCAAGATTTTATTTCTATAGAAAATTTTCTCAAAATTTTATTTCTATAGAGAATTTTATCAAAATTTTATTTCTAAGAAAATTTTGTCAAAATTTTATTTCTATAGGAAATTTATGTCAAAAATTTTTTTCCTATAGAAGTTTTTGTCAAAATTTTATTTCTATAGAAATTTTTGTCAAAATTTTATTTCCATAGAAATTTTTGTCAAAATGTTCATTCTATAGAAATCTTTGTTAAGATTTTATTTCTGTAGAAATTTTTGTCAACATTTTATTTGTATAGAAATTTTTTTCAAAATTATATTTCTATAGAAAATTTTTTCAAAATTTTATTTCTATAGAAAATTTTTTAAAAATTTTATTTCTATAGAAAATTTTTCAAAATTTTATTTCTATAGAAAATTTTATTTCTGTGGAAAATTTGTCAAAACTTTATTTCCATAGAAAAATTTTATCAAAATTTTATTTCTATGAATATTTTTGTCTAAATTTCATTTCTATAGAAAATTTTGTCAAAATTTTATTTCTCAACACTTTATATCTATTGAAAATTTTGTCGACATTTTATTACTATAGAACATTTCCTCAAAATTTTATTTCTATAGAAAATTTTCTCAAAATTTTATTTCTATAGAAAATTTTGTCAAAATGTTCATTCTATAGAAATCTTTGTTAAGATTTTATTTCTGTAGGAATTTTTGTCAACATTTTATTTCCATTGAAAATTTTTTCAAAATTTTATTTCTATAGAAAATTTTGTCGATATTTTATTGCTATAGAAAATTTTGTCAAAATTTTATTTCGCAACTCTTTATTTCTATTGAATTTTTTTTTTCACATTTTATTATAATAGAAAATTTTCTCAAAATTGTATTTCTTTACAAATTTTTGCCAAAATTTATTTCTATAGAAAATTTTCACAAAATTTTATTTCTATATAGAAAATTTTTTTCAAAATTTTATTTCTATAGAAAATTTTGTAAAAATTTTATGTCTATAGAAAATTTTGTCAAAATTTTAGTTCTATAGAAAATTTTGTCAAAATTTTAGTTCTATGGAAAATTTTGTCAAAATTTTATTTCTCTAGACAATTTTGTCAAAATTTTATTTCTACAGAAAATTTTGTCAAAATTTTATTTCTATAGAAAATTTTGTCAAAATTTTATTTCTATAGGAAATTTGTTGAGAGGGATATTTTGCAAAATCTACCAAAACATCAAGAATTCTACCAGTTACCAAACAGTAAAGAGTCGACCATTTTTGGTAGAATTCTACCAACTGTGGCCGGGAGCCATCACCGATCAATCGACCGTCTCCGAAGCGTGGAAAGACTCAAAATTCCGCTGGCAAAGTAATGGCCTATGTTTTTTGGGATGCGCATGGAATAGTTTTTATCGATTATCTTGAGAAGTTAAAAACCATCAACATTGACTATTATATGGCGTTATTGGAGCGTTTGAAGGTCGAAATCGCGGCAGAACGGCCCCATATGAAGAAGAAAAAAGTGTTGTTCAACCAAGACAACGCACCGTGCCACAAGTCATTGAGAACGATGGCAAAAATTCATGAATTGGGCTTCGAATTGCTTCCCCACCCACCGTATTCTCCAAATCTGGCCGTGCACAGGATTACCATTGCCATCCTCGCCTCTTGGGTTCTGGGGACAAATCGAAGACTGAAGAAAACAACATATTTTTAGATGAAATTCCGATTTTTAGTTTTAATGCTATAGAGTATAACGCATTTTTGCAATTTTGAATTTGCAATTAAAATAAACGAAAATGATGGAAGTCACTGTATCCTGTGAGCATAGTCCATGTTAACCGCTACTACCACCCCTCCCCAATCACCCAATTTCTACAGCATACGTGTATTTATGTGAATATGAGTTGGGGGTGTGGATGAGTAAGTGAGCGAGTGAATAAGTGGGGGAGTTTGAATGTATGGGTGAAGTGGAATGCATGTACGAGTATGTTTGCTATTTTCAACGGAGAAAACTCGTTTATTATCATAAAACAAGGGATGCGCAAAAGTCGGGTCGTAAATCTTTCCGATAACATTTTATACGAAACATTTTCTTTTCATGTTTCATGGTGCTCCTCTTGTTCTCGACTTCTTAGTTGTTTGGTTGAATGTTTTTCGTTGTCGTCCATTCTTGCTAGATGCTTTTTTCTTTTTGTTTTTTTTTTTTTTTTGCTCCCAGAATTTATTTATTTATTTGGTTGTATGGTTGGCTGGTTGCTCCCTCTATGGATGGAGATCTATATGCCTTGCCTGTGGTGATATTTCCCACACACATACACCCCCATCACCATTGCTCTCTCGACCCGTTTTTATATTTATTTCATTTCATTTCGTTACAGTTCCCATTACAAATACAAATATTTTACATAGGGCTATGAATTTAAGAGCGATTTTTAAATTTATTTATGTTTTTTTTTTTGCAATAAAATAAGAAGCAAATGTTATAAAGATGTAATAAAGGTAAGTTAATGATCATAGAATGTGTATGTGTGTCTGAGTGAGTGTGCGAGGGTAACTTCGACAAATATTTCAATGAGGTATGTGACAGTTGACAAATTTGAATTTCTCCATTAAATTTCAAATAAACCAATATTTCCAAATATTTATTCTTTGCCAATTTGCTGAGTTTCATGCATCCCTATAGGGAAAATTGAATTTAAAATTTTAGCTAAAGAAATAAATCCAATGTGAAGGGTTGTCTTGGCATAGCTCTAGGGAATTAAATTGTCCCTTAGTCCGATATCGAAAATTATTTTTGAATAGGATAGTGAATAAGCTGTAGAGAGAATTAAGAAAGCTTTAAAAATCTCGCCTAAAGCAATATGGCCTCGATTAAAAATCGACCCCCACTAATGATTTTGGTATTGATTTCGATCCAAAGAAGCGGAGCATTGCACCAATGATAATTTTAAGACACAATTCTGTTTTAAATTTCAGGTTTGTGCACTTGATTCTAGGAAACAAATTTATATTTATTATAATAGTTTTTCAGCTTTTTCCCTTCATGTTCTATCAAATTCCTTTCAAAATGTGTTATGTTTCAAGTAAATGTGCTATGTTTCAAGTAAAAAACGTCTTTAAAATAAAGTGCTGAAAGCACGGTTGCCAAAGCGGGTGGAATACTACCAATAATGGTAGATTTTTTACTGTTTGGTAGATTGTAAGAATTCTTTATGGAATGGGTAGATTTTGCAAAACATTTCTCTATACAAATGGTATTTTGACCAAACTTACTATATAAATAAAATTAAAAAAAAAAAACAAGTATATACGGCCGTAAGTTCGGCCAGGCCGAATCTTATGTACCCTCCACCATGGATTGCGTAGAAACTTCTACGGAAGACTGTCATCCACAAATTTCAACTCACATGGTTGTTAAATATCATATGCTACCACCACGTACCAAATTTCAACCAGATCGGATGAATTTTGCTTCTCCAAAAGGCACCGAAAGTCAAATCTGGGGATCGGTTTATATGGGAGCTATATATTATTATGGACTGATAGGAACTAATTCCTGCATGGTTGTTGGATACCCTATACTAACATCACGTACCAAATTTCAATCGAATGGGAAGAATTTTGCTCTTCCAAGGTGCTCCGGAGTTCAAATCTGGGGATCGGTTTATATGGGGCCTATATATAATTATGGACCGATATGGACCAATTTTTGCATGGGTGTTTGAGGCCATATATTAACATCACGTACCAAATTTCAACTGAATCAGATGAATTTTGGTCTTCTAAGAGGCTCCGGAGGTCAAATCTGGTGATCGGTTTATATGGGGGCTATATATAATTATGGACCGATATGGACCAATTTCTGCATGGTTGTTAGAGACCATATACTAACACCATGTACCAAATTTCAGCCGGATCGGATGAAATTTCCTTCTCTGAGAGATTCCGCAAGCTAAATCGGGGGATCGGTTTATATGGGGGCTATATATAATTATTGACCGATGTGAACCAATTTTTGCATAGTTGTTAGAGACCATATACTAACACCATGTACCAAATTTCAAATTTGCTTCTCTTAGAGGCTCCGACAGCCAAATCGGGTGATCGGTTTATATGGGGGCTATATATAATTATGGACCGATGTGGACCAATTTTTGAGTGGTTGTTAGAGACCATATACTAACACTATGTACCAAATTTCAGCCGGATCGGATGAAATTTCCTTCTCTTAGAGGCTCCGCAAGCTAAATCGGGGGATCGGTTTATATGGGGGCTATATATAATAATGGACCGATGTGAACCAATTTTGGCATGGTTGTTGGAGACCATATACTAACATCATGTACCAAATTTCAGCCGGATCGGATGAAAATTGTTTCTCTTAGAGGCTCTGTAAGCCAAATCGGGGGATCGGTTTATATGGGGGCTATATATAATTATGGACCGATATGGACCAATTTTTGCATGGTTGTTAGAGACCATATACTAACATCATGTACCAAATTTCAGCCGGATCGGATGAAAATTGTTTCTCTTAGAGGCTCTGTAAGCCAAATCGGGGGATCGGTTTATATGGGGGCTATATATAATTATGAACCGATGTGGACCAATTTTTGCAAGGTTGTTAGAGACCATATACTAACACCATGTACCAAATTTCAGCCGGATCGGATGAAATTTGCTTCTCTTAGAGGCCTCACAAGCCAAATTTGGGGGTCCGTTTATATGGGGGCTATACGAAAAAGTGGACCGATATGGCCCATTTGCAATACCATCCGACCTACATCACTAGCAACTACTTGTGCCAAGTTTCAAGTCGATAGCTTGTTTCGTTCGGAAGTTAGCGTGATTTCAACAGACGGACGGACGGACGGACATGCTCAGATCGACTCAGAATTTCACCACGACCCAGAATATATATACTTTATGGGGTCTTAGAGCAATATTTCGATGTGTTACAAACGGAATGACAAAGTTAATATACCCCCCATCCTATGGTGGAGGGTATAAAAATCAATAGAAATGCAATCTTTAAATAATTTTCTATAGAAACAAAATTTTGGGAAAATTTTCTATTGAAATACAATTATGAGAAAAATTTCGAGAGGAAGAAAAATTAACCAAATGTTCTATACGAACAAAAGTTTGAACACATTGAATAAATTAATTGAATTTTGAATAAAATTTTGACAAAATTTTCTATAGAAATAAAATATTCAGAAAATTTTTCTATAGAAATAAAAGATTGAGAAAAATTTCTATAGAAATAAAAATTTAGAGAAAATTTTCTATAGGAATAAAATTTTGAAAAAAAAAAAATTATCTGAAAATGTTCTATAGAAATAAAATGTTGATAAAATTTGCCATGTAAATGGAAGTTTAAGAAATTTTTTTTATAGAAATAAAATTTTGAACAAATTCTCAATAGAAATAATTTTTTTGGAAAATTTTCTATAGAAATAAATTTTTAAGAAACTTTTCTATAGAAACAAAATTTTAGGAAAATTTTCCATAGAAATAAAATTTTGGAAAAAATTTCAAGAAGTATAAAATGTTGACAAAATTTTCTATAGAAATAAAATTTTGACAAAATTTTCTATAGCAATAAAATTTTGACAACATTTTCTATAGAATTAAAATATTCAGAAAATTTGCCATAGAAATAAAATTTTGAGAAAATTTTCTATAGAAATAACAAGTAAGGAAAGTCTAAAGTCGGGCGAGGCCGACTATATTTTTGTTTTCTTAAAGGCAAATTTTCCTTACTTCAAAAACACGCATAAAAAAAACAACAATAACGCAAACATTTTAAGCTATCTTTTAAATAAAATTTCTGCAATGGGAAAAAATTGCCCTTATTATTCTGTAAATTGATATAAGACCAATATATTTTTATACCCTCCACCATAGGAAGGGGGGTATGTTAACTTTGTCATTCCGTTTGTGAAATTCGTGGTGAAATTCTGAGTCGATCTGAGCATGTCCGTCTGTTGAAATCACGCTAACTTCCGAACGAAACAAGCTATCGACTTGAAACTTGGCACAAGTAGTTGTTATTGATGTAGGTCAAATGGTATTGCAAATGGACCATATCGGTCCACTTTTACGTATAGCCCCCATATAAACGGACCCCCAAATTTAGCTTGAAATTTGGGCCACATCGGTCCATAATTATATATAGCCCCCATATAAACCGATCCCCAGATCTGGCTTGCGGATCCTCTAAGAGAAGCAAATTTCATCCGATCCGGCTGAAATTTGGTACTTGGTGTTAGTATATGATCTCTAACAACCATGCAAAAATTGGTCCACATCGGTCCATATTTATATATAGCTCCCATATACACCGATCCCCAGATTTGGCTAGCGGAGCCTCAAAGAGAAGCAAATTTCATCCGATCCGGCTGAAATTTGGTACATGATGTTGGTATATGGTCTCTAAAAACCATGCAAGAATTGGTCCACATCGGTTCATAAATATATATATATATATATATATATATATATATATATATATATATATATATATATATATATATATATATATATATATATATATATATATATATATATATATATATATATATATATATATATATATATATATATATATATATATATCCTCCATATAAACGGATCCCCAGATTTGGCTTGTGGAGCCTCTAAGAGAAGCATATTTCATCCGATCCGGTTGAAATTTGGAACATGGTGTTAGCATATGGTCTCTATAAACCGCGCCAGAATTGGTCCATATGGGTTCATAATTATATATAGCCCCCATATAAACCGTTCTCCAAATTTGACCTCCGGATCCTCTTGGAGGAGCAAAATTCATTCGATCCGGTTCAAATTTGGAACGTGGTGTTAGTATATGGCCGCTAACAACTATACCAAAATTGGTCCATATCGGTCTATAGTTATATATAGCCGATCTCCAATCACATAAAAATTGGTCCATGTCGGTTCATAATCATGGTTGCCACTCAAACCAATAATAATCTACCAACATTTTATTTCTATAGAAAATTTTGTCAAAATTTTATGTCTATAGAAAATTTTGTTAAAATTTTATTTCTATAGAAAATTTTGTTAAAATTTTATTTCTATGGAAAATTTTGTTAAAATTTCATTTCTATAGAAAATGTTGTCAAAATTTTATTACTTTAGAAAATTTTGTGAAAATTTTATTTTTTATAGAAAATTTTGTTAAAATTTCATTTCTATAGAAAATTTTGTCAAAACTTTATTTCTATAGAAAATTTTATGAAAATTTTATTTGTAATAGAAAATTTTGTTAAAATTTTATTTCTAAAGAAAAATTTGTCCAAATTTTATTTCTAAAGAAAATTTTGTCAAAATTTTATTTCTGTAGAAAATTTTGTCAAAATTTTATTTCTGTAGAAAATTTTGTCAAAATTTTATTTCTATAGAAAATGTTGTCAAACTGAATTATATACGTATTTAATCGATCTTTTTTGATTTAATATATACCACGTATGGACTTACATACAATTTAGAAGACGGTGTTAGGAGGTTTCATTTTAACTTGTCATCGGCAAGCGTTACCCCAACTTAAGTAATTCGATTGTGGATTGAAGTGTTTAGAAGAAGTTTCTACGCAATCCATGGTGGAAGGTACATAAGCTTCGGCCTGGCCGAGCTTACGGCCGTATATAGTTGTTTTTTTTTTCAATATATGTATGACTTAAGTAGAACTTCCGTTTATCAAATATAATTCGGCATGAAATAATATTTTTAAATTAAAAATATTAGACATTGTGTTTCCTCTTTATGATGTGATTTTCTTTCCCATGCCAAAAATATTCCCACAATTATATAAACTACAAATTAAGAATTCTGGAATTTTTGTCACAGCCCAAAAGCAATGCGACCCTAAAAATTACCAATGGTAGCAGCAGGAAAAACGATTACATACTCATTGCCTGGTAGCAGGTCCCAACGACCCACTCAATCATAAAAATTGCAATAAAATTATGCGCCTAATTTTTGCATAACAACATAAAATTTTCAAATGTAATAGGAATTCGGGTGCACAAGTTCATAGTGTATCTGAATTGTGTTTTGGGTCCAATTTGCAGCATAACGCAATTACAGAAGGCCTTAGGATGGGTAAACGCGACCAATTCCCACCATTTCAAATGTCACAACAAATCAAAACATTTGCGATGCGCCAATTAAGGTCATTTAATAGCATTTGGGATTGAGAAGCTACACCAAGAAATGTTAGTGGTTTCACAATGTGCCTCTGGTTTGCTCTCATGGCAATAAGCATATCACTTGTCCCAGAGCAAAGTGTGCCTAATGTTTGTTTGGATGTGTATGGTATGTGTTTGTGAGTGTAATAAAAAGAGACAATCACAAATCGATTAGTTCCAGCAACAACAAATTGATATATCCTAAAAGCCTCAACGATATCACAACAATATCCACCCTTTTTTTCGTTCTTTGCTTTTGTGGTCTTATTATCTACAATAAATTGTGTGTGCCTCTCGCACTCACTCTCTGCCTTTACTCTCATGCTCATACTTTTTGTGACCATGAATATATTTTCTCAAGTTTGTTCATTCATTTGTCTCATCAATTCATCCATCATTACCTTTATTGGTGTGTGTGTGTTATAACATTGGCATTGCTTCCTTATATGGGAAAACATGAATCAGAACAACAACAACAATAAATTTCTTTACGTTACGTATGGTGGGTTATCTCTCTTTCTCATTTCTTGCATAGTAGACACGTTAAACCTGTGCTATCTGAGATCTTTTTGTATTTTATGTTTGATTGGGTTATCATTCAATCGAGATTAGAGATGATTCGATGAACAGATGCCATCGAAAGAGGGAATACCTTCCTTCAAAAACTTGGTAGTACAAATAAAATAAAATAAAACAAATTGAGAACTTTGAATTTGAAAACTTAAGTGCATTGTTATAGGTCACGTTGTTTCGCATAAATTTCGATTGTTATAGCCTACTTAGCATAAATGCAGGCAATAATATGTACGAAAAATCTCTATGCTCCAAAATTTGAGAATTGTATGTTATTTATGTTCTCACGTAAGAGAGTAGAACAGTTTATACAAATAACACTAGTTTACATTGAAAATGTACACTTGATGAGAGGTGATGATGTATTTTGATCTGCTGAATTCGAAAATGAAGGTTAAATTTTTTGTTTTTATGGAAGGTTAAATTTTTTTAAGATATCCCGTTATTTGTAGTTTTTCGGCCTTTTTTCATTAAACAAATCATATCTCAAGCTAGAAATGTCCGATTATATCGATGTTTGTACTTGAATGTAAGGTATTGAGATGATGAACAAGCTTGTATAATTGGATCTGTGATAAGTTAAGTGGGTCAAAATATATGGATGAAAATAGGACAAATTAAAAAAAAAATGTGTTTTACAATGACTCTTTGCCGCCAGAAAAGTATAAACCATTGAAAAACCAAGTAAGGAAAATCTAAAGTCGGGCGGGGCCGACTATATTATACCCTGCACTACTTTGTAGATCTAAATTTTCGATAACATATCACATCCGTCAAATGTGTTGGGGGCTATATATAAAGGTTTGTCCCAAATACATACATTTAAATATCACTCGATCTGGACAGAATTTGAAAGACTTCTACAAAATATATAGAGTTACAATTTAAGTCGGCTAATGCACTAGGGTGGAACACAATGTTAGTAAAAAAAATATGGGAAACATTTAAATCTGAAGCAATTTTAAGAAAACTTCGCAAAAGTTTATTAATGATTTATCGCTCGATATATATGTATTAGAAGTTTAGGAAAATTAGAGTAATTTTTACAACTTTTCCGCTAAGCAGTGGCGATTTTACAAGGAAAATGTTGGTATTTTGACCATTTTTGTCGAAATCAGAAAAACATATATATGGGAGCTATATCTAAATCTGAACCGATTTCAATAGGGTTCTATTCTGAGCCAAAACACATACTTGTGCCAAATTTGAAATCGATTGGACTAAAACTGCGACCTAGACTTTGATTACAAAAATGTGTTGACGGAAAGACGGACATCGCTATATCGACTCAAGAGCCCACCCTGAGCATTTTTGCCAAAGACACCATGTGTCTATCTCGTCTCCTTCTGGGTGTTGCAAACATATGCACTAACTTATAATACCCTGTTCCGCTCAAAATAAACCAAGCCAACTGCACTCAAATTGATGATTTGACAGTTGCAAAAGGAAAGGAGATATGTTTGTACGAATTTATTTCGGTATAAGCCGGCTATCATGTAAAACCTTTTTTTCGGTAGGTTAAAGTGTGGTTCACTTTTGGGTTTAGTGAACGGCCTGAATTTATTCTGATAATTGGTTGATAGTTTTGCTGCAAGTAAAGGATGCTGATGAGGAATGTGGTAATTCCGAAACGTGCGTCCATCCAACCATCTTACAGTCTATAGGGCTTTGCCCAAATAAATTTGACAAACATTCTTTTCCTCTGTTGGTTAACAAACAACAACAATAGAAATAAAATTTTTACAAAATTTTCCATAGAAATAAGAGTTTGGAAAAGTTCTATACAAATAAAATTTTTAGAAAATTTTCTATAGAAATAAAACTTTGAGAAAATTTTCTATAGAAATAAAAGTTTGAGAAAATTTTCCATAGAAATAAAATATTGAGAAAATTTTCCATAGAAATAAAATTTCAACAAAATATTCCATAGAAATAAAATTTTGACAAGATTTTCCATAGAAATAAAATGTTGACAAAATTTTCTATAGAAATTAAATTTTGACAAAATTTTTTATAGAAATAAGAATTTGACAACATTTTCTATAGAAAAACAAGCACCACTTTGCAGATCTAAATTTCCGATACCATATCACATCCGTCAAAGGTTTATCCAAAATACATACATTTATGTTAAATATCACTCGATCTGGACAGAATTTGATAGACTTCTACAAAATCTATAGACTCGAAATTTAAGTCGGCTAATGCACTAGGGTGGAGCACAATGTTAGTAAAAAAATATGGGAAACATTTAAATCTGAAGCAATTTTAAGGAAACTTCGCAAAAGTTTATTTATGATTTATCGCTCGATATATATGTACTAGAAGTTTAGGAAAATTAGAGTCATTTTTACAACTTTTCGACTAAGCAGTGGCGATTTTACAAGGAAAATGTTGGTATTTTTACCATTTTTGTCGAAATCAGAAAAACATATATATGGGAGCTATATCTAAATCTGAACCGATTTCAACCAAATTGGGCACGCATAGCTACAATGCTAATTCTACTCCCTGCGCAAAATTTCAACTAAATCGGAGTAAAAAACATGCCTCTGTGGTCATATGAGTGTAAATCGGGCGAAAGCTATATATGGGAGCTATATATAAATCTGAACCGATTTCAATCAAATTTGGCACGCATAGCTACAATGCTAAATCTACTCCCTGTGCAAAATTTCAACCAAATTGGGCCAAAACTCTGGCTTTTAGGACCATATTAGTCCATATCGTGCGAAAGATATAAATGGGAGCTGTATCTAAATCTGAACCGATTTCTTCCAAAATCAATAGGGTTCTATTTCGACCCAAATTAGGAACATGTGCTAAATTTGAAGGCGATTGGACTTAAATTGCGACCTAGACTTTGATCACAAAAATGTGTTCACAGACAGACGGACGGACGGACAGACGGCCATGGTTATGTCGACTCAGGGACCCACCCTGAGCATTATTGCCAAAGACACCATGTGTCTATCTCGTCTCCTTCTGGGTGTTACAAACATATGCACTAACTGTTCCCTGTTCCACAGTGTGGCGCAGGGTATAAATATGGGAAACATTTAAATCTGAAGCAATTTTAAGGAAACTTCGCAAAAGTTTATTTATGATTTATCGCTCGATATATATGTACTAGAAGTTTAGGAAAATTAGAGTCATTTTTACAACTTTTCGACTAAGCAGTGGCGATTTTACAAGGAAAATGTTGGTATTATTACCATTTTTGTCGAAATCAGAAAAACATATATATGGGAGCTATTTCTAAATCTGAACCGATTTCAACCAAATTGGGCACGCATAGCTACAATGCTAATTCTACTCCCTGCGCAAAATTTCAACTAAATCGGAGTAAAAAACATGCCTCTGTGGTCATATGAGTGTAAATCGGGCGAAAGCTATATATGGGAGCTATATATAAATCTGAACCGATTTCAATCAAATTTGGCACGCATAGCTACAATGCTAAATCTACTCCCTGTGCAAAATTCCAACCAAACTGTGCCAAAACTCTGGCTATTAGAACCATATTAGTCCATATCGGGCGAAAGATATATATGGGAGCTATATCTAAATCTGAACCGATTTCAATCAAATTTTGCACACTTAACTGCACTACTAATTGTACTCCGAGTGCAAAATTTCAAACAAATTGGGCCAAAACTCTGGCTTCTAGGACCATATTAGTCCATATCAGGCGAAAGATATATATGGGAGCTATATCTAAATCTGAATCGATTTCAACCAAATTTGGCGCGCATAGCTACAATGCTAAATCTACTCCCTGTGCAAAATTTCAACCAAATTGGGGCAAAACTCTGGCTTTTAGGACCATATTAGTCTATATCGGGCGAAAGATATAAATGGGAGCTATATCTAAATCTGAACCGATTTCTTCCAAAATCAATAGGGTTCTATTCTGACCCAAATTAGGAACATGTGCTAAATTTGAAGGCGATTGGACTTAAATTGCGACCTAGACTTTGATCACAACAATGTGTTCACAGACAGACGGACGGTCGGACGAACAGACGGACATGGTTATATCGACTCAGGGACCCACCCTGAGCATTATTGCCAAAGACACCATGTGTCTATCTCGTCTCCTTCTGGGTGTTACAAACATATGCACTAACTTATAATACCCTGTTCCACAGTGTGGCACAGGGTATAAAAATTTTGAGAAAATTTTCTATAGAAATAAAATTTTGACAAAATTTTCTATAGAAATAAAATTTTGACAAAATTTTCTATAAATATAAAATTTTGACAACATTTTCCATAGAAATAAAATTTTGGAAAAAGTTTCTATAGAAATAAAATTTTGGAAAAAGTTTCTTAGAAATAAAATTTTGACAAAATTTTCTTTAGAAATAAAATTTTGACAAAATTTTTCATAGAAATAAAATCTTGACAAAATTTTTTATAGAAATAAAATATTGACAAAGTTTCCTATAGAAATAAAATTTTGACATAATTTTCTATAGAAATAAAATTTTTAGAAAATTTTCTATAGAAATAAAATTTTTAGAAAATTATCTATAAAAATAAAATTTTAACAAATTTTCTATAGAAATAAAATGTTAAGAAAATTTTCTATAAAAATAAAATTTTGACAAAATTTTCTATAGAAATAAAATTTCTACATAATTTTCTATAGAAATAAAATTATTACAAAATTTTCTATAGAAGAAACTTTTGAGAAAATTTTCTATAGAAATAAAATTTTTGCAAAATTTTCTAAGAAAGAAAATGTTGAGAAAATTTTCTATAGAAATAAAATTTTGACAAAATTTTCCATAGAAATAAAATTGTGGAAAAGTTTCTATAGAAATAAAATTTTGAGAACATTTTCCATAGAAAAAAATATTGACAAAATTTTCCATAGAAAGAAAATATTGACAAAATTTTCTATACGAATAAAATCTTGACAAAATTTTCTATAGGAATAAAATGTTGAAAAAATTTTCTATAGAAATAAAATTTTGACAAAATTTTCCATAGAAATGAAATTTTGACAAAATTTCCTATAGAAATAAAATTTTGACATAATTTTTTATAGAAATAAAATTTTGACAAAATTTTCCATAGAAATGAAATTTTGACAAAATTTTCTATTGAAATAAAATTTTGACAAAATTTTCTGCAGAAATAAAATTTTAAAAAATTCCCCATGGAAATAAAATGTTGAGAAAATTTTCTATAGAAATAAAATTTTGACAAAATTTTCTATAGAAATAAAATTTTGACAAAATTTTCTATAGAAATAAAATATTGACAAAATTTTCTATAGAAGTAAAATTTTGACAAAATTTTCTATAGAAGTAAAATTTTGACAAAATTTTCTATAGAAGTAAAATTTTGACAAAATTTTCTGTAGAAGTAAAATTTTGACAAAATTTTCTATAGAAAATAAAATTTCCCATAGAAATAAAATTTTGACAAATCTTTCTATAGAAAAAAATTTTGACAAAATTTCCTATAGAAATAAAATTTTGACAACATTTTCTATAGAAATAAAATTATGACAACATATTTTATAGCAATAAAATGTTGACAAAATTTTCCGTAGAAATAAAATTTTGAGAAAATTTTCTATAGAAATATTTGTTTGGTAAATTTATGGTAAAATTTTCTTCAAATTTTGGTAGTCGAATGGTAACCATGGTTACCACACATTGTTCAAAATCAATCATTGCCAGCTTCTAATTTCCTCTCTGGTTTTCATATCTAGCTAAATACCAAAAGCGTTTTAGTTTTCAATGAAATACATTCCCCTTGTAATGAAACTTTTGATCTATTGGAGAGGGTACATTTGTTTCATGTTCTAACCTTTAAGGATATTCAAGTATCCCCCCTTCCTTCTATCCTTTATTCAATCTATGTCAACATGTTCCAAATAAAAGAAAGAAAACTGTCACATTAATGTGGTGACATCTCTTTGATGTATTCAAAACGGGGTCATGTAAAAGGATCAAAACAACAAGTGTTTCGTATTACAAGAACTAAGGGATCTGTGGTGGTGGTGGTGGTGAAAAAAAAGGATTCCACAATAGTCACCCATCACAAAGATGATAGAAACAAAATATTTTTCTTGCTCAAGTGTCGTTTGTCAAAGGAAAATAGGAGTAGATCCGCATAGTGCTAAATCTACACCTTTAGAGCAGGTACTGTGTAGGGCCATTGAAATAAAAGTCTTCAGGGTAAACATTTCTCACAATGACGATGTTTGTGTTGAAGTGTTTTTCTTGATTAATCCTTCTTTGTTGACAAATCAAAATATAAATGTTCGCTTCGCCCTGCCTGTTATAAAAGAATGGAACAATTACGCAGCTTCTCAGGAGAAAAAAAATAATAAAATTTGTCCATCTATTTGTGGTTTTGAAGATTTCTTTGTTTCCATGGGGGTTTCTCTACTTCTCCCTAAGTTCTTGAATTTTCGAAATTCAGTCAGATTTACTCCTGCAGTCGGTAATTTGCCACTGAATAGAGGATGCTGAAATTGAAATACCTTTGATAGATAATTGCTGATGATGCTTATCTGAGAACATCGAGCGTGATTTTTGTTTCAAAATTCATTTACGCATTATGTGTAATTGGAAGGGGTCAACCAACCAAACTAAACCACACCAACCATTATCCAATCATACCACAAATCTTCATCAGCATCATCATCATCATCATAGGCAATCGTCATTCGCTTGTAAATGCTTCATCTAACATTCACTTTAAGTTGTTAAAATTTTTGATTTGATATGAATGCTTCTGGTGATGCTGCTGATGACGATAATTGGGAAGCGGTAACAAGGTGCTGAGAAATCACATCTAACCGTCAGCTATAATAATCAAAGAGTGAAAATTTCATCTTCATCATGGTTTCGAAAATCGGAATCTTCCAACATCAATTCACTGGTTAGTGTTTATCTTAAATGGTGATCTTTGGGGTGCTAGTTGAAATGGTGCTTTGCTTTGGCGGCCTTTAAACAACTCTCCCTTCATTTTATTTCAAAAGACTGCCATAGTTAAAGCTATGACTTTGAGGGCGCTGGCCGATAAGTACACAATTTTTAAAAAGGAACAAATTTTTGGAAAAAATGAGGATGGAGAAGTGATTAGGTAATATTTTTAACTCGGCCGAAAAATTTGGTTACTCCAGACCACGGGAGCTACCGTAGCGCAATGGTTAGCATGCCTACAATGCCTCTAAACATTTTTCCAGCGTTGGATTATGCCCGTTCTTCCCGGTGCGTAGACACGCACATGTTGTCAAAACAGAATCGCCAGGGTTCTTATTGCAATACCCATCGTAACTATCATCTTATGAATAGACAACCACCATCCAGGAATTTTAAGGTTAATTGTCACTATTTAGAGCGCGAGATCCAGCATTACACAAGAAAGCCTCTAGATAACCCAACATACCAGGGAGGGAGGTCTGCTTGGGATCCGTGAGAATAATGCAGCTGAAACTGTGAAAAGCTTCAACATTTATCCTGTTTTCGGAGTCCAACCACCGCCCAAGTACCAGAGGAAAGAGACATTCGACCATCCAGGAATTTTAAGGTTAATTGTCACTATTTAGAGCGCGAGATCCAGCATTACACAAGAAAGCCACTAGATAAGGCAACATACCAGGGAGGGAGGTCTGCTTGGGATCCGTGAGAATAATGCAGCTGAAACTGTGAAAAGCTTCAACATTTATCCTGTTTTCGGAGTCCAACCACCGCCCAAGTACCAGAGAAAAGAGACATTCGACGGCAGACTAGGGTAGTTTTGATCCAACTAAAATCAGACAGGTTCAACCTACACGATTCATCATCTGTCACAATGTCATAGACGTATTTCGAAGCACCACTATCGCATTATTTGGACATCCAAAAAAGCCTCTAGATCAAGCAGCATACCAAGCAGTTATGGGTAGGATCTGTAGCTGAAGCGTTGAGAAGCTTCTGTTCTCGGAGTGCAAGTAGCAGAGGAAAAGACCACGATAGACTAGGATAGTTTTGGTCCAACTAAAATCAGGCAAATGCTAACGCCTCGATTCATCCCTGTCATGTTGTCATAGACGTACTTCAAGCAACTACGATCCCAGTTTTGGAGCATTTTTTCGACAAATTGCCACAAGCCTTGGTTTGAGTGATTCGCAAGCTGTTTGAGATCCTCAATTCCTGTTTAAGATCCTCAATTCCTACCTCCAAAAAAGCCTCTAGATCAAGCAGCATACCAAGCAGTTATGGATAGGATCTGTAGCTGAAGCGGTAGGTTAGGTTAAGTTAGGTGGCAGCCCGGCTCACTTAGACTATTCAGTCCATTGTGATACCACATTGGCGAACTTCTCTCTTATCACTGAGTGCTGCCCGATTCCTTGTTAAGCTCAATGACAAGGGACCTCCTTTTTATAGCCGAGTCCGAACGGCGTTCCACATTGCAGTGAAACCACTTTGAGAAGTTTTTAAACCCTCAGAAATGTCACCAGCATTACTGAGGTGGGATAATCCACCGCTGAAAAACTTTTTGGTGTTCGGTCGAAGCAGGAAACGAACCCACGACCTTGTGTATGCAAGGCGGGCATGCAAACCATTGCACCACGGTGGCTCCCAACTGAAGCGGTAAGAAGCTTCAACGTTTATCCTGTTTTCGGAGTCCGACCACCGCCCAAGTACCAGAGGAAAGAGACCTTCGACGGCAGACTAGGGTAGTTTTCACGATTCATTATCTGTCACAATGTCATAGACGTAGCACCACGATCGCATTTTTTGGACATCCTAAAGATCATTTTTTCGACATCCTCTTGATCAAGCAGCATACCAAGCAGTTATGGATAGGATCTGTAGCTGAAGCTGTGAGAAGAGTCAATGTTAATCCTGTTCTCGGAGTCCAAGTAGCAGTGGAAAAGACCACGATAGGCTAGGTTAGTTTTGGTCCAACTAAAATCAGGCTAAGTCAAACGCCTCGATTCATCCCTGTCACGTTGTCATGGACGTATTTCAAGGAACTACGATCCCATTTTTGAAGCATTTTTTCGAATAATCGCCACGAGCCTTTGTTTGAGTGATTGGCACAAGCTGCTTCGGATCCTCAATTCCTATCTCCAAAAAAGCCTCTTGATCAAGCAGTTATGGATAGGATCTGTAGCTGAAGCGGTGAGAAGCTTCAATGTTAATCCTTTTCTCGGAGTCTAAGTAGCAGAGGAAAAGACCACGATACACTAGGTTAGTTTTGGTCCAACGAAACTCAGGCAAATGCTAACGCATCGATTCATCCCTGTCATGTTGTCATAGACGTATTTCAAGCAACTACGATCTCATTTTTGGAGCATTTTTTCGACAAATCGCCAAAAGCCTTGGTTTGAGTGATTGGCAAGCTGCTTGGGATCCTTAATTCCTACCTCAAAAAAAGCCTCTAGATCAAGCAGCATACCAAGTAGTTATGGATAGGATCTGTAGCTGAAGCGGTGAGAAGCTTCAATGTTAATCCTTTTCTCGGAGTCCAAGTAGCAGAAGAAAAGACCACGATACACTAGGTTAGTTTTGGTCCAACTAAACTCAGGTAAATGCTAACGCATCGATTCATCCCTGTCATGTTGTCATTGACGTATTCCAAGCAACTACGATCCCATTTTTGGAGCATTTTTTCGACAAATCGAGCCTTGGTTTGAGTAATTGGCAAGCTGTTTGAGATCCTCAATTCCTATTTGAGATCCTCAATTCCTACCTCCAAAAAAGCCTCTAGCTCAAGCAGCATACCGGAGTCCAAGTAGCAGAGGAAAAGACCACGATAAACTAGGTTAGTTTTGGTCCAACTAAAATCAGTCAAATGCAAATGCCTCGATTCATCTCTGTCACGTTGTCATGGACGTATTTCAAGCAACTACGATCCCATTTTTGGAGCATTTTTTCGACAAATCGCCACAAGCCTTGGTTTGAGTGATTGGCAAGCTATTTGAGATCCTCAATTCCTATTTGAGATCCTCAATTCCTATCTCCAAAAAAGCCTCTAGATCAAGCAGCATACCAAGCAGTTATGGATAGGATCTGTAGCTGAAGCGTTGAGAAGCTTCAATCCTGTTTTGTCGTCCAAGTAGCAGAGGAAAACGCCACGATAGACTAGGTTAGTTTTGGTCCAACTAAAATAAGGCAAATGCAAACGCCTCGATTCATCCCTGACACGTTGTCATGGACGTATTTCAAGCAACTATCATCCCATTTTTTGAGCATTTTTTTCGACAAATCGCACAAGCCTTGGCACAAGCTGTTTGGGATCCTCAGTTCCTACCTATCAGCGACATAGCAGACTTGTTTTCCATCTGCAACCAAAGACCACATGACACACATTAGCTTTTCGCTTGCCCAGCCAAACCTTCCCGACTCACAAAACAGATCACTCTTGACGCAACCCATCTTAGTCTCATTAGGCTTAGGCTTTTTGCACATCACCGCCCTCGAAGTTCGGTGATATTTTTTTGCATCGTCTGAGAAGTGTATTCCCAGACGCGAAATAAATATTACACAGTTACCTGCGGGCCTACTTTTCCCCCACAGAGACCTTCGGGCCTACTATTCCACCACAGAGACTTTCTGGCCTACAGTTCTACCACAGAGACCTGCTGGCCTACTGTTCCACCACAAAGACCTTCGTGTCTACTATTCCACCACAGAGAAATTCGATCCTAAAGGTTGATACGGTCAAAATTTGGTCAAGGGAAAACGCGTGTAAATCGGCGAAATCGTTTAATCCAATTAAATTTCTTTTTCATGTTCAATTAGTATAAAACTCAGGAAAAATATTCAGTTTGGCTTTCGCTTTTCCAAATCCGAATTGCCGGGCCTCACGCTTGATACCTGCCATCAGATTTTGTACAGCCACCTTGTCCAACTTCTTCGCCGCAGAAAGCCGGTTTGCCTTGAACTGCTGCTCGTCCTTAGCAGTTTTTTGGTCTTCTTTAGGTTCCGCTTGACAATAGCCCAGTATTTCTCAATTGGGCGGAGCTCTGGCGTGTTGGGAGGGTTCTTGTCCTTGGGAACCACCTGTACGTTGTTGGCGGCGTACCACTCCATGGCCTTTTTACCGTAATGGCAAGATGCCAAATCCGGCCAAAACAGTACGGAACAACCGTGTTTCTTCAGGAAAGGCAGCAGACGTTTATTCAAACACTCTTTCACGTAAATTTCTTGGTTGACAGCCCCGGAAGCTATGAAAATGCTGCTTTTCAAGCCACAGGTACAGATGGCTTGCCAAACCAGATATTTGCGAACTTTGACAGTTTTATGTGCTTGAAAATATCTGCTACCTTTCCCCTTCCTTTTGCCGTATAAAACTCCTGTCCCGGAAGCTGCTTGTAGGCGGCTTTGACGTAGGTTTCGTCGTCCATTACCACGCAGTCAAACTTCATCAGCATCGTCGTGTACAGCCTCCGGGATCGCGCTTTGGCCGTCGTATTTTGTTTATCACCGCGATTTGGAGTCACTACCTTCTTGTAAGTCGATAGTCCGGCTCGTTTTTTGGCTCGATGCACGGTTGTAGACGATACACCCAGCTTATTTGCGGCATCTCGGAGAGAGAGGTTAGGGTTTCGCTTGAAACTACTGGCAACTCTCAGCGGCTTCCGGTTTTCGATTTCCCCCCGATCCAGACTTCCTGGCTGTCGACAAACGTTCCCCAAACACTTTAATTACATTTGTAACGGTTGATTTGGCAACTTTTAGCGATTTTGCCAACTTTGCGTGGGAGTAGCTCGGATTTTCGCCATGCGCGAGCAAATTTTTGATACGCTGCTCTTCTTGCTTGGACGGCATTTTGACAACTGAAGAGTGAATTCCAAAATCAAAATAGGAGCAACATTCTACACACACACACCTTCAAAATGAGATGTGTTCAGGTTTTTTAAATGCAAAATTGAAAGAAATACGTCAATTCAGCCTTTACTGTTCCACCACAGAAACCTTCGGACCTACGGTTCCCGCACACAAAAATCATGATAGTCGTCAGTAATATAAAACACCGGCCATGACCGATTACGGACCCGAAACTGATCCCGAATGTCACGTCACTGCCAAGCCGCCTCTACAACAATCAACTGCAGCAACATTACCAATCGTGTGAAATTCGAAGATCTCATCAGCCGTTCCCCATCATCGATTAATAGGCAAATCGATGAATGGCGAATTTCACAATCACCAACCAACTCTTCGATTGTCAACGAATCATAACCAAACATAGACGAACCGAGGTTCTCCTCTACTAGCGATTACAAATGAACCAAACTTCCACTTAACTACCGAACATCAATAAACCGACGTTCTCATCTCTATTGGTGTTCAACGAACCCAATTTATCGCCGACAACGAATTATCAACGAACCGAATTCCTTATCAATTGCCGAAGCTCTATGAGCCGACGTCGTCATACATCACTGTTCATCAACAAGCCGAATATTCAACACCCACCGACCATCAAGAAACCGAGACACTCATGCACGAACCGAATCTCTCATCAAATCCCGATCATCAAGCAATCGAATAATCGAAGTACTTACGATTGTCTACGAATTGAAATCCTGATTCATCTCACGAAGGTACCAGTTGCCGTATCGATGACATCTCGAATGCCTGCTCCCATCAGATCTTAATCATATTAGAGTGATTGTCAAATATTACACAAGAAGATTGTAAACTAGTTGTTATACCCTCCACCATAGGATGGGGGGTATATTAACTTTGTCATTCCGTTTGTAACACATCGAAATATTGCTCTAAGACCCCATAAAGTATATATATTCTGGGTCGTGGTGAAATTCTGAGTCGATCTGAGCATGTCCGTCCGTCCGTCCGTCTGTTGAAATCTCGCTAACTTCCGAACGAAACAAGCTATCGACTTGAAACTTGGCACAAGTAGTTGTTATTGATGTAGGTCGGATGGTATTGCAAATGAGCCATATCGGTCCACTTTTACGTATAGCCCCCATATAAACGGACCCCCAAATTTGGCTTGCGAGGCCTCTAAGAGAAGCAAATTTCATCCGATCTGGCTGAAATTTGCTACATGGTGTTAGTATATGGTCTCTAACAACCATACAAAAATTGGTCCACATCGGTCCATAATTATATATAGCCACCATATAAACCGAGCACCAGATTTGACCTCCGGAGCCTCTTGGAAGACCAAAATTCACCTGATTCAGTTGAAATTTGGTACGTGGTGTTAATATATGGCCTCAAACTCCCATGCAAAAATTGGTCGATATCGGTCCGTAATTATATAAAGGCCCCATATAAACCGATCCCCAGGTTTGACCTCCGGAGCCCTTGGAAGACCAAAATTCATCTGATTCAGTTGAAATTTGGTAAGTGGTGTTAATATATGGCCTCAAACTCCCATGCAAAAATTGGTCGATATCGGTCCATAATTATATATAGGCCCCATATAAACCGATCCCCAGGTTTGACCTCCGGAGCCCTTTGGAAGATCAAAATTCTTCCCATTCGGTTGAAATTTGGTACGTGATGTTAGTATATGGTATCCAACAACATGTAGGAATTGGTTCCTATCAGTCCATAATTATATATAGCTCCCATATAAACCGATCCCCAGATTTGACCTCCGGTGCCTTTTGGAGAAGCAAAATTCATCCGATCTGCTTGAAATTTGGTACGTAGTGATAGTATATGATATTTAACAACCATGCCAAAAGTGGTCCATATCAGTCCATAATCTACATAGCCCCATATAAACCGATCCCGAGATTTGGTTTTGGAGCCTCTTGGAGGAGCAAATTTCATTCGAGTGAGTTGAAATTTGGTACATTGTGCTAGTATATGGTCGTTAACAACCATGCCTAACTAGGTCCATATCGGTCTATAGTTATATATGGCCCTCAGATAAATCGATCCCCAATCACACAAAAAAAAAATTGGTCCATATCAAGTTCATAATTGTATATAGCCCCCATATAAGCGACCCCCATATTTCAATTCTGGCTGAATTAAACTTTTAATTGAGTTTTAAAAAATATTCAATTAAAAATTTAATTGATTCAACAAATTTTTTAATTGAAACAAAAACCAATCACAAAAATTAATAGTATCAATCAAATTTAGTTGGATCAATTAAATTTTTAATTGTCTTTCAATTAATTTTTTAATTGATACTATCATTTCTGTGATTGAAGACAATTCACTTAAAAAATTAATTGGATCAATTAATTTCGTGATTGAATCAATTATCAAAAAAAATTTTTGTGTGCAGTAACCGACCGATATATTTCCTATTTTTCCAGAATCCACGGATATTTCCGCTTGCTTGTAAAAAACAATCAAACGAGCTTGATTTGGATAGAATTTCGCCAGCATCTTAGCTAGTTTACCAAATTGTCTGTTAGTTGCTCTTATATGAAGTGGTAAGTCTAAGTACTTATCGGACCACCTTCATATGACTTTAAGCTTTTGTTTCTTAATTCATTGATACAGAGTTCGTTCATTCATCTCTTTCAACGTTAAATAAATTGCTCATCAAATTTAACTCCGCATGAAAATGGTTAAGAGGGGAAAATCTATTTTAGTATGAACACACATATGTATGTATGCGTTTGTGGCATTTATTGTTGTTGTTGTTGTATATCTGCAAGGATGTTTATCCTCGAGATTAGATTGCTTTGTCATGGATTGTGTTGTTGCGAATATTTCTACTCCTGTTCGAATGTTCTTGTTGATGTTGTTGTTGTTCGATTTCGATTTGGTTGGTTAGATTTGATTCTCGTAGCATCTACCATCTACCATTCCTTAAGGCTCTATGGTTGACTAGATGACTTGGCTTTAGAGTTGAGTTTGTTGTAGTAGATTTGATTTGGTTGGCTGGCTGGGATGGCTGACTGGCTATCTTCCAATCTTATCTCAATTGTGTACTTTAATTTTCGTTTATGTATGAGAAGATTACTCTGCCATCGAAATACAATTTCGCTGTTGACGATGACTACGGAGAGAGACGACGACTACGACGATGATGATGTTGGTAACAAGAGTTTTCTAAACCACATACCACCACCCACACCTCCTACACCTTTCTCCCCACAAATTCATGCTCAAGGCAATGAAAACTCTATCAAGTGCACAAACACACATATACGTATAATGTTCACTGATATCTGTATCAAGATATAGAGCACATACAAACACGCTGATACTAACTCTGAGATAGTAAAGTTTTTCATACACACATTCATCCCGAATGTGTTATTCTCCACTATGATGACGACGTCGACGACGATGATACTTGTCTCTAACTCACATGCTATACGCACTTTGCACTCACAGAAAGGTACAGTGGACCAAATTATCTCTATGGAAAATTTCGTCAAAATTTTATTTCTATAGAAAATTTTCTCAAAATTTAATTTCTATAGAAACTTTGGTCAACATTTTATTTCTATGGAAAATTTCGCAAAAATTTTATTTCTGTAGAAAATTTTCCCAAAATTGTATTTCTATAGAAAGTTTTCTCGAAATGGTATTTCTATCGAAAATTTTCTCAAAATTTTACTTCAATAGAAAATTTTCTCAAAATTTAATTTCTATAGAAATTTTTTTCAAAATTTTTTTATAAAAAATTTCTTCAAAACTTTATTTCTATACAAAATTTTTGTCAAAATTTTATTTCTATAGAAAATTTTGTCAAAATTTTATTTCTATAAAAAATTTCTTCAAAACTTTATTTCTATACAAAATTTTTGACAAAATTTTATTTCTACGGAAAATTTCGCAAAATTTTTTTTTTCTAAGAAAATATTCTAAAACTTGTATTGCTATAGAAAATGTTCTCAAAATTTTACTTCTATAGAAAATTTTCTCAAAGTTTTATTTTTATAGAAAATTTTGTTAACATTTTATTTCTATAGATAATCTTGTCAAAATTTTATTTTTATAAAAAATTTGTCAAAACTTTATTTCTATTCACTATTTTGCAAAATTTTATTTCTATAGACAATTTTGTCAAAACTTTATTTCTATAGAAAATTTTGTCTAAATTTTATTTCTATAGAAAATTTTGCAAAAATTTTATTTCAACAGAAATTATGTCAAAATTTTATTTCTATAGTAAATTTTGTCAAAATTTTATTTATACAGAAGATTTTCTCAAAATTTTATTTTTATTTAGAAGTCAAAATTTTATTTCCATAGAAAATTTTGTCAAAATTGTATTTTTATGAAAATGTTGTCCATATTTTATTTCTATTGAAATTTTTTTCAAAATTTTATTTCTATAGAAACTTTTTGTCAAAATTTTATTTGTTATTGTTGTTTTTGATCTCAGCTTAAAGCCATGCATTGACTAAACTACAAGTGTAGCTTAACCAACAGAGGAAAAGTATGCTTGTCAAATTTATTTGGGCAAAGCCCTATAGACTGCAAGATGGTTGGATGTAAAGCTGTTTCGGAATTACCACATTCCTCATCAGCATCCTCTACTTGCAGCAAAACTATCAACCAATCTGTTGGTTAAGCTACACTTGTAGTTTAGTCAATGCATGGCTTTAAGCTGAGATCAAAAAAAAAAATAACGATTGAAGAGAAGCCAACAATAAGAAACAAAACGAATGAAAATTTTATTTCTATAGAAACTTTTTGTCAAGATTTTATTTCTATAGAAAATTTTGTCAAAACTTTATTTCTATAGAAAATTTTGTCAAAACTTCATTTCTATAGAAATTTTTTTCAAAAATTTTATTTCTATAAAAAATTTCGACGAAATTTTATTTCATCAGAAATTATGTCGAAATTTTATTTCTATAAAAAATTTGTCAAAATTTTATTTCTACAGAAAATTTTCTCAAAATTTTATTTCTATAGAAACTTTTGTCAAAATTGTATTTCTATGAAAATGTTGTCCATATTTTATTTCTATTGAAAATTTTGTCAAAATTTTATTTCTATAGATAAGTTTGTCAAAATTTAATTTCTATAGAAAATTTTGTTAAAATTTTATTTCTATAGAAATTTTTGTCAAAATTTTATTTCTAAAGACAATTTTTTTCAAAAATTTTTTCTATAGAAAATTTTGTAAAAATGTTAGTTCTTCAGGAAATTTTGTCGAAATTTTATTTCTACAGAAAATTTTGTCATAATTTTATTTCTATTGAAAATGTTGTCAAAATTTTATTTCTATAGAAAATTTTGTCAAAATTTTATTTCTATAGCAAATTTTGTCAACATTTTATTTCTATAGAAAAATTTGTCAATATTTTATTTATTATTTTATTTATTATATATTATTTTAGCTTAACCAACAGAGGAAAAGAATGTTTGTCAAATTTATTTGGGCAAAGCCCTATAGATGGTAAGATGGTTGGATGGACGCACGTTTCGGAATTACCACATTCCTCGTCAGCATCCTCTACTTGCAGCAAAACTATCAACCAATTATCAGAACAAATTCGGGCAGTTCACTTAACTCAAGTGTGGTTCACTAAGATCAAAACAACAACAAAAAATATTTCTACTAGCAATTTTGTCAAAATTTTATTTCTATGAAAAAATTTTGTCAAAATTTTATTTCCATAGACAATTTTTTCAAAATTTTATTTCTATAGAAAATTTTGCAAAAATGTTACTTCTATAGAAAATTTTGCTAAAATCTTATCAAAATTTTATTTCTATACAAAATTTTATCAAAATTTTATTTCTATAGAAAATTTTATCAAAATTTTATTTATATACAAAATTTTATTTCTATAGAAAATTTTGTCAAAATTTTATTTCTATAGAAAATTTTGTCAAAATTTTATTTCTATAGAAAATTTTATCAAAATTTTGTTTCTATAGAAAATGTTTGCCAAATTTTATTTCTATAGAAAATTTTGTCGAAATTGTATTTTTTATTTACATTTTATTTCTATAGAAAATTTTCTCAAAATTTTGCTTGTATAGCACATATCGAAACAATTTTATTTCATTTGTTTTTTATTTTATTTCTATAGAAAATTTTATTTCTATAGAACATTTTGTCAAAATTTTATTTCAATAAAAAATTTTGTTCAAATTTTATTTCTGTAGAAAATTTGGCAAAATTTGATTTCTGTAGACAATTTTGTCAAAATTTTATTTCTATAGAAAATTTTGTCAAAATTTTATTTCTATAGAAAATTTTGTTAAGATTTTATTTCTATAGAAAATTTTATCAAAATTTTATTTCTATAGAAAGTTTTGTCCACATTTTATTTCAATAGAAATTTTTGTCAAAATTTTATTTCTATAGAAAATTTTGTCAAAATTTAATTTCTGTAGAAAATTTTGTCAATTTTTTTTCTGTAGACAATTTTGCCAAAATTTTATTTCTATAGAAAATTTTGGCAACATTTTATTTCTATAGAAAATTTTGCCAAAATTTTATTTCTACAGAAAATTTTGCTAAAATTTTATTTCTACATTTGTCAATATTTTATTTATTATTTTATTTATTATATATTATTTTAGCTTAACCAACAGAGGAAAAGAATGTTTGTCAAATTTATTTGGGCAAAGCCCTATAGACTGCAAGATGGTTGGATGGACGCACGTTTCGGAATTACCACATTCCTCGTCAGCATCCTCTACTTGCAGCAAAACTATCAACCAATTATCAGAACAAATTCGGGCAGTTCACTTAACTCAAGTGTGGTTCACTAAGATCAAAACAACAACAAAAATATTTCTACTAGCAATTTTGTCAAAATTTTATTTCTATGAAAAAATTTTGTCAAAATTTTATTTCCATAGACAATTTTTTCAAAATTTTATTTCTATAGAAAATTTTGCAAAAATGTTACTTCTATAGAAAATTTTGCTAAAATCTTATAAAAATTTTATTTCTATACAAAATTTTATCAAAATTTTATTTCTATAGAAAAATTTATCAAAATTTTATTTCTATAGAAAATTTTGTCAAAATTTTATTTCTATAGAAAATTTTGTCAAAATTTTATTTCTATAGAAAATTTTGTCAAAATTTTATTTCTATAGAAAATTTTATCAAAATTTTGTTTCTATAGAAAATGTTTGCCAAATTTTATTTCTATAAAAAATTTGGTCGAAATTGTATTTTTTATTTACATTTTATTTCTATAGAAAATTTTCTCAAAATTTTGCTTGTATAGCACATATCGAAACAATTTTATTTCATTTGTTTTTTATTTTATTTCTATAGAAAATTTTATCAAAATTTTATTTCTATAGAACATTTTGTCAAAATTTTATTTCAATAAAAAATTTTGTTCAAATTTTATTTCTGTAGAAAATTTGGCAAAATTTGATTTCTATAGAAAATTTTGTCAAAATTTTATTTCTATAGAAAATTTTGTCAAAATTTTATATCTATAGAAAAGTTTGTCAAAATTTTATTTCTACAAAAAATTTCGACAATTTTTTTTTTTTTTGATTCTATAGAAAATGTTGTCAAAATTGTATTTCTATAGAAAATTTTGTTAAAATTTGTTTTCTATAGAAAGTTTTGTCAAAATTTTATTTCTATAGAAAATTTTGTCAAAATTTTATTTCTATAGAAAAGTTTGTCAAAATTTTATTTCTATAGAAAATTTTGTCAAAATTTTAGTTCTATAGAAAATTTTGCAAAGTTTGATTTCTGTTGAAAGTATTTTCAAAATTTTATTTCTATAGGAAATTTTGTCAAAATTTTATCAAAATTGTATTTCTATACAAAATTTTATCAAAATTTTATGTCTATAGAAAATTTTGTCAAAATTTTATTTCTATAGAAAATTTTATCAAACTTTTATTTCTATAGAAAATTTTGTCAAAATTTTATTTCTATAGAAAATTTTGTCAAATTTTATCAAAATTTTATTTCTATAGAAAATTTTGTCAAAATTATTTTTCTATAGAAAATTTTGTTAAGATTTTATTTCTATAGAAAATTTTATCAAAATTTTATTTCTATAGAAAGTTTTGTCCACATTTTATTTCAATAGAAATTTTTGTCAAAATTTTATTTCTATAGAAAATTTTGTCAATATTTAATTTCTGTAGAAAATTTTGTCAATTTTTTTTTTCTGTAGAAAATTTCGACGAAATTTTATTTCAACAGATATTATGTCAAAATTTTATTTCTATAGAAAATTTTTCGTTTCTTTCGTTTTGTTTGTTATTGTTGGCTTCTCTTCAATCGTTATTGTTGTTTTTTTTTTTTATCTCAGCTTAAAGTCATGCATTGACTAAACTACAAGTGTAGCTTAACCAACAGAGGAAAAGTATGCTTGTCAAATTTATTTGGGCAAAGCCCTATAGACTGCAAGATGGTTGGATGTACAGCTGTTTCGGAATTACCACATTCCTCATCAGCATCCTCTACTTGCAGCAAAACTATCAACCAATTATCAGAAGAAATTCGGGTAATTCACTCAACCCAAAGTGAACTACACTTGAACCTCCCGAAAAAGGGTTTGATAGTCGGCTACTGCCTAAACAAATTTGCCAGCATATCTCTTTTCCTTTGCCAAACTCAAATCATCGATTTGAATGTATTTGGCTGGGTTTGTTTTTGAGCGTGCTTACTTTTCCTCTGTTGGTTAAGCTACACTTGTAGTTTAGTCAATGCATGGCTTTAAGCTGAGATCAAAAAAAAAGAATTATTTCAATAGAAAATTTTATCAAAATTTTATTTCTATAGAAAATTTTGTCAAAGTTTTATTTCTATGAAAATTTTGTCCACATTTTATTTCAATATAAATTTTTGTCAAAATTTTATTTCTATAGAAAATTTTGTCAAAATTATTTTTCTATAGAAAATTTTGTTAAGATTTTTTCTATAGAAAATTTTGTCCAATTTTTTTTCTATAGAAAATGTTATCAAAATTGTATTTCTATAGAAAATTTGACAAATTTTTATCTCTATAGAAAATTGTGTCAAAATTTTATCTCTATAGAAAATTTTGTCAAAATTTTATTTCTATAGAAAATTTTGTCAAAAATTTATCTCTATAGAAAATTTTGTTAAAATTTTATTTCTACGGAGAATTTTGTCAAAATTTTATTTCTATAGAAAATTTTGTTAAAATTGTATTTCTATACAAAAATTTGCCAAAATTTTATTTTTGCAGAAAATTTTTTCATAATTTTATTTCTGTAGAAAGTTTTCCCAATATTTAATTTCTATAGAAAATTTTGTCAACATTTTATTTCTTTAGAAAATTTTGTCAAAATTTTATTTCTATAGAAAATTTCCTCAAAGTTTTATTTCAATAGGAAATTTTATCAAAATGTTTTTTTTTATAGAATTCATATCCCTAACCTCACTGTGCAATAGTATTTGGGGACTTTTGAGGTTTCACATTGTCTTACTGCTGCTGGTGCTTCTGCTGTTTACCGTTTATTGTGATTTCCCCCCAATGGAATGGCATGTATGACTGCTGGATTCACCAGTGGGATTGTCATTGTTAGCCGTAATTTAATAGAACCCTGTCAGACGTCAAAAAGCCAAATCGCAATCCAACGATGATTGTGTAGTCACACATACGCACAAACATTGGCATTCCGATTGACACACAAATACACACAAACTCCCCTCTAAAGTGGAAATAAAATAGAGGAGACGACAGGAAATCTAAAGTGACGGTGATTGCGGGTGTGAGTACGTGTACGTGGTGAATGTGCCACAAAAGTGTCAGAATGTGCGTGTGCGTGAAATAAAGCCCAGGATTTGTAACAATCAAGGGTGTCTTTAAGCTGCAGGCTATTAAATTTACCAACCAATGCTACCACCACCACCACTTCTGTGACATTGTGTGCGACAGCTTCTTTTGCAGCTCTCCCCCCATGTATGTATCGCATTGTCAAAGATGATGTTCGACGTACGGAAAATGTAATTTTCTGATGAAACTATCAACCAAAAGCAAACTCACAATTCCACCAAATCATCGAAGGATTGGTGTCTCAACCAACTGGTTTTTGATCCAAGCACGCGTTATAGGCCATAAAATAAAAATAAAACAGAAGATGGTCTTGCTTTTTTTTGTTGGTATTCATTCCTTACCGGAATATTTGACATAATTTGTGAATGGCTTATGGAAATAACACACGTCTCTACCATCATGGAAATTATGTTAACTACCCATCTCTTGAGATTATTCATCGATATTGAGGAATATACAAAGCATGAGATATACTATCGGTATTTTTATATTTTCTGGCTAAATGTATTAACCTACAGTGATAGAAAAAAAACGTTATTATGGCACACATTAGATCCATATGATTAAGGAATTCTTCACAATAGTGGCATAAAGGTGAAAAAAAAATAATTTTCCATAAAGGACATAAATAAATATAGCACATAAATGTTGCATAAAAAGTGGCAAATTTACTAACCAAGTTTCACAACGGGAACTCTGGCTTCAATAACACAAGGGGGTTTTGATAAGTTCTTAGCATCATTGCCTGATGCCAGCCAGAATCCCAAAGAATCCCAATCGAAATAATAATTCAAATTTGGTAAAATTTACAAATTTTAAGAAATTCTGAACTATTTTGTAGGAGACACGAACTTGGTTAACCAAAATTATGCTTCATTTGTGTATAATTTTTTTCTATTTTATACCCTCCACCATTGGGTGGGGGTATATTAACTTTGTCATTCCGTTTGTAACACATCGAAATATTGCTCTAAGACTCCATAAAATATATATATTTTGGGTCGTGGTGAAATTCTGAGTCGATCTGAGCATGTCCGTTCGTCCGTCCGTCTGTTGAAATCACGCTAACTTCCGAAGGAAACAAGCTATCGACTTGGCACAAGTAGTTGTTATTGATGTAGGTCGGATGGTATTGCAAATGGACCATATCGGTCCACTTTTACGTATAGCCCCCATATAAACGGACCCCCAAATTTAGCTTGCGATTGCTCTAAGAGAAGCAAATTTCATCCGATCAGGCTGAAATTTGGTACATGGTGTTAGTATATGGTCTCTAATAACCATGCATAAATTGGTCCACATCGGTCCATAATTATATACAGCCCCCATATAAACCGATCCCCAGATTTGAACTCCGGAGCCTCTTAGAGGAGCAAAATTCATCCGATCCGGTTGAAATTTGGTACGTGGTGCTAGTATAGGGTCTCTAACAACCATGCAAAAATTGGTCCATATCGGTCCATAATTATATATAGCCCCATATAAACCGATCCCCAGATTTGAACTCCGGAGCCTCTTAGAGGAGCAAAATTCATCCGATCCGGTTGAAATTTGGTACGTGGTGTTAGTATATGGTCTCTAACAACCATGCAAAAATTGGTCCATATCGGTCCACTTTTACGTATAGCCCCCATATAAACGGACCCCCAATTTTGGCTTGCGATTGCTCTAAGAGAAGCAAATTTCATCCGATCAGGTACGTGGTGTTAGTATATGGTCTCTAACAACCATGCAAAAATTGGTCCATATCGGTCCACTTTTACGTATAGCCCCCATATAAACGGACCCCCAAATTTGGCTTGCGATTGCTCTAAGAGAAGCAAATTTCATCCGTTTAGGCTGAAATTTGGTACATGGTAGTAGTATATAGTCTCTAAGAACCATTCAAAAATTGGTCCATATCAGTCCATAATTATATATAGCCCCTATATAAACCGATCCCCAGATTTGAACTCCGGAGCCACTTGGACGAGCAAAATTCATCCGATCCGGTTAAAATTTGCAACGTGGTGTTAATATATGGCCGCTAATAACCATGCCAAAATTGGTCCATATCGGTCTATAGTTATATATAGCCGATCCCCAAACACACAAAAATTGGTCCATATCGGTTCATAATCATGCTTGCCACTCGAGCAAAAATAATCTAGCAAAATTTTATTTCTATAAAAAATTTTGTCGAAATTTTATTCCTATAGAAAATTTTGTCGAAATTTTATTCCTATAGAAAATTTTGTCAAATTTTATTTCTACAGAAAATTTTGGCAAAATTTTAATTCTATAGAGAATGTTGTCAAAAGTTTAAATCTTTTGAAAATTTTGTAAAAATGTTATTTCTATAGAAAATTTTGTCAAAATGTTTGGTGGTGAACGTACTTTTAATCCACACTGTGCTCGCTTCAAATTTATTATTATTTACTTCATTCATGCTTAGCTGTCTATTTGTTATATTATATATTTCTCGTTGTGTATAACACATTGCTCTCATTCATAAATATAACACTGTGTTCTCATTCATAATTATACTCATTGCTCTTGTCACTTTAATAATCTCACGTAGAATGATTCTCAATGAGTATTGTTATTGTTGTTTTTTATATTACTTTACTAATATGAATATGTTGTTGTTGCTTTCAAAAACTGTTAATATCAATGAATGTAAACCTATGAATGAAAAAGAGTAAGCTTAAGCAATACTTTATACGTATGTAGAAAATATGAATGACTTTGAAATATCATTGATAAAATAATGAATGAAGTACCGCTTTAAATTTGGTACACTAGAATTGAACAATGAAATCAAAAATCACTTTAGCTTCGCCCATTGATTGAAACAAGTGAACAGCTCGCGAATAAAGTCTTCAACAGAATTTTTAATAAATCTACCTTATGGTGTAATAAAATTCAAACTCAACATTTGTTTTATTCCTCACCATAAGTGTTGGTCCTTCGAGCCGGATCTTCCAGTCATTTAATAAAATCTGGAATTCCACAACTATCAAAATCGAAGAACGTATCAATTTTATTTAAAAAATAAAAAATCGATCTCGTTCTGATCAAGTTTTGGACGCAAATTTGATTGCACTATACTTGTCTTCAGGAAGTTCTTGTGCAAATTAAAGTAAAAAATAACACATCATGTCGGAAGAAATGAATTCCTTGACGATGACCAGAGGTCGCTTGAAAGGCTCAATTACTCGTACTTTGGCGTTTGCTCAGGTTCCATCCGCAGAAACAACTTTCGATGATGTGGTTAGCCGCTTGGAGCGTTTGGAAGAGGTTTGGCAAGCGTTTGTAAAATTAACAGATGATTTATACAAATTCAAAGATGTGGAAAATTTTGCGGACCCGGAGGCTGATTTTGCAAGCTACGAAGAGAAATACCTTTCAGCGCGTGGTAAACTGTATGCTTTAAAATCACAATATGCTCCTACTTTGAATGAAAGTACAGCCAACTCGGGAGCAATAGCAAAGTTGGCAGATCAACAGGCTGCATTTTTGGAAAAACTTTCAACGACTAGCCATCCTAAAGAAAATGATTTACCTCGCATAAATATTCCATTTTTTACAGGGACATACAAAGATTGGCCAAGTTTTAAAGATCTTTTTGAGAGCGCTATAGGATCAAAACGAATATCAAATATTCAAAAGTTTCATTACCTGAAGTCGCTACTCAAAGAAGATGCCGCAAGATTAATACAACATATTCCGGTTACCGAAACTGCTTTTCAAACAACTTGGACAAGGCTCAATGATAGGTATGATCGCCCTAAGCAAGTTGTTACTTCTTTCATAGAAGCATTTATGGCCCTACCATCAATATCGACGGAAAATGCTGCAACCATGAGGAAAATATCTGACGGGGCAAATGAAATAATTCGTGGTCTTGATGCTATAGGTAAAGATGAAAGAGATTGGTGGTTAATCTATTTATTGTTATCTAAACTTGATCCTGAATCAAAGAGCAAGTGGATTCGTGAGAGTCGAGATAATCCACTTCCTACCATTAACGATTTTTTTGAATTCTTAGACAATCGCTGCGAAGAGGTTGAATTGTGTGCAAAGAAACAGGCCCATCAATCCAAGCACAGTCATTCAGGCAAGTCACAAGGTAACCATACAAAATGTCTGGTGAGTACTAAAGCAAAACCCAGCTGTTTATTGTGCAAGTGTCCCGACCATTCAATCTTTACATGTCCCACATTTCTGCAAAAAGATATTAATGAGCGCCGTCACTTCGTAAAAGAATCTGCACTATGTTATAATTGTCTCAGACAGGGTCATGCGGTTTCCAACTGTGCATCAAAAGGTAGATGCAAGCAATGTCATCGAAGACATCATTCACTCCTACATCTTCCGAGTAATGAACATGAACCTACATATTTACCCGGTCAAGTTTCGGAGTCTTCACCCCCTGAATCACCGTCTTCTTCTAATAATACAGCTAGTGCCAATATTCAGTGGTCCACTACCGCTAACATTGCATGTCCCATTTCGTTACCTTCACTTCCATCTAGTAGTAAACATTGTACGTCAGACAAAGAATTTATCATGCCCACTGCTTCTATTTATGTCAAAGATCGCTTTGGAAAGTTTATAACATGTCGAGCTTTATTAGATACCGCTTCAAAGCTGTCTTTTATCACTGAGAGTTGTGCTCAACGTCTAGGCCTTCAAAGATATCCCTCAAAAATAATTGTAAATGGTATTTCATCAATTAAAGCCGAGACAACTCGGGGTTTATGTCAAATATTCGTACGTTCACGCATCTCTGAGCAATCGATTAACGCCAAGGTACATGTTCTGCCTAAAATAACTACATCTCTTCCTGGCCACAGCTTTGAAAATAAGATCAAAAATCAACTTATGGATTTGCCTCTTGCTGACCCCACATACAACATTTCGTCACAGATTGATATTTTATTTGGCCTAGAACATATTTGGAACATTTTCACATTCAACAAACGTATTGATTCACAGGGAAATACTATTGCAATTTCAACAATTTTTGGATGGGTTGTAACTTGTGCTGAGACAGAGCAAATTTACAACCAAACTACTACACTTGTTACCACCGTGGATATTGATCGTTGCCTTCGAAGCTTTTGGGAACTAGAAGAAACTGAACACCATACTAAAGCCGATCCAGATGACATTTTTGTAGAGACGCACTTTCAAACCACTCACTCGCGTGCAAGTGATGGTAAGTACGTAGTTCAGTTGCCTTTTAAAAATGAAAACCCAATATTTGGAAATACACTAAATGGTGCGCTATCTCGATTCTATGCTGTCGAAAGAAGGCTTCAACGAAATCCAGCAATTCGAGATAAGTATATTGGTTTTATGCGAGATTATGAAAAATTGGGACATATGCGTAAACTCAAACCTCATGAGATTAATGTTACTGATGGTAGAGTTTTTTATCTACCCCATCATCCAGTCTTGGGAGAAAAAATTAGAGTCGTGTTTGATGGCTCATTTCAAGATTCCAACGGTATATCGCTTAATAATAACTTGCACATTGGGCCAAGTATACAACGGGACTTATTTGCTGTTTGTTTGAGATTTCGTTTCCACAGGTATGTTTTCTCAGCCGACATAGTAAAAATGTTCAGACAAATATGGATATCTGAACATCACAAAAATTATCAACGTATTGTATGGAGAGAGTCGCCGTTACACGAGGTACAACATTACATTTTATGCACGGTTACATATGGCACATCTTGTGCGCCATATCTTTCAGTACGAGTGTTGGAGCAGTTAGCCTATGATTATAAATCCAAGTTCCCCATTGCATCGAAGGTGGTAATGGAGGACTTTTATGTAGATGATGTTATTACCGGGGCACAAACGGAAGAAGAAATCGTTTTCATACGTGACAATTTGGTAAATCTACTAGCCCAAGCAGGCCTGGAACTAAGGAAATGGGTTTCAAATTGCGTGAGTATATCAGATAGTACACAAGATCAATTGTTTTTTGCAGCTCCCGAAAAGGATGTAAAAAAGGTGCTCGGTATTTTTTGGAGACCATCGTCAGATCAACTGGGGTATCATATAGAACTCAACAAAAATCCAGTCGCAACAAAAAGGCAGGTACTATCTGATGTATCACGTATATTTGATCCCATGGGTTTATTATCTCCTGTGGTAATACAATTTAAAATTCTACTAAGGAAACTATGGTCACACAAGCTATCGTGGGATGAACCACTTCCTGAAAATCTTACACGTCAATGGACTACATTTCGACAAGATTTAATTTCTATTCAAGATTTTACACTTCCACGATACATTTTGAATGATGTTACAAAATTGGAGCTGCATGGTTTCTCGGATGCTTCCATACACGCATACTCTGCCGCAGTTTATTGTCGATTCGTAGACGACACTGGTCATACTCATGTCAAACTCATTGCTGCTAAAACAAGGGTAGCTCCCATCAAACAAAAATCGTTGCCGTGTCTTGAATTATGCGGAGCTCTTATTTTATCTCGTCTACTCAAAAGAATAAAAGAAGCCTTGCCACACAAATCAATTGATATACGAGCTTGGTGTGATTCAACAATTGTTTTGTGTTGGCTATCTCAACCACCCATTAAGTTAAAGACATTCAAAGCCAACAGAACATCAGAAATATTGGAAATATTGCCTCGTAAGTTTTGGAATCATGTTGCCTCTAAAGAAAATCCGGCCGACTGTGCCTCAAGAGGGATGCCTGTATCAACACTTCGTTCCTTTGATCTTTGGTGGAAGGGCCCACAATGGCTGAGGGACCCATTCCAAATCAGTAATATGAATAACTGTTCTAATTCATTTGATGTAATTACAGATCCTGACGCCCTTTCTGCCTTTAAACTTTCTTCAAAAGTTCTGGTCTCAACAGTGAATGACTATAATCCACTACATGAATTGGTACACCGCATTTCGAAATGGAATAAACTCATACGTGTCGTAGCCTACATCTTCAAGTTCATCAATGCCACTAGATATCCACACCAAATAAAATCGCCGAATATTTCGTTCGACAACTTTAAACACGCCGAACTGATTCTGACAAAGTATGCCCAAGATGCCTTTAGCGAAGAGCGCACGCTATTACAAAGTAAACGCCTAGTAAGTACAACATCTTCATTAGCAAAACTACACCCCTTCATAGACGGCAGCGGCTTGTTACGAGTAGGTGGGCGCCTACGTAACTCAGAACTAGACAATGCTTCCAAATATCCAATAATCTTGCCAAAATGTAGCCGAATAACCAAATTGATTTTACAAAACCTTCATGAGAAAAATCTGCATCCCGGAGTATCGGCCTTATTTGTTATTGCCCGTCAAACCTATTGGATTATTGGTGCAAGAAATCTGATTCGAAATCTGACTCATAATTGCCTCAAATGTTTTCGACAACGACAAATTAATACACAACAGTTAATGGCAGATTTACCATCCATCCGGGTACGTCAAGCGTTTCCCTTTGAAAATACTGGTTGCGACTATGCAGGCCCAATAATTTTAAAACAATACTCAGGACGAAATACAAAGAAATCTAAAGGGTATATCTGTTTATTTGTATGCCTAGTCACCTCCGCCATACATTTGGAACTCGCCACTGATTTAAGCACCGATTGTTTTATTGCCGCTTTAAAAAGATTTATATCGCGAAGAGGAAAATGTAAAAAAATCTTTAGTGACAATGGAAGAAATTTTCTTGGGGCATCTCGAGAATTAAACGAGATGCACAAAGTAATTTTGTCGCAAACTCATAACGAAATTGTCTCCGCATCTTTAGCCGAAGACGGTATACAATGGACGTTTATTCCTCCATTTGCACCCCACTGGGGTGGAATGTGGGAGTCGGCGGTTCGATCGGTTAAGTTGCATCTTAAGCGAGTTATTGGAAATACAGAATTAACATTCGAGCAGATGCACACTCTATTGGCTCAGGTGGAAGCCGTAGTTAATTCAAGACCCCTAGGCACTGTTCCAGATACAGATTGCGAATACCTTTCGCCGGCTCATTTTCTTATTGGCAGGCCTTATACAACTGTTCCCGAAGGAGATCTGGTCAACCTCACACCAAACAGACTTGGATATTGGCAGCATGTACAAAATATGTTTCAAGGTTTCTGGCGACGTTGGCATCAAGAATATTTAACTTCTCTGCAACAGCGACCAAAATGGAATATACCTCAACCAAATCTAGCAGTTGGAGATGTTGTTGTAGTCAAAGAAAAGAATTTACCTCCCTCCAAATTTCTACTGGCAAAAGTGATCGAAACATATCCCGGTATAGATGGCAATGTAAGAGCTGTAAAACTTAAAACGCAATGCGGAGAAATGACACGTCCTATTTCTACCTTGGTAAAACTTCCCATAATCTGAAACTACGTTTCAGGGGGGCCGGGATGGTGGTGAACGTACTTTTAATCCACACTGTGCTCGCTTCAAATTTATTATTATTTACTTCATTCATGCTTAGCTGCAGTGTTGCCAATTTGGTGCTTTTAGCACCAAATTTAGTGCTTTTCGATTTCTAAAAAGCACCAAATTGCCTTTTTGGTGCCTTTTCAAAAAAAGCACCAACTTGGTGCTTTCTGGCATTTTCATTTAGTGCTTTTGGTGCTTTTTTTATTTTGAACAGTATTAAGTTTAATTGATACAAAAATTTTGATTGGACTTTCAAGAGCCGAAGAAACTCAAATTTATTGCCAAATATAGAATTTGATTGTTATGAAGTTGGTATTGATTATTTTTTAATTAATATTGTTATTTAGGGTATTCTGTAGGAAAGTCGAGCGATGAGTGTCGAATTTTTGAATTTGGTAAAGATGTCATTAAAAACGTTTGTATTAAATTCACAAAAGCACGCACAACTGAAATAAGCAATAGACTTCTTCCATATATTAATATTTTGAAAGTTGAAAAACATCACTGATCAAAATGAATTAGACGAAAGCATTAAAACTGATCAAAGTGTATACTTGAATAGCGGTTCATAATGGTTAGTACTAAGTTCGAGTTTTGCCGCTAAAGTGAAAACTATATCAGTAAAAAAGGCATATTTGCTGCAAATTTTATTATGGGGAATAGCCAAAAGTAAATTTTCACAAAGTTTGTATTCCTTAAAATGAATTATTATTATAGTGAAGGTTAGGTTAGGTTAGGTTATGTGGCAGCCCGATGTATCAGGCTCACTTAGACTATTCAGTCCATTGTGATACCACAGTGGTGAACTTCTCTCTTATCACTGAGTGCTGCCCGATTCCATGTTAAGCTCAATGACAAGGGACCTCCTTTTTATAGCCGAGTCCGAACGGCGTTCCACATTCCAGTGAAACCACTTAGAGAAGCTTTGAAACCCTCAGAAATGTCACCAGCATTACTGAGGTGGGATAATCCACCGCTGAAAAACTTTTTGGTGTTCGGTCGTAGCAGGAATCGAACCCACGACTTTGTGTATGCAAGGCGGGCATGCTAACCATTGCACCACGGTGGCTCCTATTATAGTGAAAAAATGACTATTTTAGCAGCTAAACTCGATCTTAATACCCACCTTAACTTCTTAAAAATCAATTCACAAAAGTTCTATAATACATCTTCGGAAGTTTTTTTTTTGTTTTTTTTTTTTTTTTAGTAGAGCATTTAATTTTCGATTTTGTGGTGGAAGGTGATATGTTAGAATTTATAATATATTTTTGGTGCTTTTTGGCCTTGGGGAGTTGGCAACACTGCTTAGCTGTCTATTTGTTATATTATATATTTCTCGTTGTGTATAACACATTGCTCTCATTCATAAATATAACACTGTGTTCTCATTCATAATTATACTCATTGCTCTTGTCACTTTAATAATCTCACGTAGAATGATTCTCAATGAGTATTGTTATTGTTGTTTTTTATATTACTTTACTAATATGAATATGTTGTTGTTGCTTTCAAAAACTGTTAATATCAATGAATGTAAACCTATGAATGAAAAAGAGTAAGCTTAAGCAATACTTTATACGTATGTAGAAAATATGAATGACTTTGAAATATCATTGATAAAATAATGAATGAAGTACCGCTTTAAATTTGGTACACTAGAATTGAACAATGAAATCAAAAATCACTTTAGCTTCGCCCATTGATTGAAACAAGTGAACAGCTCGCGAATAAAGTCTTCAACAGAATTTTTAATAAATCTACCTTATGGTGTAATAAAATTCAAACTCAACATTTGTTTTATTCCTCACCAATGTTATTTCTATAGAAAATTTTTTAAAATCGTATTTCTATAGAAAATTTTGTCCAAATTTTACTTCTATAAAAAATGTTGTCAAAATTTTATTTCTATAGAAAATTTTGACAAACTTAATTATATACGTATTTAATCGGCCATTTTAAGTTTAATATATACCACGTATGGACTACACCCTCACAAAAAATCGCTTCTGTAACATATACTCCCAAACATATTTTGCTTCAAGCATATACATTTTTGGGTATTGCCCAAACATTTATATGTTTGATCTCTACCAATATATAATATGTTTGAAAGCATATTGGTCTAAACAATATATGTTTGGGTAGTCTAAGTTCCAAACATTTTGTATTTTTGCATCCAAATTCAATAATGTTGTCTTCCAAAAAAACAATATGTTATTATGTGACCATATAATATGTTTGGAAGCATTTTGCACCCAAAAATATTATATGCTTAAAAAAAATTCTCCCAAACAATATTGTGCTCAAAATTTTATTTATTTATTTATATATTTACAATCATAATGAATTATGAAAATAAACAGGTAATATAGGTGCTAACAACATAGGTTTTCGACCTGAATGCTCAAAATTTTGTTTCTGCCCAATTGTATATTCCCCGACATCTCTCTCACTTCCACGAGATTTTTTAGTTCTTAGCACCTTTTTCTGTAATACAGACATTGCAGAAGAAATTATTCAATTTTATGATTTTTTTTATTTTAATTTTACCTTTTGCCGGACGGGGATTCGAACAGCGGACCACACAGTTTGTAAGGATCAAAGAAGTAGCTGATCAAATGCCCAAGGAAAAATAAAATGTTAATTTTGTAATAACAAGCAACAACCACCAACTTAGTTCAATATCGCTCCCTGTTAAATAGCGCTCCAAGCTACTAAACACATATATGTTTATAGGCTATTTCTAAATTAATATATGTTTGCATCCAAGCATATTATATTTACAAACATTTTATGTCCCAAACATAATATGTTCTAACATATTAACATATATGTCCCAAACATGTTATGCTAGTTTATGAACATTATATGCTTGCACTCACAAATATTGTGTTTAAAAATTTGTGTTCCAAACATATAATGTTTATAGCCAAACATATGAAAAACAGTCTTTTTCATCCGTGTAGAAGCTTCTACGCAATCCATGGTGGAGGGTACATAAGCTTCGGCCTGGCCGAACTTACGGCCGTATATACGTGTTTTTTGTTAATTTTAACTTACGCAAAAAGTTATTAAATTACTAGCGTAACCCGGCCCCTTTGCTGCGCCTCCCGAATCATATTTTCGTTACCGTAGTCAACTATATCCTTCGATCTGAAAACAAATTCGAAAAAATTTGAACTCTTTTAAAGAGTAGGGTCAGGGGAAAGAGTAGGGTTTTTGTGTCAGACAAAAACTGAAGTACTGATTAATGACTCCATGGTTTCCACGGTGAGTTCCCGTACATATCAAAAAAAATCGGACTACTTGCTTCTTCGTTTATATACAGAAATAGGGCGGTTATGCAGTTGCAAAACGGACCTGTTTAACGAACGTCAGGTAGGGGTGTTCCCTTTCAACCAATTTGTTGTTTTTATACCCACCACCATAGAATGGTGACGGGGGTATAATAAGTTTGTCATTCCGTTTGTAACACATCGAAATATCGATTTCCGACTATATAAAATATATTCTTGATCAGGGAGAAATTCTAAGACGATATAAGCATGTCCGTCTGTTGTAATCACGCTACAGCCTTCAATAATGGCGGTATCATCCTGAAATTTGGCACAGATACGTCTTTTGTTTGCAGGCAGATCAAGTTCGAATATGTTTTGATATAGTCCCCATATAAACCGACCTCCCGATTTGGGGTCTTGGGCTTATAAAAACTGTAGTTTTTATCTAATTTGCCCGAAATTGGAAATCTAGAGGTATTTTAGGACCATCAATGGAAGCCACGGTGGTGCAATGGTTAGCATGCCCGCCTTGCATATACAAGGTCGTGGGTTCGATTCCTGCTTCGACCGAACACCAACAATTTTTTCAGCGGTGGATTATCCCACCTCAGTAATTCTGGGTTTCAAAGCTTCTATAAGTGGTTTCACTGCAATGTGGAACGCCGTTCGGACTCGGGTATAAAAAGGAGGTCCCTTGTATTGAGCTTAACATGGAATCGGGCAGCACTCAGTGATAAGAGAGAAGTTCACCAATGTTGTATCACAATGGACTGAATAGTCTAAGTGAGCTTGATACATCGGGCTGCCACCTAACCTAACCTAACCTAAGACACACAAGTCAAGCAAATAAATTTTATATCAACACACAAAAAACAGTGACAACACTAGAAAGGGAAATTTTGGTTAATTTTAGAAAAATTTAACTAAACTATCACAATAAAAAAATTTTCTGATTCAATTACGAAATTAATTGATCAAATTAATTTTTTAATTGCAATGTCTTCAATCACAGTCACAATCAATGATAGTATCAATTAAAAAATTAATTGATACTATTAATTTTTGTAATTGATTTTTTTTTTTTCAATTAAAAAATTTGTTGAATTAATTAAATTTTTGATTGAACTTTTTTTAAAAATTAACTAACTTTAATTAGCAAAATGTTCGTGAACTTTTTTTCTGTGACATTAGAAACACACATGTCACGCCGATTTCACAAAACTAAGTAAATATTTTTCGACATATTCAAGAAAATTTATTAAACATATTTTTTTCACTTCTAAAAGAAAACTTCATAGTGTGAAGGAAAAATTTTTAGTGTGAAGGAAAAATTAGTATGAATTCAAAATTGCCAAAAAAAAGTCTTTAGTACTTTACGAAGTTCAATATGGGCCCATTATTGGTAAAATTTTCCCTAACCTTAAAATTGAGAGCAAACCAATTACTATAAGAATATGAGAATTGAACGGCCGTAAGGATGACAGTCTTTAGTACAAGTTTCTATGCACACAGAGAAGAGAGTGGTTGGAATTCTGTTGTAGTAATGAACATTCTACATTTAGAAATAAATATAGGTTGTTTATACCAATTTTCTGTATTTACATGTATTTGTTCGTAACTGTAACTATTTAGTGAGACTTTCAACAGAATTTCTGTCATGCTACAAAATAAATGGTTGTAGCAACCAAATCTACCTCCTTTGAAAAATGTTGAGTCAAATTAGTTTATACGACCAACCGTAAGGAAATTTTTTAACTATCATTTAGTTGCCAACATTTTAATATAGCATTCACAGCCGAATGGTGTTTGGAATTTTTAAATGTCATTTGCGTTAATAATAATTAATTGAAGTAGAACAAGTACATACGGCCGCAAGTTCGGCCAGGCCGAATCTTATGTACCCACCACCATGGATTGCGTAGAAACTTCTACGAATATATATGGTATATATTAGACAAAAAAGTTATGTATAGTTAAGTCTACAAATAATTACGAATCGATATGAACTTTTTGTACGTAGAGAGCCAGAATTGAAATATGGGGATCGCTTATATGGGGGCTATATACAATTATGAACTTGATATGGACCAATTTTTGTGTGATTGGGGATCGATTTATCTGAGGGCCATATATAACTATAGACCGATATGGACCTAGTTAGGCATGGTTGTTAACGACCATATACTAGCACAATGTACCAAATTTCAACTCAATCGGATGAAATTTGCTCCTCCAAGAGGTTCCAAAACCAAATCTCGGGATCGGTTTATATGGGGCTATATATGATTATGGACTGATATGGACCACTTTTGGCATGGTTGTTAAATATCATATACTACCACCACGTACCAAATTTAAAGCAGATCGGATGAATTTTGCTTCTCCAAAAGGCACCGGAGGTCAAATCTGGGGATCGGTTTATATGGGAGCTATATATAATTATGGACTGATAGGAACCAATTCCTGCATGGTTGTTGGATACCATATACTAACATCACGTACCAAATTTCAACCGAATGGCAAGAATTTTGCTCTTCCAAGGGGCTCTGGAGGTCAAATCTGGGGATCGGTTTATATGGGGCCTATATATAATTATGGATCGATATCGACCAATTTTTGCAAAGGAGTTTGAGGCCATATATTAACACCACATACCAAATTTCAACTGAATCAGATGAATTTTGGTCTTCCAAGAGGTTCCGGAGATCAAATCTGGTGATCGGTTTATATGGGGGCTATATATAATTATGAACCGATGTGGACCAATTTTTGCATGGTTGTTATAGACCATATACTAACATCACGTACAAAATTTCAGCCGGATCGGATGAAATTTGCTTCTCTTAGCGGCCTCGCAAGCCAAATCGGGGGATCGGTTTATATGGGGGCTATATATAATTATGGACCGATGTCGACCAATTTTTGCATGGTTGTTAGAGACCATATACTAACACCATGTACCAAATTTCAGCCGGATCAGATGAAATTTGCTTCTCTTAGATGCCTCGCAAGCCAAATCGGGGGATCGGTTTATATGGGGGCTATATATAATTATGGACCGATGTGGACCAATTTTTGCATGGTTGTTAGAGACCATATACTGACACCATGTACCAAATTTCAGCCGGATCGGATGAAATTTGCTTCTCTTAGGGGCCTCGCAAGCCAAATCGGGGGATCGGTTTATATGGGGGCTATATATAATTATGGACCGATGTGGACCAATTTTTGCATGGTTGTTAGAGACCATATACTAACATCATGTACCAAATTTCAGCCGGATCGGATGAAATTTGCTTCTCTTAGAGGCCTCGCAAGCCAAATTTTGGGGTCCGTTTATATGGGGGCTATACGTAAAAGTGGACCGATATGGCCCATTTGCAATACCATCCGACCTACATCAATAACAACTACTTGTGCCAAGTTTCAAGTCGATAGCTTGTTTCGTTCGGAAGTTAGCGTGATTTCAACAGACGGACGGACGGACGGACGGACGGACGGACGGACGGACGGACGGACGGACGGACGGACATGCTCAGATCGACTCAGAATTTCACCACGACCCAGAATATATATACTTTATGGGGTCTTAGAGCAATATTTCGATGTGTTACAAACGGAATGACAAAGTTAATATACCCCCCATCCTATGGTGGTGGGTATAAAAATGTATTTTATTTCAAACTTAAGAAAATGGGTCAAAAATGTCGATTCTTCTCATATCTTCACCATGGATGGGATCGCAACACCTTATGGATGATCTAAGGAGAGGATGTTTCCTGTGGACAATGGTTTGTACTCTATATATTTTTTAGAGAATTCAAAATAACTCCATGTACCCAATTTCTAGCATGTAAATTCGGAGACTGTGATTCAACTGGATCCTGTTTGACCCGAATGTTTGTAGGTGTTAAAATCGCGGACTAGTTGAGATAAAAAACAAGAAAGGCAACTCTAATGCCGGGCGGACCCGACAATATTATACCCTGTACAATTCGTTAGATCTCGGCTATCTAATCTCGCTTATATAAATCTGAGCCGATTTGGATTTGGAGAATGTGAAATCTACTATCTGTGTAAAATATCAAGTCAAGTCTTGTTTAGTCTCGTGGGTAAAATATGTGTATTATTGTCATATTTCCCCCTTGAAATCAACATATATTGAACCAATAACAAAAGGAAATTATAATAAAATACTTAATAAAAAACTGAACACATCCGAATGATGAAGGTACCAACAGAATTTATTGGTTGACAAAATCAACTCTTTATGTCATGTAAGCCCTCCTTGCCATCGTTCGATTGGCAGGACCGAATTATTTGGGAGACACAACAGCCAAGTGATAGTAGCTGCAACTACCAAAAGGAGGTTGGCAATAAATTCGATCGTCCCAACCAATCTGTATTCTCTGTGTGCAATCCATGGTGGAGGGTAGATAAGATTCGACCAGACCGACCACCATGGATTGCATAGAAACTTGTACAAAGAATGTCATCCACAAAAGAATTACTTGGGTTGCGGTAACACTTGCCGATCTTAAAACTTCTTAACACCGTCTTCTCAATTTTAAGTTAGTCCACATGGGTTATAATTAAACAAAAAAAAAAACCGAATAAAAAATTGTCTATAGAAATAACATTTTCTAGAGGAACAAAATTTTGACAAAATCTTTTATAGAAATAAAATTTTGACAAAATTTTCTATAGAAATAAAATCTTGACAAGATTTTGTATAGTAATAAAAATTTTACAAAATTTTCTGTAGAAATAAAATTTTGACATAATGTTCGATAGAAATAAAATCTTGACAAAATTTTGAATAGTAATAAAATTTTGACAAAATTTTCTATAGAAATAAAATTTTGGTAGATTTTGAAATTTTGGTATATTACTACCGGATCGGATGAATTTTGCTCCTCCAAGAGCTCCGGAGGTCAAATCTGGGGAACGGTTCAAATGGGGGCTATATATAATTATGGACCGATGTAGACCAATTTTTGAATAGTTGTTAGAGACCATATACTTACACTATGCACCAAATTTCAGCTGGATCGGATGAAATTTGCTTCTCTTAGAGGCTACGCAAGCCAAATATGGGGATCGGTTATATGGAGGCTATATATAATTGTGGACTGATGTGGACGAATTTTTGCATGGTAGTTATACACCATATACTAACACCATGTACCAAATTTCAGCCGGATCGGATGAAATTTACTTCTCTTAGAGGCTATATATAATTATGGACCCATATGGACCAATTCCTGCATGGTTGTTAAATACAATATACCAAAACCACTTACAAAATTGCAACTGAATCGGATTAATTTTGTTCATCCATGAGGCTCCGGAGGCCAAATCGGGGTATCGGTTTATATGGGGGGGGGGGGCTATATATAATTATAAACCGATGTGGACCAATTTTTGCATAGTTGTTAGAGACCATATACAAAAATCATGTACCAAATTTCAGCCGAATCGGATGTAATTTGCTTCTCTTAGAGGCTCCGCAAGCCAAATCTGGGGATCCGTTTATATGGGGGCTATACATAATTTTGAACCGATGTGGACCAATTCCTGCATGGTTGTTAAATACAATATACCAAAACCACTTACAAAATTGCAACTGAATCGGATTAATTTTGTTCATCCATGAGGCTCCGGAGGCCAAATCGGGGTATCGGTTTATATGGGGGGGGGGCTATATATAATTATAAACCGATGTGGACCAATTTTTGCATAGTTGTTAGAGACCATATACAAAAATCATGTACCAAATTTCAGCCGGATCGGATGTAATTTGCTTCTCTTAGAGGCTCCGCAAGCCAAATCTGGGGATCCGTTTGTATGGGGGCTATACATAATTTTGAACCGATGTGGACCAATTTCTGCATGGTTGTTAAAGACAATATACCAACACCACGTACAAAATTTCAACTGAATCGTATGAATTTTGCTCATCCATGAGGCTACGGAGGCCAAATCGGGATATCGCTTTATATGGGCGCTATATAAACCAATGTAGGCCAATTTTTGCATAGTTGTTAGAGATCATATACTTACACCATGTACCAAATTTCAGCCGGATCGGATGTAATTTGCTTCTCTTAGAGGCTCCGCAAGCCAAATCTGGGGATCGGTTTATATGGGGGCTATACGTAAAAGAGGTTCGATATGGCCCATTTGCAATACCATCCGACCTACATCAATAAAAACTACTTGTGCCAAGTTTCAAGTCGATAGCTTGTTTCGTTCGGAAGATAGTGTGATTTCAACAGACGGACGGACATGCTAAGATCGACTCAGAATTTCACCGCGACCAAGAATATATACTTTATGGGGTCTTAGAGAAATATTTCGATGTGTTACAAACGGAATGACAAAGTTAATATACCCCCCAACCTCCCTTCCTAGGGTGGAGGGTATAAAAAATATGCAATATTGTATGATCGGTTTACATTCGAATATGGGATACGCAAAATAAAGATGAAGCTGGGTTATAAAGGGTGGTTAAAATGTCAAGGGCCGATGTTGATTTTGAATAAAATACAAACTATTTGGGAAATTATTGTAATTTTATTTTATTATGATATATTGGTATTACTCAATGTATGGAACAAAATATCGGCCAAATGGGCGCCGCGACTTCGGTGGCACACCTTCATCCGATGGTCTAAATTTTCGATGACGCTGAGGCATAATGGAGGTTCTATGCCGTTAATGTGCCGAATTATCTCATCCTTTAGCTCTTGAATTGTTGCTGGCTTATCGACGTACACCTTTTCTTTCAAGTAACCCCAAAGAAAAAAGTCCAAAGGTGTCAAATCACATGATCTTGGCGGCCAATTGACATCGCCATTACGTGAGATAACACGGCCATTGAATTTGTTGCGCGAAAGAGCCATTGTTTCGTTAGCTGTGTGGCTAGTGGCACCGTCCTGCTGAAACCACATATCGTCCACCTCCATATCTTCCAATTCGGGCCATAAAAAGTTCGTTATCATCTCGCGATAGCGAACACCTTTCACAGTAACTACCTGACCGGCCTCATTTTGGAAAAAATACGGCCCGATGATGCCGCCAGCCTATAAACCGCACCAAACAGTCACTCTTTGTGGGTGCATTGGTTTTTCGACAATCACTCTTGGATTCTCATTCGCCCAAATGCGGCAATTCTGTTTATTGACGAATCCACTGAGGTGAAAATGTGCCTCATCACTGAAGATGAACATTGATCATCCACGAACATTGATCATCCACTCTTGCCATTTCTGGGAACCATTTAACACGTTGTTGGTTTGTGTATCTCTCCATGGTTCAAATTGAGTATGTCTGAAATAGAGAAATGTCAAATAAAATTCGGAAAAAAACTTGGCGTTTAGGTGAGGTTCACATTCAACATCGGCTCTTACAATTTAACCACCCTTTATTTACAAATTTTAAGAAATTCTCAACTATTTTGTGGGAGACACGATTTTAGTTAATCCTTACACACAAAAAATTTTTTCTCTGATTCAATCACCAAATTAATTGATCCAATTAATTTTTTAATTGAAATGTCTTCAATCACGAAAATGATAGTATCAATCACAGTTTTAATTGGGCATAGAAAAAATTCTTGATTAAAAAATTAATTGATTTTTTCAGCAAAATTCAAATAATTTTTTAATTGATTCAATTAAAAATTTAATTGATGTTGATTGCAAAACGCAATTAATTTATTAATTAAAAAGGGTAACTATTTTTAATTACTTAGTTAGATTGGCTTAGAGTTTTTATTTGGATTAACAAATGATTGTTTGAAATACATTTTTAATTAAAAAAGTAAAAAAAAAATCAGAACTTTTTTTAACTGAATTAGTCTTCCGAATTTGATTAAAAAGTTAATTGTATCAATTAATTTTTTAATTAAACATTTTAAAAATTTCAATCATTGACTTAATTAACTTAATGTTTCTCTCATGATTAAAAAGTTAATTGTATCAATTAATTTATTAATTGAAAAAATTTTCAACTTCAATTAACTTTTTAATTGGAAATATTTTGGTGATATTTTTTTCTGTGTATGCTTCATTTGTGTATATTTTTTTCCTCTTTTTTTAGTTAATTTTAACTTACGCAAAAAGTTATTAAATTGTTAACAAACGTAAGCAAACTATTATTAAAGTCCAGAAAACTTTCTCAAAATATAATAATTCCATGAACTAAAATAGAGTTAAATTGGCTTTAGTGAAATATGTGGATTACTTTTTTTTTATGAGGAAATGACGCAAATTTTTATATCATCCCAAATCCTTTAGATTCATATATAACTTCCTCCGTTGACATATTAAAAAAAGTAATACCACTAAATTAAAATTAAGCTGCGAAAACAATGAAAGTCCTCTAATCCGCATGAAAGTCAAGTAAATACCACTCCGACAATCGCTAGCCAGCCAATCACTCTATACAGTCGGCATACCCCTTAGCCGCTCCTTTGAATGCAGGCAGGCAAACGTATAAATCCATCCATCCAGCCATTCATCCATCCATCTATTGCTGTATTCTTTCTGCCATCATCAACCATCAATAGTTTAAACAAAAGCCATCGAATCCAATCATTATTGAATTGATAAAAACTCATCAAAGGCAAATTGTAAGCGACTGAATGATGGACTCGTTCACTCACTCACTCATTCGTTCATTTATTCATTCGTTTGTCCATTTGTTCATACAATGACACCCTTTTTATGTTAACTGAATGTCCTTTGGCCTATTGTGTATATGTGTGTGTATATGTGTGTGAGTGTTTGCATGAGCTATGATGACTCTATGGGATTTTAATTCTCACTCACTCACTGACTATTGATGGGAAATGTGAATGTGTTTGTGAATGCCATTGTCGTCGTCATGTTAAGTTAAAACAGATCGAACCAAAATCCAATTATCGCCATCAAACATAACTGCAAAATCAACAACAACAACAACAGCAACAACTAAAGCTCAAAGCTCTGGAAAACAGAAAATCTGCAACAGAAACCACCAAATACGAGAATAAGCGACGACGACAACAACAACAACAGCAGTGACAAAAACAATTATAATTGAAATTTAAAATTTCATTGTTTTGCTGATGACGATGTTAGTGTTGGTGTACATGAAGTTGTTATTGCTTGATGGTATGCTATCGATTATATATCCTTATGTTATTATTGTTGTTGGTATTGACACCAACACCAGCAGAACAATCAAATATCGGCGGCGGCAGTGGCAGCCTTCTCCTATCAATACCAATAATAATGACAACCTCAACTATCGGCATGGATGTTGGCCGGATGGATTGATGTATGGTTGGTTGGTTGACTGGCTGATTGGTTGAGTTCTTCATAGGAAACGGTTTTTGACTGATTAAAAATGAAAGGAGTTCATATTTCTATTGTTTCCAGCAAGAGCTTATAATGAACAATTTCGCCAGATTTTTTTTTTATAAATTACAAATGGCGAATGATATAAATTGATTTTATTATCACTTATATACTCAAAAGAAGTACTGATATACCAGTAAACACGATTCCTATAGTTGGTAGAATTCTTGATGTTTCAGCAGATTTTGTGAAACATTCCTCTCCAACTAAGAGGTACTTCAATTCTTAATAGTAATAACCCAGCAAAAAAAAGCGTCGCCAAAAAAGTAGTTAAAATGTTCTTTTTGGATCCGGAAGTGGTGCAAAATTTGCGCAGAAGCGATGAATTTATCATGGGCTTGTCATAGGACGGATGTCCACCATTTTAACAACCATTGCACTGGATTTGCATCACTTCTTAAGGTGTGATGGTGAATTAAGAAATGTTGTGATATTTTGGCAAAAAAATAATTTTTAAATTTTTTTATGAAATTTAATACATTCTTACGCTTGTGTGGAAAGTTTGGCATCAAATATTTTCCATAATTCGCAATTTTTGGATTTGGCATTTTTTTTTCAGAAAAATTTAAACAATTTTTACCATTTTATTAATTCTTAATCTATTTTTAACCTATTTGAAACAAAAAATTTTAAAATTTTCATTAAAAATATGAAAAAAAAGCTAGTTATTAAAAATTGAATTAAAAGAACTTCCTGTGTAGCTACACGGATGAAAAAGACAGTTTTCCATATGTTTGGCTATAAACATTATATGTTTGGAACACAAATTTTTAAACACAATATTTTTGAGTGCAAGCATATAATGTTCATAAACTAGCATAACATGTTTGGCACATATATGTTAATATGTTAGAACATATTATGTTTGGGACATAAAATGTTTGTAAATATAATATGCTTGTATGCAAACATATATTAATTTAGAAATAGCCTATAAACATATATGTGTTTAGTAGCTTGGAGCGCTATTTAACAGGGAGCGATATTGAATTAAGTTGGTGGTTGTTGCTTGTTATTACAAAATTAACATTTTATTTTTCCTTGGGCAATTGATCAGCTACTTCTTTGATCCTTACAAACTGTGTGGTCCGCTGTTCGAATCCCCGTCCGGCAAAAGGTAAAATTAAAATAAAAAATCATACAATTGAATAATTTCTTCTACAATGTTTGTATTACAGAAAAAGGTGCTAAGAACTAAAAAATCTCGTGGAAGTGAGAAAGATGTCGGGGAATATACAATTGGGCAGAAACAAAATTTTGAGCATTCAGGTCGAAAACCTATGTTGTTAGCACCTATATTACCTGTTTATTTTCATAATTCATTATGATTGTAAATATATAAATAAATAAATAAAATTTTGAGCACAATATTGTTTGGGAGAATTTTTTTTAAGCATATAATATTTTTGGGTGCAAAATGCTTCCAAACATATTATATGGTCACATAATAACATATTGTTTTTTGGAAGACAACATTATTGAATTTGGATGCAAAAATACAAAATGTTTGGAACTTAGACTACCCAAACATATATTGTTTAGACCAATATGCTTTCAAACATATTATATATTGGAAGAAATCAAACATATAAATGTTTGGGCAATACCCAAAAATATATATGCTTGAAGCAAAATATGTTTGGGAGTATATGTTACAGAAGCGATTTTTTGTGAGCCTGTACAATAAAGAACTTCTTTGGGAGGACATTTTTGGAAGTGCTTTTAAAGTTGTGCCTTTAGAAGAACTTCCAAATTTTTTTGTTGGGAACATTTTGGCAAAATTTTCTATAGAAATGACACTTTGAAAAATTTTTCCATAGAAATAAAAATTTTGAAAAAATTTTCTATACAAATAAAAATTTGACAAAATTTTCTATAGAAATAAAATTTTAACAAAATTTTCTATAGAAATAAAAAATAAAAAAAGAAATAAAAAAATTTTCTATACAAATAAAAATTTGACAAAATTTTATATAGAAATATAATTTTAACAAAATTTTCTATAGAAATAAAATTTTGAGAAAATTTTCTATAGAAATAAAAAAATTTCTATAGAAATAAAATTTTGAAAAAAAAAATCTAAAGAAATAAAATTTGGACATAATTTTCTATAGAAATAAAAATTTATTAAAAGTTTTTATATAAATAAAATGTTGAAAAATTTTTCTATAGAAATAAAATTTTGACAACATTTTCTACAGAAACAAAATTTCAAAAAAAAAAAATTCCATAGTACTAAAATATTGAAAAAAAAATTCTATAGAAATAAAATTTTGACAAAATTTTCAATGGAAATAAAATGTTGACATAATTTTATAGAAATACAAATTTGATAAAAGTTTCTACATAAGTAAAATTTTGAAAAAATTTTCCAAATAAAATATTGAAAAAAAATTTTTTTTTGACAAAATTTTTATAGGAATACAATTTTGACAAAATTTTCTATTGAAATTAAATTTTGACAGAATTTTGGTTTTTTTTTTTAATTTAGTACATTTGCGGTAAATTTTTTTTCAAATGTTTGTAGATTATTTTTGGTATGACTGGCAACCGTTCAAGTAATTCAAATAGTGAAACCAACAATTTCCAAATTGATACCGAGTCAAAGCTACGGTATCGTACACAGAAAAAAAAGTGTCTCGTAAAATTAAGAAGATTTTTACAATAATTTATTACAAGAATTTTCCAGAATTTTAGTTCATTTTTCGTTTCTTGAACGAAAATTAACTACTCGAAAGGAAATTTTACAAATTCTAAGTAGCAATCGTTTAGTTCATGGCCTACAAAATACGATGGAAATTTCCTTAAAAAATTTCTTAACTGGTAGTTAAAAATTCGTTTGTCGTGCTATAAAACTACTTGTGAAATGTAAAGTATTTTCTAAATAATAAGTGAAATTTACTATCAGATTTTTTTGTATGAGAAAATATTTTTTTACGAAAAATGAACTTGAAAGTGGATAGCAATTTCTTACTGACTATTCCTATAGTTAATAATTGTTGGTAAAAAATTACACAATGAAATATTTTTAGTTCACATGTAATTAAACTTATAGACATTTTCGTCAAAAATGGTAGATAACATTTCATGAAAATTTTGCAAATTTTAAGTTAAACGTTTCATCGCTCATAAACTGGTGTGACTTTACGAATATTATTCTTAGAGTAAATTGTCAGCAGATGCGATGAACTAATGCATAGTACAGAGATCTTTATCGGAATAGTGGAATGTGATTAATGTAAAGATGATGTTACTTGAGTTTTGTTGTGTATACATGAGCGTGGGGTTGTTTTTATTTTTGTTCATTTAGTGGCTTGTGTGTATGTGTTTGTTATTCGTTGATGGTTTTTGGCTGGATGAGGTGTTGTTTTCAATAAAGGCACATGTGTTTTCGTTGTTGTAGGAATGTTTTGGCTTTGCTTGGTTTTGTTTGGCATGCTTCAGTTGTATAGTTGGCGTTGGCGTGGGCTGTTGCATCTTTTAAGAAGGTATGCAACAAGGGAATATAAAGGCATGGAATTTAAACCTTTTAAATGAAAGTTATTAATATTTTATCGGTAGTTTAGAAGAAAGTTATTAAGAATATTTAGGAAAATATGTTGAAAGTGTATTGATTTTTTTTTTATTCTATGTAAAAAAATAATATTCAATTCCAGATGAATTTGGAAAATTTTTGTAATATCTCAGCGTATAGTTTATTCATAAATTGGTAAGTATTTTTTTAATATGGCTTTCTTTTGAAAAGAATATTTTTTATGTATATTATTATTTCTTAATTATTTTTTTCTGGAAACCAGTTTAATGTTTTTCTTTGTTGTAAAAGCGATATTTAATTTCAGAGCAACTCCAGACGGATTCAAACAAATTTAAAAAGGTAGAGAATTGGTAAGTTTTCTTTTAAAAATTGGCTTTCTTTCAACTAGAATATTTACGTTTTTATGACCTTTTTATCATCAAAATTACAGGTTTTTAATACCTTATTTTAGTATTTCTTTAATTAATTTTTTTGGAAACTAATGTAATATTTTTAATGTAAAAATAAGTATTTAATTTCAGAATAACCCCTTTAAATTTGGACAAATTTTTAGTACTCCTTTGCCTGTAATTTAATAGTGAATTGGTAAGTTTTCTTTAACTTTCTTTTAACCCTGGATAGCCATCCTTATTTTTTGTACATTAACGTCATCCTTCGTCATTTTGACTACAGCTGATTTCAAGACGATATAATTTTCATCGTGAGCGAAAAAGTGAACCAAACTTGCATTTATTTTCTTATTCAATTTGGTTTTAAGTAGTATAAAACAAAAATTCATAAAACGGTCGAATTAGTATAACTTAAATTTACCATTTCCCAATAGACTAAAATGCATTTTAAATCGAAAATGAAATTACGTGTCGTCATTTTGACGAATGATGACTGTCTAGGGATATCAAGAATGTTTGGTTTTTTATGCATATTATTATTTTTTTCATTCGATTTTTTGAAAAGTTATTTAATAATTTTATTTAATATTTAATTTCAGAGTAACCCAAATAAATTTGGACAACTTTTTATATTTCCCCTCAGCGTACAATTTAATAGAGAATTGGTAAGTTTTATATTAAAACTTTGGCTTTCTTTCAACTAGAATATTTATTTTATTATATATTTCACATCGATAACAACACAGTTTTATGAGTTTATTTAGAATACTTCATTATTTCTCTAATTGTTTCAGGTACAAATTTTATGAGATACGTTTTCCAAAGAAAAGTTGAATTCCTTACACCATTTGATAAAATGCCCCAAATATGGTAAGTTACAAGCTAAAATTAAGAATTAAAAATTATATTTCATTACATGGTATTAATTTTTAACAATTTTCATTATTGTTTCCATTTTTTCCAGCAAGATATGTGAAAAAATTACCTACGGTGAATAAAAAAAGGATAAGTCAAAATGTCCAAACAGCGGGTTCAAATGAACTACTCTCTTTTCCATGTGGTCATAATTTTTATTCACAAAAAACATTGTATTAAGAACTTTCATCATAAGTTTTTATAATAAAGTAATTTTGCTTAAAGATAGTTTAATTTTAATGTATGAAAATTCTCATAATAGTAAAACGGTTTGTTGTTCCTTTAATTATTTAATTTCTCTATACTGTGGAATGATTGATTTAAAAATAGTCTAGTCGTCGACATTTTAAAGAGACTTTTAACCAATTTTTATTATCGGGTTTCCCACAAAATAAGCAAGTAAACCAAAATAATACTGACTTTTTAACTTGGTAGGTGTATATAAATCTTATGGTGTTGTAAAAATGAACTAAACTACAATGTTATAGATGAACTAAAGTTTAAGAAAATTATAAACTAGACAAGTTGAAAAAAATCTTAAGGGCTAAATCATGGTCAATATTACTACAGTTTAGTTCATTTTGCAATGGAAAAGGGTTCACTGTTTTTTCAGTGTAGCAATAAAGATACCACATAGAAAAAAAATACTTTCCTCAGGAACGAAATTTTAGACAATCGAATTTCGACATATTTTTTTAGGAGCAATAAACACGAATTAATAAAAAACGTTTCAATCTTTTTTATTCTCTTTAAAGATGATTTTTTTAGCGTTAATCTGTTATATGTGCTTGTCTAAAATTTCGTTTCTCTGAAAAGAAAACTCTTCCTTTAGTGTACATTTAACATACACATTGCTAAGGTGGATACTAAGTTCGAGTAAAATTAAAAACAAAAAAAAAAAAAAAATCAAGCTAATAATAAAATTGAAGAGCTGAAACATGAGAAAGATAGGTTGTATAAATCCATGACTAAGGCCGAAGGATTCTCAGATTTTTATACCCTGCTCCACACTGTGGAACAGGGTATTATAAGTTAGTGCATATGTTTGCAACACCCAGAAGGAGACGAGATAGACACATGGTGTCTTTTGCAAAAATGGTCAGGGTGGGCTCCCGAGTCGATATAGCCATGTCCGTCTGTCCGTGAACACATTTTGTAATCAAAGTCTAGGTCGCAGTTTTAGTCCAATCGACTTCAAATTTGGCACAAGTATGTGTTTTGACTCAGAATAGATCCCTATTGATTTTGGAAGAAATCGGTTCAGATTTAGATATAGCTCCCATATATATATTTCGCCCGATATGGACTTATATGGCCCCAGAAGCCAGAGTTTTACCCTAATTGGCTTAAAATTTTGCACAAGAAGAACAATTAGTACTGTAGTCAAGTGCGCCAAATTTCATTGAAATCGGTTCAGATTTAGATATAGCTCCCGTATATATCTTTCGTCCGATATGCACTAATACGGTCCCAGAAGTCAGAGTTTTACCCCAATTTGGTTGAAATTTTGCACAGGGAGTATAATTAGCATTATAGCTATGCGTGCCAAATTTGGTTGAAATCGGTTCAGATTTAGATATAGCTCCCATATATATCGTTCGCCCGATTTACACTCATATGACCACAGAGGACAATCTTTAGCTCCGATTTAGTTGAAATTTTGCACTGGGAGTCGAATTAGCATTGTAGCTATGCGTGCCAAATTTGGTTGAAATCGGTTCAGATTTAGATATATCTCCCATATATAGCTTTCGCCCGATTTACACTCATATGACCACAGAGGCAAATTTTTAACTCCGATTTAGCTTAAATTTTGCACAGGGAGTAGAATTAGCATTGTAGCTATGCGTGCCCAATTTGGTTGAAATCGGTTCAGATTTAGATATAGCTCCCATATATAGCTTTCGCCCGATTTACACTCATATGACCACAGATGCCAATTTGTTTGCTCCGATTTAGTTAAAATTTTGCACAGAGAGTAGAATTAGCATTGTAGCTATGCGTGCCAAATTTGGTTGAAATCGGTTCAGATTTAGATATAGCTCCCATATATATGTTTTTCTGATTTCGACAAAAATGGTAAAAATACCAACATTTTCCTTGTGAAATCGCCACTGTTTAATCGAAAAGTTGTAAAAATGACTCTAATTTTCCTAAACTTCTAATACATGTATATCGAGCGATAAATCATAAATAAACTTTTGCGAAGTTTCCTTAAAATTGCTTCAGATTTAAATGTTTCCCATATTTGTTTACTAACATTGTGTTCCACCCTAGTGCATTAGCCGACTTAAATTTTGAGTCTATAGATTTTATAGAAGTCTATCGAATTCTGTCCAGATCGAGTGATATTTAAATGTATGTATATGGGACAAACCTTTATATATAGCCCCCAACACATTTGACGGATGTGAATTTGTATCGAAAATTTGGATCTACAAAGTGGTGCAGGGTATAATATAGTCGGCCCCGCCCGACTTTAGACTTTCCTTACTTGTTTTTTTTTTCAAATCGGACAATCAAAATCAATACCAAATCCTTCAGGGAAGATCAAAATCTTTGGATACGCCCTTTAGCCTGTTGGACTGTGATCCGGAATACCCGTTGTCGGAAATCGATATTTCGATGTGCTACAAACCATTCTATGGTGGTGGGTATAAACTTTAACTAAAAGTATAGAAAAAATCATTGGTGCCAATCCATGACCGTTTTTGACCATTCAGTAGTTCATTCTTACTAGTTTTTGAAATCGTACGAGGTGTTGAAAATGTTAATGCGTTTTTTTTCTATGTGTGTTACTCAGTACTTTTTTGATGGGGTACTTAGAATTATTTTTCCTGCTTAACGTTACCCTATCAGATACCGATATGATCTTCCCAAAAGTCAGTATTTTGGATAGCAATTGAAACAAACAAAAATAAGACTAAAAACTTACACAATCGCAAATGCTTAAGACTTACGATGTCATAGCTTTACCTTTCGATATTTGGTCGAGGAGGGGGCCTCCTACAGTGAAAAAACTAAAATTTGTCAACTTTCGGAAATTTTACGGAGAAACTGGGGGAGATTATGAAATTTTTATGAGGTATATGATTTTTTAATATTTGGTCGGAGAAAAATAAAAGGGCACAAGGAGACCTTCTTTCTCCTCAAGTACATATAATGAAACATTAAACTTTTCCAATTTACAGAGGATGTGGGGTCGGTAATATTATTATAATGGATATTTAATTTTGTGATATTCGTAATGGAAGAGGGAAGGAAAATGGCAAGGGGTGCCCTGCTGTTTAAAAATTGGGCTTATAATTTGCTTGAGATTTTCTCGGACGTCTACAGAATGTACGCTATATCATTTTTCGATATTGGGACGGGGTGGGAGACTCCTCTAAAACTGAAAAAAAAAATTAAAATTTTCAAGTTTACTTGAAATTTACACAGACCGTAGGGGAAGGTTATGAAATCAATATGGTGTACTTGATTTTTTGGTGTTCGGACGGGAACATTCTCCTTGCTCCACACTATGAAACTTGAAGGAAAGTTTACAGATTTTCATGAAATTTGCAGAAAATAGAGCAAAATCTAAAAATATTTTACAAAAAATAGAGCAAAATCTAACCTTCTCTGATTTACTTGAAATTGGGAGAAAATGATTAAATTTATACAGGGTACATGATTTTTCGATGTCTGGTTGGGGAATATTGAAGTTGGGTAGTTTGTGAAATAAATATAGGGTACGCGAATTTACGATATCTGGTCGGGGAGGAGCGAAAGAGGGATTCCCTTTTGCCCGATTTTTTGAAAATAGAAAATAGAGAATTGTCGATAAATGGGAACTCGGTGCATAATTTTATGATTTTTCCACAAGCTTCTGTCAGACTTTTTTAAGTAAAAAACTGAAATTTACATGAAGTTGACATGCAACGTAGTGGGTGCTTCATTATCCGGTATTTGTTTGGGAAAAGCATGTTCTTCGTGTGCAACACTTTAACAAATGTTAATATGGTCAATTTTTAAGTAATTTTAATTTTTCCGATTTATTGGACAGTATGTTGAGGAGAAGTATACCTCCCTTGACAAAGCACGCTTGAAATTCACAGGAAATGTAGAAGATTGTCCAACGATTTGAATACAGAACAATTAAAAAACAAAAAAATTGGTTGAAAGGGAACACCCCCTACCCGATGTTTGTTAAGCCGATCCGTTTTACATCTGCATAACCGCCCTATATCTGTATATAAACGAAAACGCAAGTAGTCCGATTGTTTTGGAAACTATGGAGTGATTAATCAGCAGTTCACTTTTTGTGCCAGACTTCCCCTGACACTACTCTTTAAAAGATTTCCAATTTGCTTTCAGATCGAAGGATGTGGTTGAATAAGTTAACGAAAATAAGCTTCGGGAGACGCAGCGAAGCGGGCCGGGTTACGCTAGTAAACAATAAAAACTTGAATTAAAATTTTTCTTTACATAATGACTTTTCGGACAATAGTAGCACATATTTTATTGCAAAAACAGCGTCGCCAAAAAGTGGTGCAAAATTGACGCAGAAGCGATGAATTTAACATGGGCTTGTCATAGGACGGATGTCCACCTTTTCAAAAGCCGTTGCACTGAATATGCATCACTTCTTAAGGTGTGATCCGAATTCGGTGTTTTAGATGTGAATTAAAAAATTGCGTTATATTTTGCCAAATATATAATTTTTAAATTTTTTTGTATGATTTTCAATGCATTTTAACACTTTTCAAAAATTCGCAATTTTTCTGGAATGGATTTACCATTTTTATCGATAAAATTTGAATAATTTTTTTTTTTTCATTTTATTAACTTTTACTCTGTTTTTAACCTATTGGAAATAAAAAAGTTAAATACCCATTAAAATATGAAAAAAACGAGTTATAAAAAATTGAATTGAAAGAACTTCCTGTATGGTTAAAATAAAGAACATCTTTGGGAGGATATTTTTAAAAGTTGTGTCTTTTAAAGTTGTGCCTTTAAAAGAAGTTCCAATTTTTTTTGTTTGCTGGGTCAATGCCTTTGAGCCGAAAAATGAATCGCTAAACTTTTAAAATATGTTTTTATTTTAATTTCCATTAATTTGATTGCCCTTGATGTATTTCATATACGGCAAAATTCAGAAAATTTATAACTTATTGCAAAAACAACGTAAAACAAAGGATTTTTAAACATTATCTCAAAAGAACTTTTGATGAAGTGAATATTTTGGATATATGTGCACCTATTTTTTGCTTATAAAAATCAACCTGTTAGCTTAGCTACATGAACAATCCATTTACGACATTCAACGCGAAAAGTTCCCATTGTGCCACAAACTGTCTCTCTTTTCACGCGATGCAAATATGTTAAGGATCTCAAATACGACGAAAATATCCATAAAACGTAAACGAAGATTACCCTCAGGCTATAATCTCTAAGCAACTGGATGGTGCTCAAAAGCTGGTTCTGGTCCATCATCCGTATCCATGGGCATCGTAAGAGCATATGCGGCATATGTTAGCTGCTGCGATAGCATAGAAGCCAATGTAATATCTCAGTCAGTCATTCACACAGTCTCTTACATTACATAGCAAAGCAAAGCAATAACAAGTTTTCATGAGTATCTCATAACATTGGCTCTCTTTCTTTCGGCACAACTCATACACTCTGTATTTCCCCCTAGTACTATTAGTTAGAACGAGATGGTTATAGTGTTTTACTCTACTTGGGGCGAATTCATTTGGCTCTTTTGTAACATTCGCCATTTTAAGGGCGGAGTTCCAATATCCATGGCTCTCTCTTTTGATTGGCTTGGCGAGTTTGCGCTGTAGGCTTGTGTTTGCTATTGTTGTTGTGGCCTTAAAAACGGCAGGTGTTCGTTCGTTCGTTGTTGTTCAATGTGGTGTGCCTGCTTGTGTGTTATGTTGTATGACAACCGGCCGACCGACCGACAACACATGATGCTCCCCATTACAAATGAAAATGGAGCATGTTGAGAAATTGCAAAACAAAAACAACAAAACTAAGTACATGTATACATTTTATGGTTGTCATCGGTGTTGTTGTTCGTTGCATGTTTTGTTGTTGTTGTTCATGTTGTGTGTGTGTATGTGTCTTGTGGCTTTAAAATTTCTGTTCCCTGCTGTAGTTATTGCAGTCAGCCAACAACTGCGAGTGTGTGCATGGGGGGTATCATAGAATCTCTTAGTTATCTATGTATGTATCATGTCCTTCATGCTTGTATTTCTCTGTCCTTCTGAATGCTTGCTTTTTCTGTTGTTTTATTTTTTTTGCTATGGTTCACCATGTTTCATACGCCTCCTGCTTTTGGGAATCACTGGGTTTCATTGAAATTTCATTTCATATTCCCATTTTGTATTTTGACTTGGCTTTAATTCCCTCCCCCCCCCAAAAAAACGAATTTTCAATGTTTGTAATTTTTAGTTACAGCTGTCACTGACACAAAACAGAATACCAAGAATTGTCTCACAATATACGAAAAAAAAAACGAAACTAAACCTTCTTTGAATCTCTTTACTCTCCTTGCTGAGAGATGCTATATCATGATGCTCTCATATAATTTGACTATGAAATTTTCTGCTTTTATTGTAATCGAGTCTACTTTTTTGTTATTTATTGTTGTCGTTGTTGTTGCTTTAGCTATTGAGGGGTTACGTTGTGAGCCTTTGTGAAAGTTCACTGAACGTCAATAGAATAACATGCGATTCATAACTCACCCCACTCCCTGTGGTACTCTTCACCTTTCATCTTTGAAATATGTACACATATTTTATACGGTAGGGGACTGCAGATGCCAGATGTTTAGAAAACGAAAATTCTGATTTGTTTCAATTTATTATATATAAATATATTAATATATTAATTAAAATAAAATTTATCCCCCATGTTTCGATATTCGGAATAGCAAAAGTTTCGTTTGTCTATAATTTCTTAACCTCAAAATTTAGAAACTTAAATCTTGGTAATAGTTCTCTTTAATGAGAAGTTCAAATTACAATTAGGCTGGAGTTCTAGTTAATCTCGGTTTTTTTCGTTATAAGAAATATAAATCCTTGCGATTCCGAATATCGGAAAATGCAGGTATATAATTTTTTGGAAATTTTTCCAAACGTACAATGAATATTTTTAATATATATCAATAAAAATCAAATACAAACAATTATATACCAATGAATATAGCAAAAAGAAATTCGTCAATGTATATAGCAAATAAAATATTCGGCTTACCTATTTGTGGTCCTAAGATATCTCTAGAATTCAGACAATTTATTTAAAAACTAGGAATTCTAGAAGCTCAAGAGGTAAAATCGGATGATCAGTCTATATGGGGGCTATACCAAAACATTAACCGTTAAGGACCAGTTTCGGCACACCTTTCGATGGTCCTAAAATATCTCGAGATTTTCTATTTTAGGCATATTGGATAAAAACTACGGATTTTAGAAGCCCAATAAGTTAATTCGGGAGATCCGTCAATATGGGGGCTATACCCAACCTCAGCACTCCTTTTTATGGTTCGAAAATACCTGTAGATTTCCAATTTTAGGCAAATTGGATAAAAACTACGAATTCTAGCCCACGAAGTAAATTCGGGAGATCGGTCTATATAGGGGCTATACCAAAATATGAACCGATACGGACAATTTTCGACACACCTCTTAGTGGTCCCAAAATACCTCTAGATTTCCAATTTTGGGCAAATTGCATAAAAACTACCGTTTTTATGAGACCAAGATCCCAAATCGGGAGGTCGGTTTATATGGGGACTATATCAAAACATGGACCGATAAGGTCCATCTTCGAACTTGGCCTGCAAACAAAAAACGAATCTGTGCCAACGATAGCGCCATTGTATAATGGCGCTATCGTCCTAAAATGTTAAGACTGTAGCGCGATTACAGACAGACGGGCGGAAATCGATATTTCGATGCGTTACAAACCGAATGACAAATTTGTTATACCCCCATCACCATTCTATGGTGATGGGTATAAAAATCGAATAGCTATGTTTTTTTTTTTTGATTTTCAAAGTGACAAAAAGTATTTTTTTTTATTTTCAATTTTAAAAAATATTTTAAAAGTCGACTTTTTAATTATAATTACCTCCAGAAAAAAGACAACGAACATTTTTATACCTGATGTAACTTTTTTTTTAGTTTATGAAAATTAGTTGAATTTAGATCAACTATTATGTAAGACAATTTTTCTTATTTGTATTATTTTTTGCTTTCTTAAATGACGTAACCTAAAAGGGGGGAGTTTTATACAAATGAAGTACACAATTTTACTAAATATGAAAATAGTTTATATTTTCCTAAGATGGGTGAAGTTTTCTGAAATTGAGTTCATAAAGGGTGATACGGTCAAAATTTGGTCAATATAAACTTGACGTATTTCTTTCAATTTTGCATTTAAAAAACCTGAACACCCCTCATTGAAGGTGTGTGTGTGTATTTTGATTTTGGAATTCACTCTTCAGTTGTCAAAATGCCGTCCAAGCAAGAAGAGCAGCGTATCAAAATTTTGCTCGCGCATCGCGAAAATCCGAGCTACTCGCATGCAAAGCTGGCAAAATCGCTAAAAATTGCCAAATCAACCATTACAAATGTAATTAAAGTGTTTGGGGAACGTTTGTCGACAGCCAGGAAGTCTGGATCGGGGGAAATCGAAAACCGGAAGCCGCTGAGACGACAGAGAGAGTTGCCGGTAGTTTCAAGCGAAACCCTAACCACTCTCTCCGAGATGCCGCAAATAAGCTGGGTGTATCGTCTACAACCGTGCATCGAGCCAAAAAAAACGAGCCGGACTATCGACTTACAAGAAGGTAGTGACTCCAAATCGCGATGATAAACAAAATACGACGGCCAAAGCGCGATCCCGGAGGCTGTACACGACGATGCTGACGAAGTTTGACTGCGTGGTAATGGATGGCGAAACCTACGTCAAAGCCGACTACAAGCAGCTTCCGGGACAGGAGTTTTATACGGCAAAAGGAAGGGGAAAGGCAGCAGATATTTTCAAGCACATAAAACTGTCAAAGTTCGCAAAGAAATATCTGGTTTGGCAAGCCATCTGTACCTGTGGCTTGAAAAGCAGCATTTTCATAACTTCCGGGACTGTCAACCAAGAAATTTACGTGAAAGAGTGTTTGAATAAACGTCTGCTGCCTTTCCTGAAGAAACACGGTTGTTCCGTACTGTTTTGGCCGGATTTGGCATCTTGCCATTACGGTAAAAAGGCCATGGAGTGGTACGCCGCCTTGGTGGTTCCCAAGGACAAGAACCCTCCCAACACGCCAGAGCTCCGCCCAATTGAGAAATACTGGGCTATTGTCAAGCGGAACCTAAAGAAGACCAAAAAAACTGCTAAGGACGAGCAGCAGTTCAAGGCAAACTGGCTTTCTGCGGCGAAGAAGGTGGACAAGGTGGCTGTACAAAATCTGATGGTAGGTGTCAAGCGTGAGGCCCGGCAATTCGGATTTGGAAAAGCGAAAGCCTAACTGAATATTTTTCCTGAATTTTATACTAATTGAACTTGAAAAAGAAATTTAATTTGATTTTTTTAAATAAACGATTTCACCGATTTACACTCGTTTTCCCTTGACCAAATTTTGACCGTATCACCCTTTATAGTAAATTTTGTCAAAATTTTATTTCAATTGCAAATATTGTAAAAATTTTATTTCTATAGAAATTTTTGTCAAAATTTTATTTCTATAAAAAATTTTGTCAACATTTTATTTCAATAGAAAATTTTGTCAAAATTTTATTTCTATAGAAAATTTTGTCAAAATTTTATTTCTATAGAAAATTTTTTCAACATTTTATTTCTATAGAAAATTTTTGTCAAAATTTTATTTTTATAGAAAATTATGTCAAAATTTTATTTCTGTAGAAAATTTTGTCAAAATTTTATTTCTATAGAAAATTTTGGCAAAATTTTATTACTATAGAAAATTTTGTAAAAATTTTATTTCTATAGAAAATTTTGTCAACATTTTATTTCTGTAGAAAATTTTGTCAACATTTTATTTCTATAGAAAATTTTGTCAATATTTTATTTCTATATTAAATTTTGTCAAAATTTTATTTCTATAGAAAATTTTGTCAAAATTTTATTTCTATAAAGTTTTTAAGAATTTTATTTCTATAGGAAATTTTATCAAAATTGTATTTCTATAAAGTTTTTAAAAATTTTGTTTCTGTAGGAAATCTTGTCAAAATGTTATTTCTATAGAAAGTTTTGTCAAAATTTATTTCTATAGAAAATTTTGTCAAAATTTTATTTCTATAGACAATTTTTTAAAAGTTATATTTCTATAAGAAATTTTGTCAAAATTTTATTTCTATAGAAAATTTTGTCAAAATTTTATTTCTATAAAGTTTTTAAAAATTTTATTTCTATAGGAAATTTTGTCAAAATGTTATTTCTATAGAAAGTCTTGTCAAAATTTATTTCTATAGAAAATTTTGTCAAAATTTTATTTCTGTAGACAATTTTTTAAAAGTTATATTTCTATAAGAAATTTTGTCAAAATTTTATTTCTATAGAAAATTTTGTTAAAATTTTATTTCTATAAAGTTTTTAAAAATTTTATTTCTGTAGGAAATTTTGTCAAAATGTTATTTCTATAGAAAGTTTTGTCAAAATTTATTTCTATAGAAAATTTTGTCAAAATTCTATTTCTATAGACAATTTTTTAAAAGTTATATTTCTATAAGAAATTTTGTCAAAATTTTATTTCTATAGAAAATTTTGTCAACATTTTATTTCAATAGAAAATGTTGTCATAATTTTATTTCCATAGAAAATTTTCTAAACATTTTATTTATTTAACAACATTTTGTGAACATTGTATTTCTATAATTTTTTAATCTTATTTCCATAGAAATTTTATTCCTATAGAAAATTTTGTCACAATTTTATTTCTATAGAAAATTTTGTCAAAATTTTATTTCTATAGAAAATTTTGTCAAAATTTTATTTCTATAGAAAATTTTGTCAAACTTTTATTTCTATAGAAAATTTTTGTCACAATTTTATGTCTAGAGAAAATTTTGGTAAACGTTATATTTTATGTAGAACATTTGGTAAACATTTTATTTTTTATAGAAAAATTGTAAAGTACCTCTTAGTTGGAGAAAAATATTCTGCAAAATCTACTTAAACATTCTGGAAATCTACCAAACAGTAAAAAACTACCAATTTTGGTAGAATTCTACCAACCGTGATGATAATGATTCTATAAACTAAAATGTATTAATTTATAGAAAATCATATTTCCTATTAATCTGGCATCTCTTTCATCATTACATCTCTCTATATACAGATGCTTACATACTCGCACACTCTCTCTCCAAATACAGTATTTAGCATTCACTCACATAAGTACTGTGAAATTATTTTAAAATAAAAATGAAACAACACACACACAAATAGCAGCAACGATAACAAAAACAAAGTTGACATGCAAAAAAAAAACGGAGGAAAAAGAGAAAACCCAATTTCGATCTTGATAAAAAGCACATTCTTTCTTTCTGTGACACTCAGCCTTTGTGTTACTGTAAATCACAATGTACTACGATGTGATGTGCGATGCGATTGTACCCAAAAGCCAGAGAAGCAAAACCCAAAAGGATGGACAGACAAATGGATACACCCTCAAAAAAAATCGCTTCTTTAACATATGTTCCAAACATATTTTGCAGGAAGCACATATATTATTGGATACTGCCGAAACATTAATATGTTTGTTTTATGTGAACATATTATATGTTTGGAAGCATTGTGAGCCCAAAAATATTATATGCTTGGAAGAATTTTCCCAAAGACGATTGTGCTCATTGCCTAACATATTCGTAATTTTCACTTGCCTTTTATTTTTCTAAAATGCCTTTTATTATACCCACCACCATAGGATGGGGGGTATATTAACTTTGTCATTCCGTTTGTAACACATCGAAATATTGCTCTAAGACCCCATAAAGTATATATATTCTGGGTCGTGGTGAAATTCTGAGTCGATCTGAGCATGTCCGTCCGTCCGTCCGTCCGTCCGTCCGTCCGTCCGTCCGTCCGTCCGTCCGTCCGTCTGTTGAAATCACGCTAACTTCCGAACGAAACAAGCTATCGACTTGAAACTTGGCACAAGTAGTTGTTATTGATGTAGGTCGGATGGTATTGCAAATGGGCCATATCGGTCCACTTTTACGTATAGCCCCCATATAAACGGACCCCAAAATTTGGCTTGCGAGGCCTCTAAGAGAAGCAAATTTCATCCGATCCGGCTGAAATTTGGTACATGATGTTAGTATATGGTCTCTAACAACCATGCAAAAATTGGTCCACATCGGTCCATAATTATATATAGCCCCCATATAAACCGATCCCCCGATTTGGCTTGCGAGGCCCCTAAGAGAAGCAAATTTCATCCGATCCGGCTGAAATTTGGTACATGGTGTCAGTATATGGTCTCTAACAACCATGCAAAAATTGGTCCACATCGGTCCATAATTATATATAGCCCCCATATAAACCGATCCCCCGATTTGGCTTGCGAGGCATCTAAGAGAAGCAAATTTCATCTGATCCGGCTGAAATTTGGTACATGGTGTTAGTATATGGTCTCTAACAACCATGCAAAAATTGGTCGACATCGGTCCATAATTATATATAGCCCCCATATAAACCGATCCCCCGATTTGGCTTGCGAGGCCGCTAAGAGAAGCAAATTTCATCCGATCCGGCTGAAATTTTGTACGTGATGTTAGTATATGGTCTATAACAACCATGCAAAAATTGGTCCACATCGGTTCATAATTATATATAGCCCCCATATAAACCGATCACCAGATTTGATCTCCGGAACCTCTTGGAAGACCAAAATTCATCTGATTCAGTTGAAATTTGGTATGTGGTGTTAATATATGGCCTCAAACTCCTTTGCAAAAATTGGTCGATATCGATCCATAATTATATATAGGCCCCATATAAACCGATCCCCAGATTTGACCTCCAGAGCCCCTTGGAAGAGCAAAATTCTTGCCATTCGGTTGAAATTTGGTACGTGATGTTAGTATATGGTATCCAACAACCATGCAGGAATTGGTTCCTATCAGTCCATAATTATATATAGCTCCCATATAAACCGATCCCCAGATTTGACCTCCGGTGCCTTTTGGAGAAGCAAAATTCATCCGATCTGCTTTAAATTTGGTACGTGGTGGTAGTATATGATATTTAACAACCATGCCAAAAGTGGTCCATATCAGTCCATAATCATATATAGCCCCATATAAACCGATCCCGAGATTTGGTTTTGGAACCTCTTGGAGGAGCAAATTTCATCCGATTGAGTTGAAATTTGGTACATTGTGCTAGTATATGGTCGTTAACAACCATGCCTAACTAGGTCCATATCGGTCTATAGTTATATATGGCCCTCAGATAAATCGATCCCCAATCACACAAAAATTGGTCCATATCAAGTTCATAATTGTATATAGCCCCCATATAAGCGATCCCCATATTTCAATTCTGGCTCTCTACGTACAAAAAGTTCATATCGATTCGTAATTATTTGTAGACTTAACTATACATAACTTTTTTGTCTAATATATACCATATATATTCGTAGAAGTTTCTACGCAATCCATGGTGGTGGGTACATAAGATTCGGCCTGGCCGAACTTGCGGCCGTATGTACTTGTTTTTCTTTTATAATTCATTTTAAAGAAAATAAACTTTTTAAATTGTTTTAGCTGCAAAACTCGAACTTAATGCCCGCTTTTATATTTGAAGGTGTCCGTCAACTCCTCGTGGACTACTTATTAATAAAGAGGAACTAAACTTTATTTTTATACATTTTACTGTGTAATTTTTTACTATTTCCTCCTTATTTCATTTTACTGTCCCAACTCTAAAAAGAGTATAGTGCCCTTTCGTTATTTTTATGAAGACCCCTGATTTCTTTTAACGAACCAAGAAAAAAAATGTGCCCATAATGCCAAAATGATAAAGAAAACACACGTCCACACATACATAAAATGCTGCTCTCAAGGCGAAGACATATGCTGTTTGTTTTTCAAATGTCTGGTTCAGAATGTCTATTCTCTTTATTCAAATTAAATAATATTTAGACTTAAGCACATCAAATTTTTGGCCTTATCATAAAACAGTTTTCCGAAACAACATACAAGCGGTTTCACAGAAATTGTTCTCTTTTGAATCTTTCGCTGTGTTATGTTGATATCTTTCGTAAGCTCTCCCGGTTTCCATCTCTATTTCTTTCTCTATACTCTCTCTGTCGCTTTGAATAAAATATCACAACATATGTATGTTTAGTCGAAATTTGTAAATTTATATATGTTTGCATTCACACATATGATTTTTATGAAACATTCATGCCCCAAACGTAATATATTCTAACATATTAACATAGATGTCCCAAACATTTAGTGTTAGTTTAGGAACATTACATGTTCGCACTTAAATATATTGTGTTTTAAAATTGTGCCTGAAACACATTTTGTTTATATCGGAACATATGAAAAACATATTTTTCTAACAGTGTAGACAAACCGACATGAAATACACACAGACACAGAGGCATAACAAACAAAAAAATACGAATATTTGCATTCCAAAATGTGACATACAGTCATAGATTTGAAAACAACGAATATATGAATAGATATTTATGGGTGATTCCATAAGAATGGGGGAAGGTGAAACAAAAATTTTAAAATTTTGCCAAATGGTTATGACCTCCAAAAAGTTAGCCAATGCACATTTCTGTATCAAAGAAATATCAGAATATTACGTCGAAATATTGTTAATAAATAAAAAAAAATCAATTAAAAATGTAGCAGACTTTTAAAGCAAATTTAATTTTAGATTTTAATGACCTTGAAAAGTACACAAGACAAAAATATTGCGGGCTGTTACGTCCTTGATGCGAAGGGGAACATCGTGGTGCAACGTAAAGCGGTGACCTTGAATTACCACGTGTATTCCACTTGTACAATAACAGGCCAGTAAATCTATGCGACACAGGATTTCACTTTCACTCAATAACACCACACTAGCAAGTCTTCACCTTGAATATTATTTCACACTCTACTTACCACCTGTTGACTCGTCCACGTGCGATTTCGAAATGGCAAATTTAGATTATTTTTTTCGGCATCCCGTAAAATCCCAGGATTCGAAATAACAAATCCCCAATGACCGCACTAGTTACATTTCAAAACCATATAATTAGATATCAGACCAAAATCTTTGAACATCACTCAATTTTTATACTTAGGTTAAGATATTACATTTGTAATGGAATGATCCATATATAACATAAGTATGTTTGTGTGTATGTCAGTTTGATATGTGCATATCTGTTTTAAACATTATTATATGCGGGATCATCTGCAACCACTTTTGTCATCAAATCCTCACAATCAGAGACGGCGAAGGGGGCCTTTGTCAGTAATTGACATTAAACATATTTCACATATACTCAAACACACAAACATACAAGGATTCCATTATTTCACAAATAGATATTTGACTATGTATTTTAGTTTTTCTATTTTTGGTTGCATGTCCTGCATAGATGTCAACAACATACAAGCCAACAATCAACAACACAAAAAAAAAAATAATGGTCAGAATTTACATCTGTCTAACATGATTTTTAATCAATTCATGCTGATAGCCGCACACCCCCACCCCCTAAGCATTCATCGTAGAAAAACACGAGCTGTTTGTTGTTCGTTTATCTCTCGATTATCTATCTCTGATGCAGAGCACATTGGCGCATTGTTTTCAATAGACCACCACTCATTAGTCATTTTGAGAGGTTGAGGTGGCATGGTTTGTTGTTGGTCGATCTACTTGGTCAATCAGTCAGATGGACAAGAGCCATCACTAACATGAACAGTGTCATACCAAACAGAGAGTGTGTTGACAGTTGTCAATTGATTTTGATGATTTTAGTTATCAATAATTACCCTCAATGTAATCAAGCTCTCACCAAAGACTCTCTCACACACACACGAACTCAATGCTTAGGGCTTTAAATCACCTACTGTGAACTAAACTCCAAGTCCCCTGGGGCTTTATTAGTATTGTGATGTTGTGGATGGATGTTTGAGCCATACACATATGTGGATGAGAGTTTCCATACGATGGAAAGACCTCTTAATACCACCATGTTAGTAACAAGCGTTGATAGAGTTATCAATCAACTATTCTAACAGCATCAAAGGCTTGTTTGTTACAAAAAAAAAAAATAGAAATTGAATAAACAAAATGTTTTAAAAATTAGATTGATATGATTATAATGAGGCCGATATAAAGGGGGAATCTTATATGAATCTAAGATTAAATAGAATTAAATGAAATGGAAAGCAAGAAAATATAAAAAGAGAAATTGTGATATTGATACGAAGTGTTATCAATTTAACGATGTTGTATTGACTCATATGTTAAAAATATGGGGTAGTCCAAAACATATTTTCACAATTTGGCCATAGTTTTCGTTGGAGTCGTTTATATTGCAACCACGGTTGCCACTCGTGCTACAAATAATCTACCAAAATTTGAAGAAAATTGTACCAAACATCTATCAAAATAAAAACAATAATATTTTGAAATTTTTGATCATTTTTTTTTGTGGTTTTTATAAAAAACAAAAAAAATTTTTTTCTTCGACCAGAAATGCTTTGTTATGATTTTATTTCAGTACTTGCAATATTATATATTATTATCTCTCCTATTAGCGAGAATTGTTTTTGATGTATGGACTTTGAGGTTTTTTAGGGTTTATAACCTTACACGAAAATTAAAATTCTTAACGATATTGAATTTATAGAAAATTTTATCAAAATTTTATATCTATAAAAAATTTTGTCAAAATTTTATTTCATTAAAAAAATTTATTTTTATAGAATATTTTATCAAAATTTTATTTCTATAGAAAATTTTTATTTCTATAGAAATTTTATCAAAATTTTATCTCTATAGAAATTTTTTCAAAATTTTATTACAAAATTTTATTTCTATAGAAAATTTTTTCAAAATTTTATTTCCATAGAACATTTTGTCAAAATTTTATTTTTATAGAACATTTTTATTTCTATAGAAATTTTTGTCAAAATTTTATTTTTATAGAAATTTTTGTAAAAATTTTATTTCTATAGAAACATTTGTCAAAATTGTATTCCTTTAGAAGATTTTATTTTGATAGATTTTTTTTTCAAAATTGTCTTTCTATATAAAAATTTGTCAAAATTTTATTTTTGTTTCAAAATTTTATTTCTATAGAAAAATTTGTCAAAATTTAATTTCTTTAAAAAATTTTTCAAAATTGTATTTCTATAGAAAATTTTGCCAAAATTTTATTTTTATGGAATATTTTGTCAAAATTTTATTTCTATAGAAATTTTTTATTTCTATAGAAATGTTTTCAATTTTTTTTTTCAAAATTTTATTCTATAGAAAATTTTGTCAAAATTGTATTTCCATAGAACATTTTGTCAAAATTTTATTTCTATAGAAAATTTTGTCAAAATTTTATTTCTATAGAAAATTTTTATTTCTATTGAAATTTTATCAAAATTGTATTTCAAAATTTTATATCTATAGAAAAATTTGTCAAAATTTTATTTTTATAGAATATTCTGTCAAAATTTTATTTCTATAGAAAATTTTTATTTCTATAGAAATATTATCAAAATTGTATTTCTATAGAAAATTTTGTCAAAATTTTATTTCTATAGAATTTTTTTCAGAATTTTATTTCAAAATTCAAAATCTATAGAAAAAATTTTCAAAATCTTATTTTTATAGAATATTTTGTCAAAATTTTATTTCTACAGAAAATTTTTATTTCTATAGAAAATTTTACGAAAATTTTTATTTTTATTGAAATTTTATCAAAATTTTATTTCTATAGACAATTTTGTCAAAATTGTGTTTCTATAGAAAATTCTGTCAAAATTGTATTTCTATAGAAAATTCTGTCAAAATGTTGCTATAGAAAATTTTAATGCTAATGAGAAATGTGGTAATTCCGAAACGTGCGTTCATCCAACCATATTGCAGTCTATAGGACTTTGCCCAATTAAATTTGACAAACAAAATTTTCCTCTGTTGGTTAAGCTACTCTTGTAGTTTAGACAAAGCAATGGTTTTAAGATGAGATCAAAACAAAAAGTATGAGAAACATACCAAAAATAAAGAAACAAAACGAATTTTATTTCTATAAAAAATTTTGTCAAAATTTTATTCCTATGGCAAATTTTATGCAAAATTGTATTTCTAAAGAAAAAAAACAAAAAATTTCGAAAGAAAGTTTTTTTTTCAGAATTTTATTTCTATAAAACAATTTAGCAAAATTTTATTTCTATATAAAATTTTGTCAACATTTTATTTCCATACAAATTTTTGTCAAAATTTTGTTTTTATAGAATATTTGTCAAAGTTTTTTCAATAGAAAATTTGGCCAACATTTTTTTCAATAGAAAATTTTGTAAAACTTTAATTTCTAGAGAAATATTTTACAAAATTTTATTTCTACAGAAATGTTTTGCTAAATTTTATGTCTATAGAAAATGTTGTCAAATTTTTATTTCTGTAGAAAATTTTGTAAAAATTTTATTTATATAAAAATTGTTGTCACAATTTTATTTCCATGGAAAATTTTTTGAAAATTCTATAGAAAATGTTGTCAAAATTGTGTTTCTATAGAAAATTATCAAAATTTTTTCTATAGAAAATTCTGTCAAAATTTTTTCTATAGAAAATTTTGATGCTAATGAGAAATGGGGTAATTCCGAAACGTGCGTTCATCCACCCATATTGCAGTCTATAGGACTTTGCCCAACTAAATTTGACAAACATAATTTTCCTGTGTTGGTTAAGCTACTCTCGTAGTTTAGTCAAAGCAATGTTTTTAAGCTGGGATCAAAACAACAAATATGATTGAAGAACAAACCAACGATAACAAACAAAACGAATTTTATTTCTATAGAAAATTTTGTCAAAATTTTATTTCTATTGCAAAATATATTCAAAATTGTATTTCTATAAAACAATTTAGCAAAATTTAATTTCCATAGAAAATTTTGTCAAAATTTTATTTCCGTAGAAATTTTTGTGAAAATTTTATTTCCAAAGAAATTTTTGTCAACATTTTTTTCCAATAGAAATTTCTATAGAAAATTTTGTCAAAGATTTTTCTATAGAAAATTTTGTCGAAATTTTATTTCTATAGAAATATTTTGCAAAATTTTATTTCTATAGACAATTTGTGCAAAATTTTATTTCTATAGAAAAATTTATCAAAATTTTATTTCCATAGATATTTTTGTTAAAATTTTTTTCAATAGAAAATTTTGTCAAAATATTATTTCTATAGAAAATTTTGTCAAAATTGTATTTCCATTGAAATATTTTGCAAAATTTTATTTCTATAGAAAATTTTGTATAATTTTTATTTCTATAGAAAATTTTGTAAAATTTTTATTTCTATAGAAATTTTTGTCAAAATTTTATTTCCATAGAAATTTTTGTCAAAATTTTTTTCAATAGGAAATTTTGTCAAAATATTATTTCTATAGAAAATTTTGTCAAAATTTTATTTATACACATTTTTTGCACAATTTGATTTTCATAGAAAATTTTTTCAAAATTTTATTTCTATAGAAAATTTTGTCAAAAGTTAATTTAAAAATTTTTCAAATTTGTATTTCTATAGAATTTTTTTTTTCGAAATTTTATTTCTATAGAAAATTTTGTCAACATTTTATTTCTATAGAAAATTTTGTCAAAATTTTATTTCTATGGAAAAATTTTGTCAAAATGTTATTTTTTTTAGAAAATTTTGTCAAAATTTTCCTTGAATACACAGGGTCGTGGGTTCGATTCATGCTTCGAGCGAACACCAAAAAGTTTTTCAGCGGTGAATTATCCCACCTCAGTAATGCTGGTGACATTTCTGAGGGTTTCAAAGCTTCTCTAAGTGGTTTCAATGTGGAACGCCGTTCGGACTCGGCTATAAAAAGGAGGTCCCTTGTCATTCAGCTTAACATGGAATCGGGCAGCACTCAGTGATAAGAGAGAAGTTCACCAATGTGGTATCACTATGGACTGAAAGTCTAAGTGAGCCTGAAACATCGGACTGTCACCTAACCTAACTTTTGTTAAATTTTATTTTGTATTGAAAATTTTTGCAAAATTTTATTTCTTTTGAAAATTTTGTCAAAATTTTATTTCTATAATAACTATTGTCAAAATTATATATCTATAGAAAATTTTTTCAAAATTTTATTTCTATAGAAAATTTTATAAAAATTTTATTTCTATATATTTTTTGTCCAAAATTTTATTTCTATAGAAAATTTTGCTTTCGAAATTTTGTTTCTATAGAAAATTTTGTCAAATTTGTATTTCTATAGAAAATTTTGTCAAAATTTTATTTCTATAGAAACTTTTGTCAAAATTTTATTTTTATAGTAAGTTTTGTTAAATTTTATTTTGTATTGAAAATTTTTGCAAAATTTTATTTCCATAGAAAATTTTGTCAAAATTTTATTTCTATAATAACTTTTGTCAAAATTATATATCTATAGAAAATTTTGTCAAAATTTTATTTCTATAGAAAATTTTGTCAATTTGTTTTATTATTGAAAATTTTGTCAAAATTTTATTTCTATAATAACTTTTGTCAAAATTATATATCTATAGAAAATGTTGTCAAAATTTTATTTCTATAGAAAATTTTGTCAATTTTTTTTATTATTGAAAATTTTGTCAAAATTTTATTTCTTTTGAAAATTTTGTCAAAATTTTATTTCTTTAGAAAATTTTATTTCTATATAATTTTTTTCCAAAATTTTACTTCTTTAGAAAATTTTGTCAAAATTTTACTTCTATAGAAAATTGTGTCAAGATTTTATTTCTATAGAAATATTTGATTTCTATTGAAAATGTTTGCAAAATTTTATTGATATTAGAAAAAAAGTTTCGTTATCTCAATTTTTATGAAAATCTTTAGGATTAAGTACAAAAATATTAAGTTAATTGTGATCTCTTTCACAAAAACTAAAATCTAAACTAGACTAATTACCTTCTCATTTTGCAAATTGAATACAAATGAATTCATTTGTCGGCGATTTAATTAATTCATTTTATAATAGAACTCAATTTCTATTATCAGATTATTTGGCGATGACAAATTGAAGATTTTAAAAAATAGAAACTAGCTTAAAAACTTTAAATGGTGAAGAACCACTTTTTTTTCTCTTCATTTTTTCAACCACTCAATAAGATTTCAATATAATTGCTAAATGAGTTGAACACTCCTTCCTTCCAATGGTGTTGTGTGACTATTGTGAGTGGTAGGTAGTAAGTAGCAAGCGATGGTTTTACCATAGTGTCCATTTCCATTCCATTCCATCCATGATCATATCAATTTAATTGCGATTTAATCTTGACAGTTATCGCACTTTAAATTAACATCCATCTGTAAACAATCAATAAAATGGAAAATAAGTTATACTAGAGACCAATATGAATTGGTCAGAGTTATAGCTACAACATGTCAGTAAATACTGATGACGATGATGAGGACTATGATTTTACAAGATGCAGATACGAGATAATTGGATATTTTAAATAAAAAAATTGGCATTCAGTTATTAACACATTAAAATATTGATCTAAGACTTCATAAAAAAATTAAAATGTTCGATGTGTCCAATGTTCTATCCGTCTGTCTATTGAAATCACCGAAGATTTCAGATATCGGCGTTGCTAATAATTCTTCATAGATTTTCTACATTTCCAAATATTGAAAACATACAATTTTAATCCAAAGAGATTTAGAGTTTAGAACGAGTGTTTAAAAATCCTCACAATGAACACAAAGACTATGTTTGCAGTGATTTAAGAGATTACCGTATTGTAATGACAAATTGATGTCATTGCTCTCTCCATATTCTGCTCTAGATATTTGTTTTTTTTTTGTAAGAGCAGAGAGAGACTAATATCGACCCAGACATGTTAGTCACCAGATTTAGCGAACACTTAATGAGTTGCGGAAATATTTGAACAAAAGAGGCGCCAGAGAAGATTTGTTGTGAATATCTCATTTCATCACTATGATCGTATTGCTAGTATGTAGATGTTTACAGGTACTCTTATAATCCACATGAGATTATCTCTTAAAAGATAACAGTAATGTTATGGATTTTGTAACATTTTATATCATTTTACACTGAGATATTACACTGAAACAAATATTGACATAATATGCAATCTAAATTTAAGGACGCGCAATTTACACAAAATCAAGAACAAATATCTTTAAAATAATGATAATTTTAATGGAAAAAAAGTTTATAATATTTGTTTTGTTATTAAATTTAGGACACAAATTTTGTAAATTTGCGTCCCTTCGTTAAAGTTGCATGTCTGTGAACAAAGGAAATTTTTCCCCCTAAGTAAAGAAAAACATTTTTAATATAAAGATATCATCCTTAAATTAACTCAAATATTGAATCTGTAGATTTAAGATAAAAAAGGCTTCCTATTTCTTCTTATTTATTCTGGGGGTTTTGTATCTATGGTTTAAAGGTTGTTGGTACGTGGTTGTTTGTACGTGAAGTGCTCCTCGAATGATCCATCCGCCTAGTCCATTTTTGCACGATTTTCTAAATTTGGTATATTTTGCGTAAATTCTTCATTGTTGTCTTCCGATGACGGTTGCCACTCGTGCCAAAAATCTACCAAAATTTAAAGAAAATTTATCTAAAATTTACCTAAATAAAAATTTAGAAAAGCTTTATTTCGAAGTTTTCGTTTTCAAAATTTAACGTCTATAATTTTTTTTTTGTAAAAATGTTTAATTCTACAGAAAATTTTGTTAAAATTTTTTTCTATAGAAAATTTTGTTAAACATTTATTTCTATAGAAAATTTTTTCAAAAGTTTTACTTCTATAGAAAATTTTCTCAAACTTTTACTTCTATAGAAAATATTGTCAAAAGTTTTACTTCTATAGAAAATATTGCAAAATTTAGTTCTATAGAAAATTTTTCAAAATTTTATTTCCATAGAAAAATTTGCCAAAATTTTATTTCTATATGAAATATTCTCAAATTTTCATTTTTACAGCAAATTTTCTCAAAATTTTACATCTATAGATTTTTTGTAAAAATTTTTAATTCTATAGAAAATTTTTCAAAATTTTATTTCCATAGAAAATTTTGTCAAAATTTTATTTCTATAGAAAATTTTGTCAAAATTGTATTTCTATAGGAAATATTCTCAAAAGTTTATTTTTACAACAAATTTTCAACATTTTGAGAAAACTCTGTAGAAGTAAGAGTTTTCTCAAAATTTTTTTTCTTTATAAAGCATTTTCTCAAAATGTTATTTCTTTAAAAAATTTTGTAAAAATTTTATTTCTCTAGAAAATTTTGTCAAAATGTTTTTTTTTCTATAGAAAATGTTGTCAATTTTTTTCTATAGAAAATTTTGTCAAATTTTTTTTTTCTATAGATAATTTTGTCAACAATTTTTTTATATACAAAATTTTGTCAAAATTTGTTTTATATAGAAAATTTTGTCAAACTTTTATTTTTATAGAAAATTTTGTCCAAATTTTATTTCTGTACAAAATTTGCTGAAAATTTTATTTATACAGAAAATTTTGGCAAAATTTTACTTCTATACAAAATTTTCAAAATTTTTACTTACATAGAAAATTTTTACTTTTGCAATGCTTCTGGTTGATCTTCACCACAAAATCGACAATTCACGTAAGCAGACCTATTGAGCAAAAAATGAGCTTCGTTGCAAATAAAATAAATAAATAAAATAAAATAAAATACTTTGGATCTTTTAAGTTGGTGTAAACAACTCAAATCGCGCTCTTATGACAAAACGTTCTCAGTACGTATAACCTCAAAAATGTCAAGTTTTACAAGACAGGTGTCAGTTGGCCGATTCCAATACAACCCTCATATTTCTCTTAAGAATTTCATTCATTCCTCATCATACTTTTCTTCGTTTTTTAAAAAATAGAAATTCCTTCAACGTTGTACATCGACAATTAAATTTTTATTAAAAGCTAGTGTAAAATTTAACATTAAATTAACATAAGACAACATAGATTTAGCATAATTGTGCGTTAACTATGATAGCTTTACATGTTTGTAAATTCATAATTAATAGACCTCTGCCATCTGTCATGCAACAAAATGCTGCTGTTAACATAATGAGCAAGTACAACATTTAGATGATTTACTTCACGCAGACACGATGAAAACTGATGAACAATAGAATTTAATTCAAATAATATGGAAAGAGAAGCAAAGAGAATAAAATTAAGCAACAAAACAAAAAAATTAACGAAAATATAAAACAAGGTTTTGTAGATAAGGCATCTCGAACAAAAAAAAAAACAACTAGAATTAATCATAGAATTTATGCAAACCTACATACTCGTGCAGAAAAACAAAAACATCCATGCAACAACAACAAAACCATATGAAATATTTATGTTGTTGTTTGTTTGTCGGTTTATTTGTTATTCCCTCTTGTTCAGGGTAAATGAGAAACATTAGCTACCCTAAGGCAAGAGCAATAACACCGACAGATGAGTACTGCTTGCCCCTTGATTCTCAAAGATTCCCAAGAACAGGGGAAAAATTTTACTAGAAAAAAATCAAGGAGAAAACTGTGAAATTAAGAAGATGTTACAACAAAGATAAGACTGCCAAGAAGCGACAACGATAAGAAATGTATGGCAAACTTAACACTGAGCAATGACAAAAACAGTTAAGAATCTCTGATCTCCCGGTTAGGTTAGGTTGGCGAAGCTGTTGTCCCATTGCCAGAAAGAAGAAAGACGGACATTATACAAATGCGGGAACAAACAAAAGAATCTTGGCGTGGAATTTTAGCCCTAGAGAGAGAGAGAGAGAGAGAGAGAGAGAGAGAGAGAGGGGGGTTATGCGCGAAATTATAATATTTTTTATCCTTCAGCCATATTGCCGTTGATGGGATGAGAAGTTCCATTTTATCAAAAAAGCTATGATTTCATATTTCAATTAAAACAAAAAAAAACATAGGCAGTAATAAAGCAAATTCTTGTCAAAGGAAACCAAAAAAAAAATTCTTTAATTGTTTGTAGTTTTGAAATATAGGGTCGGTGATAAGCGAATTGATCCTAAAGCATAGTGTTGCCAATTTAGCAGAATTTGCATAGTATGGGGTGGCCTTAAAATATGTCCAATTAAAAAGTTGATTGAAGTTGTACAAAATTCAATTAAGTAATTATTTGATAAAATTTACTTTTTAATCATGATAGAAAGATTAAGTTAATTAAGTCAATGATTGAAAATTGTTATACCCCCCACCATAGGATTGGGGGTATATTAACACTGTCATTCCGTTCGTAACACATAACGAAATATTGCTCTAAGACCCCATAAATTATATATATTCTGGGTCGTGGTGAAATTCTGAGTCGATCTAAGCATGTCCGTCCGTCCGTCTGTTGAAATCACGAACGAAACAAGCTATCGACTAACTTCCTAACGAAACAAGCTAACTTCCGAACGAAACAAGCTATCGACTTGAAACTTCGCACAAGTAGTTGTTATTAATGTAGGTAGGATGTTAATGCAAATGGGCCATATTGGTCCACTTTTATAAACGGAACACCAGATTTGGTTTGCGGATCCTTTAAGAGAAGTAAATTTCATCCGATCCGGCTGAAATTTGCTACATGGTGTTAGTATATAGTCTCTAACAACCATGCAAAAATTGGTCCACATCAGTTCATAATTATATATAGCCCCCATATAAACCGATCCCCAGATTTGGCTTGCGGAGCCTCTAAGAGAAGCAAATTTCATCTGATTCAGTTGAAATTTGGTACATGGTGTTACTATATGGTCTCCAACAACCATGCAAAAATTGGTCCACATCGGTTCATAATTATATATAGCCCCCATATAAACCGTTCCTCAGATTTGACCTCCGGAGCACCTTGGAATAGCAAAATTCATCCGATTCGGTTGAAATTTGGTACGTGATGTAAGTATATGGTCTTGCACAATCATGCAAAAATTGGTCCACATCGGTCGATAGTTATATGTTGCCCCCATATAAACCGATCCCCAGATTTGACCTCCGGAGTCCCTTGGAATAGCAGAATTCATCCGATTCGGCTGAAATTTGGTACGTGATGTTAGTATATGATCTTTAACAACCATGCAGGAATTGGTCCATGTCGGTATATAATTATATATAGCCCCATATAAATCGATCCCCAGATTTGACCTCCGGAGCCTCGTGGAAGAGCAAAATTCATCCGATTCGGTTGAAATTTGGTACGTGGTGTTAATATATGGCCTCAAACACCCACGCAAACATTGGTCGAAATAGGTCCATAACTATACATAGAGCCCCATATAAACCGATCCCCAGATTTGACCTCCGGAGCCCCTTGGAAGAGCAAAATTCATCCGATTCTGTTGAAATTTGGTACGTGATGTTAGTATATGATCTCTAACAACCATGCAAAAATTGGTCCATATCGGTCTATAATTATATATAGCCTCCATATAAAGCGATCCCCCGATTTGACCTCCGGAGCCTCTTGGAAGAGCAAAATTCATCTGATTCAGTTGAAATTATGTACGCGGTGTTAATATATGGTCTCAAATACCACCTCCACCATATATGGTGGAGGGTACATAAGATTCGGACTGGCCGAATTTACGGCCGTATATAATTGTTTGTTATACCCACCACCATAGAATGGTGACGGGGTTATAATAAGTTTATCATTCCGTTTGTAACACATCGAAACATCGATTTCTGACTATATAAAGTATATATATTCTTGATCAGGGAGAAATTCTAAGACGATATGACCAGGTCCGTCTGTCTGTTTGTCTGTCTGGCTGTCTGTTTGTTGTAATCACGCTACAGTCTTCAATAATGAAGCAATCGTATTGAAATTTTGCACAAACTCGTCTTTTGTCTGCAGGCAGGTCAAGTTCGAAGATGGGCTATATCGGTAAAGGTTTTGATATAGTCCCCATATAAACCGACCTCCCGATTTGGGGTCTTATAGAAATCGTAGTTTTTATCCAATTTGCCTTAAATTGGAAATCTAGAGGTATTTTAGGACCATAAAGAGGTGTGCCAAAAATGGTGAGTATCGGCCCATGTTTTGGTATAGCCCCCATATAGACCGATCTCCCGATTTTACTTTTTGGGCTTATAGAATCCGTAGTTTTTATCCAATTTGCCTGAAATTGGAAATCTAGAGGTATTTTCGGGCCATAAAGAGGTGTGCCGCAAACGGTGAGTATCGGTCCGTATTTTTAGTATAGCCCCCATAAGAACGATTTCCTGATTTAACTCCTTAGGTTTCTAGAAACCGTAGTTTTTATTCGATTTGCCTGAAATTGTAAATATTCTGGTATTTAAGGCTCACCAAAACGTGTATCGGATTAAGTTATTATCGGTCCATTTGGTAATGCCTCCATATAGACCGATTTCACTTCTTGAGAGTATAGAAGGCGCACTGATCATGAAAATTGCTTGATACTCAATGTAAAATTTCTAGATTTTATTTCTCGGGAGAAAATCTACAGATTTAAGATTTCAAATCAAGACGTTATTTTATAATTTTCTTGCACACTTACAAGAGATGTTAATGATTCCTCTTAAACTCAAACAAAAATGGTTCTTATAAATCCAGAATCTGATATAGTCTTCATAGGTAAAATCTTTAAATTTATCTTCGTGAAGTGTACTGGTTGAAGTGATCTGCTTGATCTGTCCTCAAACTCTCTGAAATTTCAAAGGAAACCCTAATATTTGATTCATGGTGGTGGGTGATTAAGATTCGGCCCGGACGAACTGAACCGAACCGAACTGCTGCATATACTTGTTTTTTTTTTCAATATGTCAGACAAGCGGCAGGTTTCCGCTCCCGATCAGATATCAAAATAATATTAACCTACTATCACCAAATAATAACATTCCCAGAGATTAGTCACAACGTACCTCTTCGAAGACAATTTCTCAGCGGACTTGTACATAGAAAAAACTAAGTTTTTTTTTATAGCTACACACAAATTTTTTTTCCGCTTCAATCACGAAATTATTTGATCCAGTTAGTTTTTTAATTGAAATGTCTTCAATCACAGAAATTATAGTATTAATTAAAAAGTCAATTAAAAAAGTCAAACAAAAAAAAAAAATTAAAAAAAGTCAATTAAGTTGAAAGTCAATTAAAAAATTTTTTGATACTATTAATTTTTGTGATTGATTTTTGTTGAATCAATTAAATTTTTAATTGAATATTTTTGAAAACTCTATTAAGACTTTAATTGGAAATTTTTCGTGATTTTTTTTTCTGTGTAGAATGAACTACTTTGTGGGAAAATTTAACAAAAGTATACTCCACATTTCAAGATTTCCAAAAAGCGTTGTTAAAACCAGGAATATTTAATGGCCTGGGGATTTGCTAAAATAAATTTGGCGAATATAATTGCCCTCTGTTGGTTAAGCTCCTCTTGAAGTCCATCGTTGGTTTTAGTCAACGCATGGTTTTAAGCTTAAATCAAAACAACAATAGTTTTGCATAATTTTTCATATTAGTTCAATATTTTGTTTAGAGTAGGAATGTGATTTGGGGCTAACTTATCCCCTAAAGTATTTACATGACTCGACATATAAATGGCAACTCTGTTCATAAAGTATGATGTTTATGTTTCCTATTTCTCATATTTATGAATATCAAAGCAATGACGGAGAGGGAATTCTTTAAAGTTCAACTTTAAACACTGGCCACAAATAGCTGTGTCATTTGATTGCCCCCATTCGAAAGCGAAAAGGAAAACAGTCAAAGATTAATTTCAAAAAGAGATTGTGTCACAGTGCATCGTTATTGAGAGCATCACATTGGGCAATTCGCATATCTAAGGTACCTGTAGGTGTGTGAGTGAGTTGATGGTTTGCACACAGTCGGTAATAAGAATTGAAATTCTTTTGGTTTTGCTTCGGGGTTCTTGCCAACCATTCTCACTCCCTCTCTCTCTATCTCTCGTCTCCAGCCTTGGGTATTTGAGTGCGTATGAGAAATGTTTTGTGATGGTTGTGCTGTTATACTTAACATAAAGCGCTGGCGGCATGTTTTGTCATCATTGACATAATTTTGGGTTTAGCTAAAATCACTGCCGTTGTTGTTGTTGTTATTGTATTATGATAGTTGTCATCATCCATCGTTGGGACAGATTATGGCTGTTTTATTTTTAACACTATTGGACGATATTTTTCGGATTACCTGGCTGTGTGTATGTCTGTCTGTCTGTTATTACTTATTTTGCTGTCCAAAATCTTTGCTCCCTGTTTTGTTGTTTTTAGTATTTGCTAAAATTTTCAAGTAGGAATGGCTAGATGGTCGGCAAATGAAGGACAACCGGACAGACAGACATTTTTGATGTGGGAATACCGACATTTCTGCTGCTGAAGTTGTTATCATTTGTATGAATGTTCCTTCGCTTGTGACATCGATGTTGTTGAACTAATTTGTTAACATCTGCACAGTGGTGTTGTTGTTTGATCACAACTATTACTTATAGAAATGCAATATTTAAAATGAAGGACAGTGATTTATTGGGGACAAAGACAATTTGTGAAAAATCTATTTAAATAAAATTATTTCTTTAATATAAAATGATTACTTAATACATTGTTTGCTATTTGATAATTTTCTATAAAATTTAGATAAAATTTTGATAAAATTTTCTATAGAAACAAAATTTTAACAAAATTTTCTATAGAAATGAAATTTTGACAAAATTTTCTATAGAAATGAAATGTTGACAAAATTTTCTATAAACATAAAATTTTAATAAAGTTTTCTACAGACATAAAATTTTAACAATATTTTCTATAATATAAAATTTTGACAGAAATAAAATTTAAACAAAATATTATATAGACATAAAATTTTGATAAATTTTCCTATAAACAATAAAATTTTGACAAAATTGTTCTTAGAAATAATATTTTGACTAAGTTTTCTATAAAAAAAATACATTTTGACAAAATTTTGTACAAAAATTAAACGACAATTTTTTTATAAAAATTAAATTTTGATAAGATTTTCTCTAGAAATAAAATTTTGAAAAAATTTTCTGTAGAAATAAAACTTTGACAAAATTTTCTATAGAAGTGAAACTCTCTACAGAAATTAAATTTAAACAAAATACTATATAGAAATAACATTTTGATGAAATTTTTGACAACATTTTTTTAGAAATAAAGTTTTGACAAAAATTTCTATAAAAATTCAATTTTGACAAAATTTTCTTCAGAAATGGAATTTTGACAAGAATTTCTTTAGAAACAAAATTTTAACAAAAAATTCTATAGACAATATTTTCTGTAGAAGTAAAATTTTGACAAAATTTTCGTTAGACATGGAATTTCGACCAGATTTTTTATAGAAATAAAATTTCAACAAAATTTTGTGTAAAAATAAAATTTTCAAAAAAAATTCTATAGAAATAAAATTTTCACAAAAATTTCCATAGAAATAAAATGTTGACAAAATTTTCTTTAGAAATGGAATTTGGACAAGACTTTCTATAGGTTTTAAGGTTTAGGTTTAGGTTAGGTGGCAGCCGGATATATCAAGCTCACTATTCAGTCCATTGTGATACTACATTGGTGAACTTCTCTCTTATCACTAAGTGCTGACAATGACAAGGTACCTCATTTTTCTAGCCGAGTCCGAACGGCGTTCCACATTGCAGTGAAACCACTTAGAGAAGCTTTGAAACCCTTAAGAATGTCACTAACATTGCCGAGGTGCGATAATCCACCGCTGAAAAACTATTTGGTGTTCGGTCGAAGCAGGAATCGAACCCACGACCTTGTGTATGCAAGGCGGGCATGCAAACCATTGCACCACTGTGGCTCCCAAGATTTTCTGTAGAAATAAAATGTTCATAAAATTTTCTATAAAAATAAAATTTTGACAAAATTTTCTTTAAAAATAAAATTTTGACTAAATTTTCTATGGAAACAATATAATAAAATAATATAGGAATAAAATAAATTTTCTATAGAAATACAACTTTGACAAAATATTCTATAAATAAAATTTTGACAAAATTTTCTACAGAAATATCATTTTGACAAACTTTATATAGAAACAAAATTTTGTGCAAGATTTTTTATAGAAATAAAATTTTGATACAAATGTTTATAGAAATAAATTGTTAGAACAATTTTCTATAGAAATACAATTTTGACAAATTTTACTAGAGAAATGAAATTTTCATGAATTTCCTATAGAAATAAAATTTTGACAAACTTTTTCTATTGAAATACAATTTTAACAATACCTTCTATAGAAAGTTTTGAGAGAATTTCTATGGAAATAAAAATGTGATAAAATTTTGACGAAATTTTCAATGGATATAAAATTTTGACAAAATTTTCTATAGAAATAAAATTTTGACAAAATTTTCTATAGAAATAGAATATCGACAGTATTTTCTATAGAAATAAAATTTTGCCAAATTGTCTATAGAAATAAAATTTTGACAAAATTTTCTATAGAAATAAAATTTTTACAACATTTTCTATAGAAATAAATATTTGACAAAATTTTCCATAGAAATAAAATTTTTATAAAATTTTCTACAGAAATAAAATTTTGACAAAAATTTCTATGGAAATAATATAATCAAATAATATAGGAATAAAATAAAATTTTCTATAGAAATACAACTTTGACAAAATATTCTATAGAAATAAAATTTAGACATAACTTTCTACAGAAATATTTTGACAAACTTTCTATTGAAACAAAATTTTGTGCAAGATTTTTTATAGAAATAAAATTATGATACAAATGTTTATAGAAATAAATGTTTAGAACAATTTTGTATAGAAATACAAGTTTGACTAACTTTACTAGAGTAATAAAATTTTAACAATATTTTCTATAGAAATAAAATGTTGACAAAATTTGCTATCGAAATAAAATTTTTCAAAATTGTCCATAGAAATAAAATTTCGGCAAAATTGTCTATAGAAATAAAATTTCTACAAAATTTTCTATAGAAATAAAACTTTGACAAACTTTTCTATAGAAATAAAATTTTGACAAATTTTTCTATAGAAATAAAATTTTGACAAAATTTTCTATAGAAATAAAATTTTGACAAAATTTTCTATTGAAATAAAATTTTGACAAAATTTTGAATAGAAATAAATTTTTGAAAAATTTTTCTATAGAAATAAAATTTTGACAAAATTTTCTATAGACATAAAATTTTGACAAAATGTTCTATTGAAATAAAATTTTGACAAAATTGTCTATAAAAATAAAATTTTGACAAAAATTTCTATAGAAATAAAATTTGACAAAATTTTCTATATTTTGACAAACTTTTCTATAGAAATAAAATTTTGACAAAATTTTCTTTAGAAATAAAATTGACAAAATTTTCTATACAAATAAAATTTTGATAAAATTTTCTATAGAAATAAAATTGTGACAAAATTTTCTATAGAAATAAAATTGTGACAAAATTTGCTATACAAATAAAATTTTTACATAATTGGCTATAGAAACAAAATGTTGACAAAATTTTCTGTAGAAATAAAATTTCGACAAAATTTTCTATAGAAATAAAATGTTTACAAAATTTTTTTATTGAAATAAAATTTTAACAATACTTTCTATAGAAATAAAGTTTTGAAAGAATTTCTATGGAAATACAAATTTGATAAAATTTTTTACAGAAATAAAATTTTGACGAGATTTTCAATGGATATACAATTTTGACAAAATTTGCTATAGAAATAAAATTTTGACGAAATTTTCAATGGATATAAAATTTTGACCAAATTTTCTATAGAAATAAAATTTTGACAAAATTTTGTATAGAAATACAATTTTGACAAAATTTTCTATAGAAATAAAATTGTGACAAAATTTTCGATACAAATAAAATTTTTACATAATTGGCTATAGAAACAAAATTTTTACAGTTTTTTTTGAGAAATAAAATTTTTACAAAATTGTCTATAGTAATAAAATTTCGGCAAAATTTTCTATAGAAATAAAATTGTGACAAAATTTTCTATATAAATAAAATTTCGACAAAATTATCTATAGAAATAAAATTTTGACAAAATTTTCTATAGAAATAAAATTTCGGCAAAATTTTCTATAGAAATAAAATTTTGACAACATTTTCTATAGAAATAAAATTTTGACGAAATTTTCTATAGAAATAAAATTATGACAAAATTTTCAATGGATATAAAATTTTGACCAAAATTTCTATAGAAATAAAATTTTGACAAAATTTTGTATAGAAATACAATTTTGACAAAATTTTCTATAGAAATAAAATTGTGACAAAATTTTGGATAGAAACAAAATTTTTACATAATTGGCTATAGTGACAAAATTTTCTATACAAATAAAATTTTTACATAATTGGCTATAGAAACAAAATGTTGACTGTTTTTTTGAGAAATAAAATTTTGACAAAATTTTCGATAGAAATAAAATTTTGACAAAATTTTCTATCGAACTAAATTTTCACAAAATTTTCTATAGAAATAAAATTTTGACAAAATTTTCTATAGAAATAAAATTTTTACAAAATTGTGTATATAAATAAAATTTCGGCAAAGTTATCTATAGAAATAAAATTTTGACAAAATTTTCTATAGAAATAAAATTTTGACAAAATTTTCTATAGAAATAAAATTTTGACACATTTTTCTATAGAAATAAAATTTTGACATAATTCTCTATACATATAAAATGTTGACAAAATTTTCTATAGAAATAAAATTTTGATAAAATTTTCTATAGAAATATAATTTTGACAAAATTTTCTATAGAAATAAAATTTTGACAAAATTGTCTATAGAAATAAAAATTGGACAAAATCTTCTGTAGAATTGTCTATAGAAATAAAAATTGGACAAAATCTTCTGTAGAAATAAAATTTTGATCAAATTTTCAGTGGATACAAAATTTTGAAAATTTTTTCTGTGGAAATGAAATTTAATCAAAATTTTCTACAAAAATAAAATTTTGACAAAATTTTCTATAGAAATATAATTTTGACAAAATTTTCTATAGAAATAAAATTTTGGCAAAATTTTCTATAGAAATAAAATTTCGACAAAATTTTCTGTAGAAATAAAATTTCGACAAAATTTTCTATAGAAATAAAATGTTTACAAAATTTTTTTATTGAAATAAAATTTTAACAATACTTTCTATAGAAATAAAGTTTTGAAAGAATTTCTATGGAAATACAAATTTGATAAAATTTTTTACAGAAATAAAATTTTGACGAAATTTTCAATGGATATAAAATTTTGACCAAATTTTCTATAGAAATAAAATTTTGACAAAATTTTGTATAGAAATACAATTTTGACAAAATTTTCTATAGAAATAAAATTGTGACAAAATTTTCGATACAAATAAAATTTTTACATAATTGGCTATAGAAACAAAATTTTTACAGTTTTTTTTGAGAAATAAAATTTTTACAAAATTGTCTATAGTAATAAAATTTCGGCAAAATTTTCTATAGAAATAAAATTGTGACAAAATTTTCTATATAAATAAAATTTCGACAAAATTATCTATAGAAATAAAATTTTGACAAAATTTTCTATAGAAATAAAATTTCGGCAAAATTTTCTATAGAAATAAAATTTTGACAACATTTTCTATAGAAATAAAATTTTGACGAAATTTTCTATAGAAATAAAATTATGACAAAATTTTCAATGGATATAAAATTTTGACCAAAATTTCTATAGAAATAAAATTTTGACAAAATTTTGTATAGAAATACAATTTTGACAAAATTTTCTATAGAAATAAACTTGTGACAAAATTTTCGATAGAAATAAAATGTTTACATAATTGGCTATAGTGACAAAATTTTCTATACAAATAAGATTTTTACATAATTGGCTATAGACTATGTTGACTGTTTTTTTTTTTTGAGAAATAAAATTTTGACAAAATTTTCTGTAGAAAAAAAATTTTGACAAAATTTTCTATCGAACTAAATTTTGACAAAATTTTCTATAGAAATAAAATTTTGACAAAATTTTCTATAGAAATAAAATTTTTACAAAATTGTCTATATAAATAAAATTTCGGCAAAATTATCTATAGAAATAAAATTTTGACAAAATTTTCTATAGAAATAAAATTTTGAAAAAAATAAAATTTTGACAAAATTTTCTATAGAAATAAAATATTGACACATTTTTCTATAGAAATAAAATTTTGACAAAATTCTCTATACAAATAAAATGTTGACAAAATTTTCTATAGAAATAAAATTTTGATAAAATTTTCTATAGAAATAAAATTTTGACAAAATTTTCTATAGAAATATAATTTTGACAAAATTTTCTATAGAAATAAAATTTTGACAAAATTGTCTATAGAAATAAAAATTGGACACAATCTTCTGTAGAAATAAAATTTTCAGTGAATACAAAATTTTGAAAATTTTTTCTGTGGAAATGAAATTTAATAAAAATTTTGTATAAAAATAAAATTTTGACAAAATTTTCTATAGAAATATAATTTTGACAAAATTTTCTATAGAAATAAAATTTTGACAAAATTTTTTATAAAAAATAAAAGTTTGATAATATTTTGTATAAAAATAAAAGTAAAAAAAAAATTCTATGGATAACGACCACTGTGCACGAAGTACCTATTGTGCGAGTGAATTGGTTTTTGGGCATATTGGTTGTCGCCACCGTTGTTGTTGCCGTTGGGCTTGTTTGCCGATGCTTCTGTCGCTTATTGTTTGTCCTCTTATCTTATCATTCATTATCACAGATGAAGACGACGGAGAAGATGATGATGATGAAGAGAAAAAAACGGCTGATGCTGATGATGACAATGATTGTAAGATGTTTTTTTTTTTTGTCTCCATTGTGGGTTTTGGTGGACAAGTCTTGTATACCTTAGTTTCCTTCAGTGGATTTTTTTGTTTTGCATTTGTTTTATGATCAGGCGACTTCCCTTCCTTCAATGAGCCTTACTTTCGCATCCACCTTTTCCAGTGGCAAGAGCGGTGTTTTGTTTTTTTGTTTTCTTGTAGGCGTTAACAAAGACAAAGTGTCGTCATCTGTAAATGTAGCCCAATATTGCACGAAGCCTTGCTCCAAGGTAAATTCATCCTTCTCATGGACCAAAAGAGGAGAATGCTGATAATAGCCATGACCATTGTAGTTTCATCTATGCCATTCTAAAATTGATACATAAATATCTCGGATAGGCTCGGTGATGATGGCAGTTTGCTGATGGTGTTGCTTTTTGGTAATTTGAGTTGAAAATCATTTAATGTTGCCTTCTATCAGAGCTCAGCTATCTGAGAGAAGGCAATACTCTAAAAATCATCTCACAATCACATCACCATCATCAACAGCTCTGCGAGCGTTTCGTATCACATAGATCTTTTATTTTATGTGTTGTGGAAATTTCCTGACCAGGTATTTGATTTAGTTCTCAGGTTTAACAATTTTGTGATTTTTTGCTAAATTAATAGTTTTGAGTTGTTGCATTGGACAGAGAGACGGACATACGGAATGGTTTTTTTCTGTCAGCTTTAAAGTTTTTGCCGCCATCTCACCATTTACATTTTTTGTTTATTTGATGAAGATTTTGATGACAGAGCACGCGCGTTCTCGGTGGGTCGTTTGGATAACAATGATTGTCCCGGTTGTTTATGATGGCAATGATGATTCAAGCTAACGCACAATGGTTTGTGATTGTGACGATATCATGTGGCAACACTAGTCAACAATCTTGGATTTTCCAATGGATAAGCAAATGCAGTATGAAAAGCGTTATGCCCGTTTCACTATTTACAGAAAATATCCGTCGTTACACTGGTGATAAATTTAACTGCCTCCGAAACAACTTGCCTTATTCCCATTCAATGTATAGGAGCTAAAAAATTGTATTAGCCCCCAGGAAATTTTGAAATTATTGACTCAAAAATTTAAAATGAAAAAAAGTTGGCGTAATTAATAAAATTATACATCCCTAATTTTTTTATACACAATATGTGAAAAATTTGAAGAGAGACTACCCAAAAATTGGCTCTTTCCAGTTTACATTTTTTGTGGATCGCCATGAATTCTGCCCGATTCTATGTTTAGCAAAATTACTAGGGACTTCCTTTTTATAGGCGAGACCGATCGGCGGATAAATCACTTAGAGAAACTTTGAAACACTCAGAATTGTCACCAGTATTACTGGGAGGGGATATTGCATCGCTAAAAAACTTTTTGGTGTGCCAAAATAATTTACCAATATTTGAAGAAAGCTGACAAATTTAGTTTAACAATTTTTTAATTGTAATAAAGATCAATCACAAAAATTAATTGTATCGATTAACTTTTAATTGGCTTTGGCGATTGATAATAACAGTTCTGTGATCAAAAACATTTCAATTCAAAATTTCAATTCAATTTTAGCTGACATCAACAAGAAAAAGTTACTACTTCTACAAAGAGGGGAGAACTCCTAATGGACTTGAATGTATGTTATGAAATAACACAGAAGTTACAATTGAATTGAATTTGTAGAATAAATTGTAAAAATTGTATTTCTATAGAAAATTTTATCAAAATTGTATTTCTATAGAAAATTTTATCAAAATTTTACTTCTATAGAAAATTTGATCAAAATTTTATTTCTATAGAACATTTTCTCAAAAATTTGTTTCTAGAGAGACTTTTGTCAAAATTTTATGCCCTTCGAAAATTTTGTCCAAACTTTATTTCTATAGAAAATTTTGTCAAAATTGTATTTCTATAGAAAATTTTGTAAAAAGTTTATTTCTATAGAAAATTTTGTCAACATTTTATTTCTATAGAAGATTTGGTCAAAATTTTATTTCTAAAGAAAATTTTCTCAAAATTTTATTTCGATAGAAATTTTTTTTTTAAATTTAATTTCTGTATAACAATTTTTGTCAAAATTTTATTTCTATAGAAAATTTTGTCTATCTTATTTCTATAGAACGGTTTGTCAAAATTGTATGTCTATGGAGAATTTAGTCAAATTTTATTTTTATAGAAAATTTTTTCAAAATTTCATTTCAATAGAAATTTTTATCAAAATTGTATTTCTATAGAAAATGTCCACATTTTATTTTTTCTCAAAACTTTATTTCTAAGAAAATTTTATCGAAATTTCATTTCAATAGAAATTTTTATCAAAAATGTATTTCTATAGAAAATTTTGTCCAAATTTATTTCTATAGAAAATGTTGGCAAAAAAATTTATTTCTATAGAACGGTTTGTCAAAATTTTATGTCTATGGAGAATTTAGTCAAATTTTATTTTTATAGAAAATTTTGTCAAAATTTAATTTCAATAGAAATTTTTATTAAAATTTTGTTTCTATAGAAAATGTCAAAATTTTACTTTTTCTCAAAATTTTATTTCTATAGAAAATTTTGTCAAAATTTTATTTTTATAGAAAATTTTATTTTTAAGAAAATTGTGCCAAAATTTTCTCAAAATTTTATTTCTATAGCAAATTTTCTCAAAATTTTATTTATATAGTAAATTTTGTGAAAATTATATTTCTATTGAAAATGTTGTCAAAATTTTATTTCTATAGAAAATATTATCAAAATTTTATTTCCGAAGAATATTCTGTCAAAATTTTATTTCTACAGAAAATTTTGTCAAAACTTTATTTCATTTCATTTTAATAGAAATTTTTATCAAAATTGTATTTCTATAGAAAATGTCCACATTTTATTTTTTCTCAAAACTTTATTTCTAAGAAAATTTTGTCAAAATTTCATATCAATAGAAATTTTTATCAAAAATGTATTTCTATAGAAAATTTTGTCCAAATTTATTTCTATAGAAAATGTTGGCAAAAAAATTTATTTCTATAGAACGGTTTGTCAAAATTTTATGTCTATGGAGAATTTAGTCAAATTTTATTTTTATAGAAAATTTTGTCAAAATTTAATTTCAATAGAAATTTTTATTAAAATTTTATTTCTATAGAAAATGTCAAAATTTTACTTTTTCTCAAAATTTTATTTCTATAGAAAATTTTGTCAAAATTTTATTTTTATAGAAAATTTTATTTTTAAGAAAATTGTGCCAAAATTTTCTCAAAATTTTATTTCTATAGCAAATTTTCTCAAAATTTTATTTATACAGTAAATTTTGTGAAAATTATATTTCTATTGAAAATGTTGTCAAAATTTTATTTCTAAAGAAAATATTATCAAAATTTTATTTCCGAAGAATATTCTGTCAAAATTTTATTTCTACAGAAAATTTTGTCAAAACTTTATCTCTATAGAAAATTATGTCAAAATTTATTTCTATAAGAAGAGTTTCAAATTTGATTTCTATAGAAAATTTTTGTCAAATTTCTTTCCCATAGAAAATTTTGTTAAAATTTTATTTCTATAGAACATTTTGTCAAAATTTTATTTCTATAGAAATTTTTTTTTTTTCAAAATATTATTTCTATAAAAAATTTTCTCAAAATTTTATTTCTGTGGAATTTTTTCTCAAAATTTTATTTCTATAGAATTTATTGTCAAAATTTTACTTCTATAGAAAAACTTCTCACAAAAATTTGTTTATAGAAACTTTTTCCAAAATTTTATTTTTATAGAGATTTAACAAAAAAGATTACTAATTTGGGTAGAATTCTACCAACTGTGGCAACCGTGGTGGTAATTCAAATTTATGTTCTAAGTTATATACGTTGCATATTCATGTCTTAAGATAATAAAGTATTTAGAACCATTTTTGTTTTGTAAAATTTTTTAAATTTCACGAAAAATATAGTAGGGAAAATTGTTTTGGAATGTATGGGAAAGTACGGAACTTTTTCTGTCCTTGTAGGGTAAACCGAACATTTTCCCTGGCAACATTGACTATGAGCTATAGTCAGATTGACACAAAGCACCCATAGACATGTATCCCTTAATTTTCTTAAATATGCAACTGTGGTTTATCTTCCAGACCTATATGTTACCCAGCGTTGCCAATTTAGCTTTTTTCCCGCTAGATTTGGCTTTTTTTGAAGACGTTTAGCGGAAAAAAAAATGCATTTAGCTTTTAGCTTTTTTTCTGGCTTTTTTCATGACCCTTTTAGCTATTTTTGGCTTTTTTATTTTCGACATGTTTCTATTGAAATATGGATAAATCGGCGTTTTATCTAAGCCTTGCTGCAAGTATAAGGGTTTCCACATATTTCAAAGCTCAGTTGAAACATTAATAATGAGTCCAGCCATTATGCGGGCATTTTTGTAGCAAATACACCTTGTTGTAAAGTTTTTTCATTATATACATAAAAGTTATCGTAAACTTTAAATCTACTATTACCATACAAATTTGTTAGATAAACTGTCAGTAAATTATTGGGAATATTATCATTTGACTCGTTTATCCTTTTTATGTTATTATAATATTCTAAAGTTATTACGATATTACTAAATTAAAATAGTAGATGTGAATAGCTTTGTGCACTGAAAAAATATTGTCGTCTCCTTAAAATACGAACGCGAATTTTGGTTATAATAGCATTTGTGAATTTCTTTTATGTTTTCCTTGTCCAAAAGACGATAAAGTCGTTTTGTCCTTATAATTAAGTGATTCAACTTAAAAATGGGTATTTTTTCATGAAAGAAGGAAGAATTAATGAAATAGTCTTTAAATGTGAGGAGTTTTTGCATCTTAACCACAAACCAAAATTGCGTTCAAAAATAGAAGATGTTTTTCAACACTTTATTTTAAAAACGTATATATACAATAATTTCTACTTGAAGTCGAGTCTGAATTTGGAAATTTAAGTTGGCGTTAGCACGTTTTTAAAGCACTTTGATAGCTCATGAAGAAAAGGAAAATGTTTTTACTGGGAAATGTAAACTATAGGTATTTTCTACAATTTAAATAAAAGTAATGTATTTCGAATTTTTCACAATTTCAAAACCAAACTAAAATTTTATTTAAAAAAATGACAAATCATTTTTTTTTACCAAATCCAAAGCATGCTTAGATCATTTAATATTTTAAAATAACAAGTAAATAAAATAGAGGTGTTGGGAAGGTAGCTCCCACAAAACGAAGGACTTCCAGTAAAAAATTTGTGATAGTAATCAAAATGTATCGAATATGCAAACAGAGCTAATATGCCTTAGATATTGTTACAGTCTCACAGAAGTGGAATTAAAATGAAAGTAATATGCATTGTAAGTGAAATAAAGCCTTTAAGTTTGTTAAATTTCAATCAAAAATGTGACTTTTGATACAAAAAAATTTAGCTTTTTTTCTAGCTATTTTTTAGCATTTTTTAGCTTTTTTTAGCTATTTTTTTGGGCAAATCTAGCGGTTTTTGGTGAAACAATTCTGGCAACGCTGATGTTACCCCACAAATGTTTATGATTACTAATTCTGTAATGGTGGTTTAGGGTATGATATAGTCGGTCCCGCCCGACTTTCTACTTTACTTACTTGTTTCTATATAAAATTTGTTCAAAATTGTATTTCTATAGAAAATTTTGTAAAAATTTGTTCAAAATTGTATTTCTATAGGAAATTTTGTAAAAAATTTTATTTCTATAAAATTTTTTTCTCAAAATTGTATTTCTATAAAATTTTTGTCAAAATTTCATTTCTAAGAAATTTTTCTCAAAAGTATTGTCAAAATTTGATTTCTATAGACAATTTTGACAAAATTTTATTTTCATAGAAAATTTTTTCAAAATTTTATTTCTGTAAAAAATTTTTTCAAAATTTTATTTCTGTAAAAAATTTTGTCAAAATTTTATTTCTGTAAAAAATTTTGTCAAAATTTTATTTCTATAAAAAAGTTTTCAATATTTTATTTCCATAGAAAATTTTTGTCAAATTTCTTTCCTATAGAATATTTTGTTAAAATTTTATTTCGATAGAAAATTTTCTCAAAATTTTATTTCTATAGAATATTTTGTCCAAATTTTATTTCAACAGAAAATTTTCTCAAAAATTTTTTTTCTATATAAAATTTGTTCAAAATTGTATTTCTGTAGCAGATTTTGTAAAAATTTTATTTCTATAGTTTTTTTTTATTTCTATAAAAATTTTTTTCTCAAAATTGTATTTCTCTAAAAAATTTTGTCAAAATTTTATTTCTATAGAAATTTTTTTAAAGGTTTTGTCAAAATTTTATTTCTATAGACAATCTTGACAAAATTTTATTTTCATAGAAAATTTTGTCAACATTTTATTTCTATAGACAATTTTGACAAAATTTTATTTTCATGGAAAATTTTGTCAAAATTTTATTTCTGTAAAAAATTTTGTCAAAATTTTATTTTTATAGAAAATGTTGTCAATATTTTACTTCCATAGAAAATGTTGTCAAAATTTTATTTCTATAGAAAATTTCGTCAAAATGTATTTCTATAGAAAATTTTTTGAAAGTTTAATTTCTATAACAATTTTTGTCAAAAATTTTATTTCTATAAAAATTTTTTCAAAATTTTATTTCTATAGGACATTTGTCAAAATTTTATTTTTATAGGAAATTGTATCAAAATTTTATTCTATAAAAAATTTTCTCAAAAATTTTATTTGTATAGAAAATTTTCTCAAAATTTTATTTCCACAGAAATTTTTGTTTCTATAGCAAGTTTTATGCCTATAGAAAATGTTCTCAAAATTTTATTTTTATAGAAAATTTTGTTAAAATTTTATTTCTATAGTAAATTTTGTTAAATGTTTTTTTTATTTAGAAAATTTTATTAACATTTTATTGCAATAGAAAATTTTGTCCAAATTTTATTTCTACAGAAAATTTTCTCAAAAATTGTATTTCTATATAAAATTTGTTCAAAATTTTATTTATATAGAAAATTTTGTCAAAATTTTATTTCTATAGAAAATTTTGTAAAAATTTTATTTCTATAGTTTTTTTTTTTATTTCTATAGGAAATTTTTCTCAAAATGTAATTTCTATAGAAAATTTTCTCAAAATTTTATTTCTATAGAAAATGTTGTCAAAAAATTTTATTTCTACAGAAAAGTTTGTCACAATTTTATGTCTTTGGAGAATTTAGCCAAATTTTAATTTTATAGAAAAATTTTTTTCGATAGAAATTTTCCTCAATATTTTATGTCTATAGTAATTTTTGTCAAAATTGTATTTCTATAGAAAGTTTTATCAAAATTTCTATAGAAAATTTTATTTCCATAGAAAATAGAAAATTTTGTTAAAATTTTATTCGATAGAAAATTTTCTCAAAAATTTTATTTCTATAGAAAATTTTCTCAAAAATTTTATTTCTATAGAAAATTTTCTTAAAATTTTATTTCCACAGAATTTTTTGTTTCTATAGAAAGTTTTATGTCTATAGAAAATTTTCTCAAAATTTTATTTCTATATAAAATTTTGTTAAAATTTTATTTCTATAAAAAATTTTGTCAAATTTTTTTTCTATAGAAAATTTTGTTAAAATTTTATTGCGATAGAAAATTTTCTCAAAATTTTATTTCTATAGAAAATTTTGTCCAAATTTTATTTCTACACAAAATTTTCTCAAAAATTGTATTTCTATATAAAATTTGTTCAAAATTTTATTTGCATAGAAAATTTTGTCAAAATTTTATTTCTATAGGAAATTTTGTAAAAATTTTATTTCTATAGTTTTTTTTATTTCTATAGAAAATTTTTCTCAAAATGTTATTTCTGTGGAAAATTTTGTCAAAATTTTAGTTCTATTGAAATTTTTGTTAAAATTTTATTTGTTATGAATTTTGTTTTGTTTTTGTCTTCAAAATTTTAGGTTTTGCCAAAAACAGCAATCTACTAAAAAGTCTACCATTTTTGGATTGAATTCTACCAATTCTTGCAACGGTGGATTGAACCCATTGCCATCTCTTTGCATGGCGCGCATGCTACTACGGTGGTTCAATGTCTTCAGTTCAAGCTCATTTTTCAATATGTTTGCACACATTCTCATGATATGTTCAGCCCACGTGCAAGTTTTGTACCAACTGAAGTTGGTTACAATACATATCAGCCACCCTGTATGTATTCCTAAAAAAAAAAAAAGAAATCTTTAATTTAAAGAAGCGTCTTCTTTGGCTCGGAATCAATGCCGAAGACCTTAATGTACGCAGGAAAATATATTTTTTGTCTTCAATCACGAAATTAATTGATCCAATTAATTTTTATACTCACCACCGTAGAATGGTGACGGGGGTATAAGAAGTTTGTCATTCCGTTTGTAACACATCGAAATATCGATTTCCGACTATATAAAGTATATATATTCTTGATCAGGGAGAAATTCTAAGACGATATAAATATGTCCGTCTGTCCGTCTGTTGTAATAACGCTACAGCTTTCAATAATGGCGCTATAGTCCTGAAATTGGGCACAGATACGTCTTTTGTTTGCAGGCAGGACAAGTTCGAAGATGGGCTATATCGGTCAAAGTTTTGATATAGTCCCCATATAAACCGACCTTCCGATTTTGGGTCTTGGTCTTATAAAAACTGTAGTTTTTATGCAATTTGCCTGAAATTGGAAATCTGGAGGTATTTTAGGACCATAAAAAAGTGTACCGAAAATTGTGCCTATCGGTCCATGTTTTGGTATAGCGCCCATATGGACCGATTTCCCGATTTTGCTTCTTGGGCGTCTAGAAAGTGTAGTTGCTATCCGATTTGCCTGAAATTTGAAATCTAGAGGTATTCTAGGACCATAAAGAGGTGTACTGTAAATGGGGTGTATCGGTCCATGTTTTGATATAGCCACCATACAGACCGATCTCTCGATTTTACTTCTTGGGCTTCTATAATCCGTAGTTTTAATCCAATTTACCTGAAATTTGAAATCTAGAGGTACTCTAGGACCCTAAAGACGGGTACCGAAAATGGTGAGTGCCGGTTCATGTTTTGATATAGCCCCTATATAGACCGATCTCCCGATTTTACTTCTTGGGATTCTAGAATCCGTAGTTTTTATTCAATTTGCCTGAAATTTGAAATCTAGAGGTATTCAAGGACCATAAAGAGGTGTGCCAAAAATGGGGTGTATCGGTCCATGTTTTGATATAGACCGATCTCCCGATTTTACTTCTTGGGTTTCTAGAATCCGTAGCTTTTATCCAATTTACCTGAAATTTGAAATCTAGAGGTATTCAAGGACCATAAAGACGTGTGTCGGAAATGGTGAGTACTGGTTCATGTTTTGATATAGCCCCCATATGGACCGATCTCCCTATTTTATTTCTTGGGCGTCTATAATCCGCATTTTTGATCCAATTTGCTTGAAATTGGAAATCTAGAGGTATTCTAGGAAAATAAAGAGATGTGCCGAAAATGGTGATTATCGGTCCATGTTTTGATATAGCCCCCACATAGACCGATCTCCCGATTTTACTTCTTGATCTTCTAGAATCCGTAGTTTTTATCCAATTTGCCTGAAATTGGAAATCTAGAGCTATTCTAGGACCATAAAGGGGTGTGTCGAATATATTGAGTATCGGTGCAGTTTTTGATATAGCCATCTTATAAATCGGCCCTCCGATTTGGGGTCTAGATTCTAGAACTACAATTAAATGTGCTGAATACTATGTGTATCCTTCCATGTTTTGGTATAGCCACCATTACACCGAACTCGCGATTTAACTCCTAGGGTTTCTAGAAATTGTAGTTTTTATCCGATTTGCCACAAATTGAAAATATACTGGCATAACAAAGTCTATATGATTTAGTTTTATCGGTCCATTTGGTAAGGCCTCCATATAGACCGATTTCACTAATCATGAAAATTGCTTGAAACTGAATGGAAAATTTCCAGATTTTACTTCTCGCAGTCATTTAAATAATTGGGATGAAAATCCACAGATTTTAGATTTCAAATCAAGGCGTTATTTCATCATTTGCTTGCACACTTACAAGAGATGTTTATGATTCCTCTAAAACTCAAACAAAAAATGGTTTTTATAAATTCGGAATCTGATGTAGTCTACATAGGTAAAATCTTTACATTTATCTGTGGGAAGCGTACTGGTTGAACTGATCTGCTTGGGAAAATATCTGTCATCAAACCCCCCTGAAATATTCAAAGGAAAGTATTATATTTGATTCATGGTGGTGGGTATATAAGTTTCGGCCCGGCCGAACTTACTTCTGTATAAACTTGTTAATTGAAATTTTTTCAATCACAGAAATTATCACTTACGGCTATTAAAAAATTAATTGATCAAATAAAAAAATTAATTGACACCAATAATTTATCTGATTGATTTTTGTTTCAATTAAAAAAATCGATTATTCAATTCAAATTTTCAAAATTAAAAAAAAAAATTTATTGTAAAAATTTTGGTGATATTTTTTGTTTGTGTATATGGCCTAAATCTTTGGAAATATAATGTTTTGGAACTGTTTTCAAGTATAACCACTTGCAGAAGAAAGTTAAGAATCTGTCATAAAGTCCCTTATCACGGAGATGAGAATTTAATGGGGATGCACTCCGTACCCTAATGAAGCATATCATAGCCAGTGACTTAGCATTTGGTAACACAGTGTAATTTCTTAATTAATTTACCTTCAAAGTGGCCTAGCTTTGGCTAATTTCTGGTCCGTCCTCCTTAGTCAAATTGGCATCTCCAGAGAGAATAAAGACACAATTCCGTATGACGAAAATGACAAGAAAATACCAAAAAGACGAAAAAAGAAACCTTTTAGGCCATAATTGCGGCAAATTTACTTTGAATTTCTGCTCGTGTTTTATTTTAAATGGAATTACGCTCTACACTCGAGATTTTTACGACTTGTACTTTCTGACTTTAACGATTTACTTATGCGATACCGTTGTGCATACAAATTATTCGATTTGATTGTGAGTGACTCCTCCATTGAACAAATAAAAAAAAAAATAACACAAAAAAAGGGGAAAGCAGATGATGAAAAAACCAAAGACAATTCGATTTGAGAATGTTTTGTGCGTGGCATAGTGGCTGATATTGAGACTAGTCTAGCGGTTAGGCGTTTTGGCCATCATCTGGCTGCTACTCAGATAAACCTAGGGAATAGGTAAACTCTATTACTTATACTCTGGGTTTTTGTGGTGGGCTGAGATGGTGCTTCATGATGATCACAAGTTGGGCTATATCTTCTCTTCATTCTCAAATCTAATTTAAACTGAAGAAACAACATTTGATGACTTTTTCCCAGAAAACCGTCTCAATCAAATCTCAAATTTCTTTTTCTTCTGTTTTCATTAGCTCAGATTGAATTCCGTAAATGGCGTGGGGTTTATTAAACTGCCTAAACATTATCTTATTTTACTGCTTTCTGTTTCGATAGACAAATTTTTATTATCTTTCGAGTTAATGTTTGTCCATTTGGGGCTTGTAAATTAAACGATTAAAAGCTGTTAATTCGATTTAAAATCCAAAAGAGAAACACACTTCCATTATCCAAGAATTTTTGCTTAGACTAAGACCAATGAACTTCTGGTTAAATAAAATTAATTTGATTTTCTTATAACGGTCTTTTCGTGTAGTTAGCCAGCTACGAGAAAATCAATGATCAACGGGTTTTAAGTCATTTCAAGCCAATTAGTGATATCGAAATTGTCTATGCTTTTGGAGGGATTTTAATTTTACCATTTTCTGTTGAAACACATTTAGACAATGAATAAGAAATTCATAAATTAGACCAGAGATTTCAATTTTGTACATGAATGTCCCCCACTTTTGGCAACCACAACCAAGTTGACTGATAGATATAAAATTTTCTATGGAAATAAAATTTTGACAAAATTTTCTATGGAAATAAAATTATAGCAAAATTTTCTATGACAATAAAATTTTGACAAAATTTCCTATGGAAATAAAATTATAGCAAAATTTTCTATAGAAATACAATTTTTACAAATTTTCTATAGAAATAAAATTTCGGCAAAATTTCTTATAGAAATAAAATTTTTACACAATTTTCTATAGAAATAAAATTTTGACAAAATTTCCTATAGAAATAAAATTTTTACAAAATTTTCTATACCAATCAAATGTTGAAATTTTTTCTATAGACATCAAATTCTGACAAAATAAATTTATTATAAAACTTTCTATAGAAAAAATTTTTGACAAAATTTTCTATAGAAATGCGATTATAACGGAATTTTCTGTAAAAATAAAATTATGAAAAAAATTTTTATAGAAAGACTGTAACAAAATTTTCTATAGAAATAAAATTTTGACAAAATTTTCTATAGATATGAGATTATAACGGAATTTTCTGTAGAAATAAAATTATGACAAAATTTTCTATAGGAATAAAATTATAACAATGTTTTCTATAGAAATAAAATTTTAACAAAATTGTCTAACGAAATAAAATTTTGACAACATTTTCTATACCACTAAAATTTTCTATAGAAATAAAATTTTGACAAAATTTTCTATACATCTAAAAATTTGACAAAATTTTCTATAGAAATAAAATTTTGACAACGTTTTTTATAAAAAATAAAATGTTGACAAATTTTTCTATAGAAATATTTTTTGTTTATTTTTTTTACTATTGGTTTGTACTTTAAAATGTTTGCAAAATTTTCCATAGAAATACAATTTTGACAAAGTTTTCTATACATCTAAAAATTTGACAAAATTTTCTATAGAAATAAAATTTTGACAAAATTTTCTATACATCTAAAAATTTGACAAAATTTTCTATAGAAATAAAATTTTGACAAAATCTTCCATAGAAATAAAATTTTGACAAAATCTTCATAGCACTAAAATTTTGACAAAATTTTCTATAGAAATAAAATTTTGACAACGTTTTTTATAAAAAATAAAATGTTGACAAATTTTTCTATAGAAATATTTTTTGTTTATTTTTTTTTACTATTGGTTTGTACTTTAAAATGTTTGCAAAATTTTCCATAGAAATACAATTTTGACAAAATTTTCTATACATCTACAAATTTGACAAAATTTTCCATAGAAATAAAATTTTGACAAAATCTTCTATAGAAATAAAATTTTGACAAAATTTTCTATAGAAATAAAATTTTGACAAAATCTTCTATAGCACTAAAATGTTGACGAAATTTTCTGTAGAAATAAAATTTTGACAGCATTTTTTATAGAAATAAAATGTTGACAAATTTTTCTATAGAAATATTTTTTGTTTATTTTTTTTATTATTGGTTTGTACTTTAAAATTTTTGCCAAAATTTTCCATAGAAATACAATTTTGACTAAATCGTCTATAGAAATAAAATTTTTCAAAATTTTCTATAGAAATAAAATTTTAACAAAATTTTCTATAGCACTAAAATTTTGACAAAATCTTCTATAGAAATAAAATTTGGCAAAAAATTTCTATTGAAATAAAATGTTGACAAAATTTTCTGTAGAAATAAAATGTTGACAAATTTTTCTACAGAAATATATTTTGTTTGTTTTTTTTTTTATTTTTTTATTGTTGGTTTGTACTTTAAACATATTTGTTGTTTTGATCTTTTTTGGAATTGTGTCAAATTTTCTATAGAAATAAAATTTTGACAAAAATTTCTATAGAAATAAAATTTGAACAATATTTTCCATGGAAATAACATTGACAAAATTTTCTATAGAAATCAAATTTTGACAAAATTTTCTATAGAAATCAAATTTTGACAAAATTTTCTATAAAAATAAAGTTTTGACAACATTTTCTACAATTTTGAAACCATTTTTTGACGTATAAAATTTTGCAAAAATTTTTTATAGAAATAAAATTTTGCAAAAATTTTCTATAGGAATAAAGTTTAGACAATTTTTTTATGGAAATACAATTTTGACGAAATTATCCACACAAATAAAATTTTGCCAAAATTGTCCATAGAAATAAAATTTTGACAAAATCTTCTATAGAAATAAAATTTTGACAAAATCTTCTATAGCACTAAAATTTTGAAAAAATCTTCTATAGCACTAAAATTTTGACAAAATCTTCTATAGAAATAAAATTTTGACAAAATTTTCTATGTAAATAAAATTTTGACAAAATTTTCTATGGAAATAAAATTATGACAAAATTTTCTATGGAAATAAAATTTTGACAAAAATTCCTATGGAAATAAAATTATGGCTAAATTTTCTATAGAAACAAATTTTTTACAAATTTTCTATAGAAATAAAATTTCGGCAAAATTTCTTATAGAAATAAAATTTTGACAACATTTCCTACAGAAATAAAATTTTTACAAAATTTTCTATACCAATCAAATGTTGAAAATTTTTTCTATAAACATAAAATTCTGCAAATAAATTTATTATAAAAATTTCTATAGAAAAAAAATTGACAAAATTTTCTATAAAAATGCGATTATAATTTCTGTAAAAATAAAATTATGACAAATTTTTTTATAGAAAGACTGTAACAAAATTTTCTATAGAAATAAAATTTGATAAAATTTTCAATAGAAATAAAATTCTTACAAAATTTTCTATAGAACTAAAATTTTGACAAAATTTTCTATAGAACTAAAATTTTGACAAAATTTTCTATAGAAATGAGATTATATCGGAATTTTCTGTAGAAATAAAATTATGACAAAATTTTATATAGGAATAAAATTATAACAAAATTTTCTATAGAAATAAAATTTTGACAACATTTTCTATACAACTAAAATTTTGACAAAATTTTCTATACATCTAAAAATTTGACAAAATTTTCTATAGAAATAACATTTTGACAAAATTTTTTGTATACAAAAAAATTTTGACAATTTTTTTATGGAAATAAAATTTTGACAAAATTTTCCATAGAAATAAAATTTTGCCCAAATTTTCCATAGAAATGAAATTTTGCCAAAATTTTGTATAGAAATAAAATTGTGAAAATTTTTCGAAAGAAATAAAATTTTGACAAAATTTTTTATAGAAATAAATTTTTGACAAAATTTTCTATAAAAATAAGATTATAACAAAATTTTCTATAGAAATAAAATTCTGACAAAATTTTTTCTAGAACTTAAATTTTAACAAAATTTTCTAAAGAAATAAAATTTTGACAAAATGTTCTAAAGAAATAACATTTTTACACAATTTTCTATAAAAATAAAATTTTGAAAAATTTGTCGGTAGAAATAAAAATTTCAAGAAAAAATTCTACTTAGATAAAATTTTGAAAAAAAAAATTTATAAATGTAGTTATGACAAATAACATTTTTGCAAAATTTTCACAAAATTTGCTATAAAAATAAAACCTTCCGAAAAAAGGTTTTACATTGATAGCCGGCTTATGCCGAAATAAATTCGTACAAACATATCTCTTTTCATCGATTTGAGTGCAATTGGCTGGGTTTATTTTGAGCGTGCTTCTTGTACGAATTTATTTCGGCATAAGCCGACCTGTCAATGTAAAATTTTTCAATGTGGTTCATTGTTGGGTTTAATGAACTGCCTGAATTTATTCTGATAATTGGTTGATAGTTTTGCTGCAAGTAGAGGATGCTGATGAGGAATGTGGTAATTCCGAAACGTGCGTCCATCCAACCATCTTGCAGTCTATAGGGAAAAGCCCAAATAAATTTGACAAACATTTTTCTCTGTTGGTTACGCTGCACTTGTAGTTTAGTCAATGCATGGTTTTAACCTGAAATCAAAAAAAAACAACAACAATGAAATAAAATTTTGACAAAATTTCCAATAGAAATGAAATTTTAAAAAAAAAATTCTATAGAAGTAAAATTATGATAAAATTTCCTATAGAAATAAAGTTTTTAGAAAATTTTCTATACCAATCATACCGATCAAATGTTGACAAATTTTTCTATAGATATAAAATTCTGACAAAATTTCTATGGAAATACAATTATGATAAAACTTTCTAGAGAAAAAAATTGACAAAATTTTCGAAAGAAATAAAATTTTGAAAAAATTTTTTATAGAAATAAAATTTTTACAAAATTTTCTATAGAAATAAAATTCTGACAAAATTTGCTCTAGAACTAAAATTTTAACAAAATTTTCTCGAAAAAATACAATTTTGACAAAATTTTCTAAAGAAATAAAATTTTTACAAAATTTTCTGAAGAAATAAAATTTTGACAAAATTTTCTGTAGTAATAAAATTTTGAAAAAAATTGTACATAAATAAAATTTTGAAAAAAAAAAATTATAAATGTAGTTATAAAAAAATAAAATTTTTGCAAAATTTTGACAAAATTTTCTATAGAAATAAAATTTTGACAAAATTTCCAATAGAAATAAAATTTGTACAAAATTTTCTATAGAAATAAAATTATGATAAAATTTCCTATAGAAATAATATTTTAATAAAATTTCCTACAGAAATAAAATTTAAAAAAAATATTCTAATTTCAAATGTTGACAATTTTTCTATAGATATAAAATTCTGACAAAATTTCTATAGAAATAAAATTATGATAAAACTAGAAAAAAATTCTACAAAATTTTCTACAGAAATAAAAATTTGACTAAATTTTCTATAGAAATAAAATTTTGACGAAATTTTCTATAGAAATAAGATTATAACGGAATTTTCTGTAAAAATAAAATTATGCCAAAGTTTTATATGGAAATAAAATTTTAACAAAATTTTCTAAAAAAATAAAATTTAGACAAAATTCTCTGTAAAAATAAAATTTTGACAAAATTACATAAAATTCTCTATAAAAATAAAATTTTGACAAAATTTTCTATAAAAATAAAATTTTAACAAATTTTTCTATAGAAATAAAATTTTAACAAATTTTCCATAGAAATAAAATTTTGAAAAAAATGTCTATGGAAACAAAATTTTGAAAAAATTTTCTTCTTAAACAAAATTTGGAGAAATAAACTGTATAAATGTAGTTATGACAAAATATATAAATAAAATTTTGACAAAATTTTCTATAGAAAGAGAAAATTTTTCTATAGAAGTAAAGCTTTGACGATTACACAATGATTACACAAATTATGACAAAATTTTATATAGGAATAAAATTATAACAAAATTTTCTATAGAAATAAAATTTTGACAACATTTTCTATACAACTAAAATTTTGACAAAATTTTCTATACATCTAAAAATTTGACAAAATTTTCTATAGAAATAACATTTTGACAAAATTTTTTGTATACAAAAAAATTTTGACAATTTTTTTATGGAAATAAAATTTTGACAAAATTTTCCATAGAAATAAAATTTTGCCCAAATTTTCCATAGAAATGAAATTTTGCCAAAATTTTGTATAGAAATAAAATTGTGAAAATTTTTCGAAAGAAATAAAATTTTGACAAAATTTTTTATAGAAATAAATTTTTGACAAAATTTTCTATAAAAATAAGATTATAACAAAATTTTCTATAGAAATAAAATTCTGACAAAATTTTTTCTAGAACTTAAATTTTAACAAAATTTTCTAAAGAAATAAAATTTTGACAAAATGTTCTAAAGAAATAACATTTTTACACAATTTTCTATAAAAATAAAATTTTGAAAAATTTGTCGGTAGAAATAAAAATTTCAAGAAAAAATTCTACTTAGATAAAATTTTGAAAAAAAAAATTTATAAATGTAGTTATGACAAATAACATTTTTGCAAAATTTTCACAAAATTTGCTATAAAAATAAAACCTTCCGAAAAAAGGTTTTACATTGATAGCCGGCTTATGCCGAAATAAATTCGTACAAACATATCTCTTTTCATCGATTTGAGTGCAATTGGCTGGGTTTATTTTGAGCGTGCTTCTTGTACGAATTTATTTCGGCATAAGCCGACCTGTCAATGTAAAATTTTTCAATGTGGTTCATTGTTGGGTTTAATGAACTGCCTGAATTTATTCTGATAATTGGTTGATAGTTTTGCTGCAAGTAGAGGATGCTGATGAGGAATGTGGTAATTCCGAAACGTGCGTCCATCCAACCATCTTGCAGTCTATAGGGAAAAGCCCAAATAAATTTGACAAACATTTTTCTCTGTTGGTTACGCTGCACTTGTAGTTTAGTCAATGCATGGTTTTAACCTGAAATCAAAAAAAAACAACAACAATGAAATAAAATTTTGACAAAATTTCCAATAGAAATGAAATTTAAAAAAAAAAATTCTATAGAAGTAAAATTATGATAAAATTTCCTATAGAAATAAAGTTTTTAGAAAATTTTCTATACCAATCATACCGATCAAATGTTGACAAATTTTTCTATAGATATAAAATTCTGACAAAATTTCTATGGAAATACAATTATGATAAAACTTTCTAGAGAAAAAAATTGACAAAATTTTCGAAAGAAATAAAATTTTGAAAAAATTTTTTATAGAAATAAAATTTTTACAAAATTTTCTATAGAAATAAAATTCTGACAAAATTTGCTCTAGAACTAAAATTTTAACAAAATTTTCTCGAAAAAATACAATTTTGACAAAATTTTCTAAAGAAATAAAATTTTTACAAAATTTTCTGAAGAAATAAAATTTTGACAAAATTTTCTGTAGTAATAAAATTTTGAAAAAAATTGTACATAAATAAAATTTTGAAAAAAAAAAATTATAAATGTAGTTATAAAAAAATAAAATTTTTGCAAAATTTTGACAAAATTTTCTATAGAAATAAAATTTTGACAAAATTTCCAATAGAAATAAAATTTGTACAAAATTTTCTATAGAAATAAAATTATGATAAAATTTCCTATAGAAATAATATTTTAATAAAATTTCCTACAGAAATAAAATTTAAAAAAAATATTCTAATTTCAAATGTTGACAATTTTTCTATAGATATAAAATTCTGACAAAATTTCTATAGAAATAAAATTATGATAAAACTAGAAAAAAATTCTACAAAATTTTCTACAGAAATAAAAATTTGACTAAATTTTCTATAGAAATAAAATTTTGACGAAATTTTCTATAGAAATAAGATTATAACGGAATTTTCTGTAAAAATAAAATTATGCCAAAGTTTTATATGGAAATAAAATTTTAACAAAATTTTCTAAAAAAATAAAATTTAGACAAAATTCTCTGTAAAAATAAAATTTTGACAAAATTACATAAAATTCTCTATAAAAATAAAATTTTGACAAAATTTTCTATAAAAATAAAATTTTAACAAATTTTTCTATAGAAATAAAATTTTAACAAATTTTCCATAGAAATAAAATTTTGAAAAAAATGTCTATGGAAACAAAATTTTGAAAAAATTTTCTTCTTAAACAAAATTTGGAGAAATAAACTGTATAAATGTAGTTATGACAAAATATATAAATAAAATTTTGACAAAATTTTCTATAGAAAGAGAAAATTTTTCTATAGAAGTAAAGCTTTGACGATTACACAATGAAAATTAAACAAAATTTGGAGAAATAAACTGTATAAATGTAGTTATGACAAAATATATAAATAAAATTTTGACAAAATTTTCTATAGAAAGAGAAAATTTTTCTATAGAAATAAAACTTTGACGATTACACAATGAAAATTTTCACGAAATTTTATATAGAATTTTGACAAAAAATTTTATAGAAATGGTATTTTGATAAAATTTTCTATAAAAAATAGGAATATAATTTGACAAAATTTTCCATAGAAATAAAATTTTGTTAAAATTTTCTATAGAAATAAAATTTTAACAAAATTTTCTAAAGAAATAAAATTTTATTTTTATTTCTATTTATGTTAATTGTTTGCAAACACTTTATAAAATTTCTCAATACTATGAACAACAAATGTTCCCATAACTTCCACTACTTTAAGAGATTATCTGTGAAAAGAATATCCGATGCCATCGCTCAACTTAAGTACACTCAAATTACCCAGTTAATTGTATCAACTAACCAATGATGATTATTGATATCGACCCTGTTTAGTGGTTGTCACATTTGCCATCGCCATAGTCATATTGCTAATATTTAGTGATTATCGTAAAAGTAACGGTCATATCATATCGTTCGTTTGCTCTCTCTCTCTGTCTTTCGTTTTGAGCGCAGTGCTGTATATTCTTATCGAGTTCACAATTAATTTCGTGACCAAAAAATTCATTCGGCAATAAAACAACTATGACGTATAGCATATTGCTATTATTCCATAATGCAATCCATTCATCTACCCTATGCCATGATATTCGAGCATTCGATACTTTCAGTTTTGTGAATATACTTGAGAGCTACACCCTCAAAAAAAATCGCTTCTCTAACATATGTTCCAAACATATTTTGCAGGAAACACATATATTATTGGATACTGCAGAAACATTAATATGTTTGTTTTATCTGAGCGTATTATATGTTTGGAAGCATTTTGAGTCCAAAAATAGTATATGTTTGGAAGAATTCCCCAAAGAAGATTGTGCTCATTCCCTCACATAATTTTCACTACCACGAAATTTTTGAGTTCTTCGCATCTTTTTCTGTAATACAAATATGCTGTTTTTTCTTTCAAATGTCTATTCTCTTGGTTCCGAATGTATATTCTCTTTATTCTGAATACTCATTCTAATATTCAAATTAAATAGTAATTAGACTTAAGCATATAAAATTTTTGGCCTTATCATGAAACAGTTTTCCGAACCAACATACAAGCGGTTTCACAGAAATTGCTCTCATTTCATTCTATCGCTGTGTTATGTTGATATCTTTTTATTCAACCATCCCGGTTTCCATCTCTATTTATTTCTCTATACTAACTCTCTCTCTCTCTCTCTCTCTGGCGCTCTTTGAATAAAGTATCACAACATATATATGTTTACTCGAAATTTGTAAATTTATATATGTTTACATTCACACATATTATTTTTATGAAACATTCATGCCCCAAACATAATATATTCTAACATATTAACATATGTGTCCCAAACATTTTGTGTTAGTTTAGGAACATTACATGTTTGCACTTAAATATATTGTGTTTAAAAATTGTGCCCGAAACACATTTTGTTTATATCGGAACATATTAAAAACATATTTTTCTAACAGTGTAGAATAGCTGCTACATAAAGGAGATATATGGCTTTTACAGTAGAGAGTAAAAGATTGAAGAGTTATTTGATTTTTTCATATGTTTGAATTCAAGTGCTTTCTATGAATATGGATCGCATGGAAGTAATCATCAGAGGCTCAGTCTATATGAAGCTACTATATACACTCAAAAAAATTTACTTGGATCCAAAGATTTTGATCTTCAGTTAAGGATTTTGATATCGATCCGGAGTCAAAGAAAGGGCTTCTTTAAAATTAAAACATTTTTTTCTAAGAATCAACTAAGCTGTAGGTTCTATAAAATTCTAAATTTTCCTCCATTGCCACATACTTCTGCCCACAACTGTACTCGCCACAATGTTATATGTATATTAGGTGTCATATTATGGTTAAATCGTCGTTTGGCTGCAATTGCCGGTTGGCTAACTCTATGGCAGGCTGACTAGCTACTCATTGAACTACCTCTCTCTCTAAATAAAAATCGCGCTTCAAACCGAACATTTTAAAATATGAACAAGTCAGGCATTTATTACCAATCATGTCCATAGGCATGATTGGTAGTACAAGAGCCAAATGTGGGGCCCCATCCAAATGTATTTTCATGTAAAGCATAGAGGTTGAAGACTCGGGAAGTTTTGTGCTGCAAGGGTCCTCAGCACCATGTTTATGCATGTGGAATACCAGTTGTGGTTATTATGGAATTAGGACATGCACACAATGTGTGTGTGAGCTTAGAGCAAAAGCATTCATCGCAGACTATAGTCTGCCTGTGTAATATGAGTTCAAGCACTCGATATGTAAGTATGTATGAGTTGTGGTGTAAGCACTAAAATTGTCTCAATGTGTATGTGCAAATGGGTGATTTTGTGTAACCTTTGGGGTAATGTTTTGCTATATGCACCTCTTAAGGGGACTTATGGGGCTGGGTTTTTATTTATGACACCCAAAACCACAAGAATATGAGAACTTTAGTTGAATCGGAGTGTGTGCCTGTATTTGTATTCCGTCTGGCTGTTGTATGTTGCCAACAAATGTTACCGGTGCTCATGTATGTGCAGTGGTAATTGTGTACTACCACAAAATATCCGAGAGCACATTTGAAAGTCCTTACATCGAATGGTGCGAACATGAAAATGGGCCTTCAGGAACAATTTTATAATAATGTTTGATGTGAGCACATGAGCCTATGTGAACTGGATGATCAACATTAGAGCATATTGCAAAAAAGAATATAGTATATAATGGACATAAGTTTGACTCAGAAAAAAATTTTCTTTAGAAATAAAATTTTGACAAAATTTTCTATAGAAATAAAATTTTGAGAAAATTTTCTATAGAAATAAAATTTTGGCAAAATTTTCTTTAACAATTTTGGCAAAATTTTCTATAGTAACAAAATTTTGATAAAATTGTCTATTGAAATAAAATTTTTAAAAAGTATCTATAGAAATAAAATATTGAGAAAATTTTCTACAGAAATACAATTTTGAAAAAATTTTCTATAGAAATAAAATTTTGACAAAATTTTCTATAGAAATAAAATTTTGACAAAATTTTCTATAGAAACAAAATTTTTTTCTATAGAATTTAAATTTTCTATAGAAATACAATTTTGACAAAGTTTTATATAGAAATAAAGTTTTGACAACATTTTCTATAGAAATAAAATATTGAGCAAATTTTTAAAGAAATAAAATTTTGACAATTTTCTATAAAAATTTTACCAAAATTTTCTATAGTAACAAAATGTTGATAAAATTGTCTATAGAAATAAAAAATTAAAAAAAAAAATCTATAGAAATAAAATAAAATTGTTTATAGAAATAGAATCTTGAAAAAATTGTCTATACAAATAAAATTTTGCAAAATTTTCCATAAAAACAAAATTTTGGCAAAATTTTCTATAGAAAATAAATTTTAAGAAAATTTTCTATAGAAATAACATTTTGACAAAATATCTATAGAAATAAAATCTTGACAAAATTTTCTATAAAAACAAGTAAGGAAAGTCTAAAGTCAGGCGGGGCCGACTATATTATACCCTGCACCACTTTGTAGATCTAAATTTTCGATACCATATCACATCCGTCAAATGTGTTTGGGGCTGTATATAAAGGTTTGTCCCAAATACATACATTTAAATATCACTCGATCTGGACAGAATTTGATAGACTTCTACAAAATCTATATACTCAAAATTTAAGTCGGCTAATGCACTAGGGTGGAACACAATGTTAGTAAAAAAAAATATGGGAAACATTTAAATCTGAAGCAATTTTAAGGAAACTTCTAAGGAAACTTTATTTATGATTTAACGCTCGATATATATGTATTAGAAGTTTAGGAAAATTAGAGTCATTTTTAAAACTTTTCAACTAAGCAATGGCGATTTAACAAGGAAAATGTTGGTATTTTGACCTTTTCTGTCGAAATCAGAAAAATATATATATGGGAGCTATATCTAAATCTGAACCGATTTCAACCAAATTGGGCACGCATAGCTACAATGCTAATTATACTCCCTGTGCAAAATTGCAACTAAATCGGAGTAAAAAATTGGCCTCTGTGGTCATATGAGTGTAAATCGGGCGAAAGCTATATATAAATCTGAACCGATTTCAATCAAATTTGGCACACATAGCTACAATGTCAAATCTACTCCATGTGCAAAATTTCAACCAAATTGGGCCAAAACTCTGGCTATTAGAACCATATTAGTCCATATCGGACGAAAGATATATATGGGAGCTATATCTAAATCTGAACCGATTTCAATCAAATTTTGCACACTTAACTGCACTACTAATTGTACTCCTAGTGCAAAGTTTCAAACAAATTGGGCCAAAACTCTGGCTTCTAGGACCATATTAGTCCATATCGGACGAAAGATATATATGGGAGCTATATCTAAATCTGAATCGATTTCAACCAAATTTGGCACACATAGCTACAATGCTAAATCTACTCCCTGTGCAAAATTTCAACCAAATTGGGCCAAAACTCTGGCTTTTAGGACCATATTAGCCCATATCGGGCGAAAGATATATATGGGAGCTATATCTAAATCTGAACCGATTTCAATCAAATTTTGCACACTTGACTATACTACTAGTTGTACTCCTAGCGCAAAATTTCAACCAAATTCGGCCAAAAATCTGGCTTCTGGGGCCATATAAGACCATATCGGGCGAAAGATATATCTGGGAGCTATATCTAAATCTGAACCGATTTCAATCAAATTTTGCATACTTGACTATACGACTAAGTGTTATGTTTGTACAAAATTTCAACCAAATCGGTATAAAACTCGGGCTGCTGGGTCCATATTAGTGCATATCGGGCGAAAGATATATATGGGAGCTATATCTAAATCTGAACCGATTTCTTCCAAAATCAATAGGGTTCTATTCTGACCAAATTAGGAACATGTGCCAAATTTGAAGGCGATTGGACTTAAATTGCGACCTAGACTTTGATCACAAAAATGTGTTCAACGACAGACGGACGGACGGACATGGTTATATCGACTCAGGGACCCACACTGAGCATTATTGCCAAAGACACCATGTGTCTATCTCGTCTCCTTCTGGGTGTTACAAACATATGCACTAACTTATAATACCCTGTTCCACAGTGTGGCGCAGGGTATAAAAATTCTATAGAAATAAAATTTTGACAAATTTTTTTGGAGAAAAAAATTTTTGATAAAATTGTTTATAGAAATAAAATTTTGACAAAATTTTTAATAGAAATAAATCTTTGGCAAAAAATTTCTATAGAAACAGAATTTTGAAAAAATTTTCTATAAAAATAAAATTTTGGCAAAATTTTCTATAGAAAATAATTTTTAAGAAAATTTTCTATAGAAAATAAATTTTGAGAAAGTTTTCTATAGAAATAAGAGAAAATTTTCTATTGAAATAAAATTTTGAGAAAATTTTCTATAGAACTAAAATTTTGATAAAATTGTCTATAGAAATGAAATTTTGATAAACTTGTCTATAGAAATAACATTTTGATAAAATTGTCTATAAAAATAAAATTTTGATAAAATTGTCTATAGAAATAAAATTTTGGCAAAAATTTTCTATAGAAATAGAATTTTGAAAAAATTTTCTATAAAAATAAAATTTTGACAAAATTTTCTATAGAAATAAAATTTTGGCAAAAATGTTCTATAGAAAATAAATTTTGAGAAAATTTTCTATAGAAATAAAATTTTGTCAAAATTTTCTATAGAATTTAAATTTTGACAACATTTTCTATGAAATAAAATTTTGACAAATATTTCTATAGAAATAAAATTTAGGCAAAATTTTTCTTTAGAAATTAGGTCAAAATTTAATTGATCATATTTGACACGAGTGGCAAAAAGTCCTATGAGTCCACTAACTGACTATATATATTTCACAGATGTTTACCTACCCGGTAAACATCTGAGAAATAGACAAATTAAAAACAACTGATGCTTTTTGTACTTTCGAGTATGTCCCCAAGTTTGGGGATTTTGCATACGTATTTTGGGAAAGGCGTATTCAGCAATATTTCTGAAGCAATTTCAACCAAATTTGGCAAATTTGACGGTACTATCAAATATACTCTTTGTGCAAAATTTGAAGCACATCAAAGAAAACCCCCGATTTCTGAGGCCATATAAGTGCATATCGAGCGATATATATGTATATATGGGAGTTATATCGAGATCTGAATCGATTTCAATCAAATTCGGCATGAAAATCGTACGCAATTTTAATAACATACGAGTTTATTAAAGAATTTTTATTATTAACTTATTGAAAGAAAATGCCAGATACCAATCTCCCAAAGTCTAACTAGACATTGCTGGTTAAAGCAAATTTCCAGAGTCTTTAGTGTAGATCTGGATAAATCTTCGTTGACTTTTTTTAGATGGTGGTCAATTGGTAAGTGAGGGTTGAACAGTTGTCTCTATTTAATTGATCAAATTAGGTCTACATCAGCTAAGTATTAAATGTAGATCCCAATAGACAAAAAATTATGATAAAAGTGCCTAATATGTTTTGCTTATTCTTATGTTAGAAATTGTAAAAATTTTCTCCCTGAAAAAGAAAACAATTTTTCAGTGAAATAAAAATTGATCCATTCCATTTATATAAGATTGAAACAAGTGGATCATCTGGAAAGTAAGCGCATAAAATTATAATTTCAAGCCGACGCGTCTTTTTTCTCCTTACCAGGTTTGTTGTTGTAAAATCACCCAATATTAATTCGCTATACTTCCTAATATTTTCCAATATGCTCATAAACGGAATGACCCAGTGTACACTAAAACACACACACTCACATATGGTGTTGACAAAGTCCCGTGCATTGCGGTTATTATGTGTTGAATTGTTTTATTATCGAAAAGGCCATTTCCTCTCACTCTCTCTCTCTCTCTCTCTCTCTTTCACCTCATATTCATTGGATTGTTGTAGCTAATACAACTACAACTATTTTAAATGCAATTGTTAAAGCATTTTACCCAAGTAGACATCCCCATCCACACACACACACACACTAACACTGCAATGCAATATCAATAGCATGGAGGGATTTTGTTGCAAATATTGGCTCTATTTTGTTTGTCGACTAGAGAAGACCCAAATGTAATCCATTCTCATGTTGGTCGATGGCTGGGTGGCGAGCTTTTCTAGTATTCTACTGCATTATTATGCTTTTATGGATTTCGTTAGTTGTTTTTGTTTTCTGAACAAGTTATTAAATTAAAAACAAAAAAACACAGTTATCGAGTAATATGGCTGCCAAACGGTTATTGTTGTTAGCTTCAGCCTTTGGACGTTAACACACGAATGTTTACATGATTAGACCAACAACAACAACATAAATATTCTTGATTATGTTTCTGTTCACAATTAAACCTCGACACTTTAACAACAAATTGAAATGTTAACAAACGGTTTATTAGAAATGTGTTTTGGTAACGTAGGCCATAAAAACTCCAAAAAAAATGAAGAAGAAATAAAAGTTTATTACTTACAATTTATAAACAAGTGATCTTTGAAGAACTACTTTTGTCTTTTTGAAGAGTTGATTGAAATTTGCCAGTGAATCGAACAGCGGACCGATTCACATTATGCTCTCCACACCTATTTAATTTTACATAAAATAATTCTAAATATAAAATTCAGGCAGGTCGGAGGAAAATTGGGGTACCTAGATCCGCAAATTGGGAGATCTGTTTTTATGGGGGTTAATCAAAACCTGGATCCATATATCCCATCATTAAACTTCATGATTGTGTCATTATTGATGACTGTAACGGGATTATTAGAGTGATAAACAAGTATATACGGCCGTAAGTTCGGCCAGGCCGAATCTTATGTACCCTCCACCATGGAGTGCATAGAAACTTGTACTAAAGACTGTCATCCACAATCGAATTACTTGGGTTGCGGTAACACTTGCCGATGACAAGGTATCTTAAAACTTCTTAACACCGTCTTCTCAATTGTAAGTCAGTACATTCGGGGTATATATTAAACAAAAATAAAAAAGGCCGATTAAATACGTATATAATTCAGTTTGACAAAATTTTCTATAGAAATAAAATTTTGAAAAAAACTTTCTATAGCAATCAAATTTTGACAAAATTTTCTATAGATATAAAATGTTGACAAAATTTTGTATAGTAATAACATTTTGACAAAATTTTCTATAGAAATAACATTTTGGGATATTATTTTTGGGGATCTGCTATATATAACTATAGACCGATATGGACCAATTTTTGCATGGTTGTTAGCGGCCATATACTAGCGCAATGTACCAAATTTCACCACGTACCAAATTTCAACCGGATCGGGTGAATTTTGCTATTCCAAGGGGCTCCGGAGGTCAAAACTGGGGATCGGTTTATATGGGGGCTACATATAATTATGAACCGATATGGACCAATTATTATATGGTTGTTAGAGACCATTTACTAACACCATGTACCAAATTTCAGCCGGATCGGATGAAATTTGCTTCTCTTAGAGGCTCCGCAATACAAATCTGGGGATCGGTTTATATGGGGGCTATATATAATTATGGACCGATGTGCACCAATTTTTGCATGGTTGTTAGAGACCATATACCAACACCATGTACCAAATTTCATCCGGATCGGATGAATTTTGGTCCTCCAAGAGGCTCCGCAAGCCAAATCTGAGCGTCTGATTATATGGGGGCTATACGTAAAAGTGGACCGATATGGCCGATTTGCAATACCATCCGACCTACATAAATAACAACTACTTGTGCCAAGTTTCAAGTCGAAAGCTTGTTTCGTTCGGAAGTTAGCGTGATTTCAACAGACGGACGGACGGAGGACGGACTTGCTTAGGTCGACTCAGAATTTCACCACGACCCAGAATATATATATTTTATGGGGTCTTAGAGCAATATTTCGATGTGTTAC